>NC_133756.1:36620465-36928365 GCF_036562045.2 Rhinolophus sinicus
GGACTTTCTCCTAAAGGGAATAGTAGGCAACTGAATGGTTTCCAGCTGAGAATGACATGACAGATTGGTCACCTTGTGAAATGTACTTAGAAAGATGGTAGGACGACTATCTGGGAAACTTGAACATCAGTAGAGGCAAGGAGGTTGGAGAGAAGTAGAGATCTGACAAGCATACAGGATGTAATACCAAGAGGGATTAGGGTCAGGTTAGTTGAAAGAAGAGTCAAACCTGACGCCAGTGTTCTCTGGCTTAAGCGGAAAGATGGTGTGCCATTCTATAACCAAAGTAAGAAAGGGTGGGGTAAGAGGAGCTAATTTAGAGTGATGATAATGAATTCACTTTTAGATTGATGAGTTTGGGGTATTGGGGAGTCATTGTTACAGCCATGTCCAGCTGGCAGTAGGATATCTAGGCTGAGATGAAGATTTGAAGAATATTAACAAGACGGTAAGTTGATCATGTGTTGACATTGCAAAAATAAAAAATGGAAGAAATACTGAGATACTGAAATTCTCCATTGAAAGTCAACCCAAGATATAAAGCAATTTTGAAAAACACATTCTTTGAGGAGTTATTATTACAAAAGGTTCAAGTATTCTCCTCAGGAAATTCTATTTGCAAAAGTACCCTTGCTACATAATATGAGCTACAGTTGCATCTGTTTGCCACGGATTTATTTGCGAATGGAGGTTTTTGTTTTCTCAGTTATGCTGGAATGAATACTCTCCTATGTTCACCTTTGCCAAATATGTGATCTGGAACAACTTAATACAATTAAGAACTTTAGTTCAGAACATCACTAGAATTGAAAGAGCGAAATGTGACATCTCCTACAAATGAAGATACATTGCCAAGTGCCCTCAGATGCCTTAGCTCTGTATGATTAGCTCCCCCGTTGGACATGTGTTCATGGAGAATTTTACCATCCTGTCTTCAGAGAATACAGATGCCCAATAATCAAGATGTAACTGAGTTAGAGAATTCTACTGCTGCAAGTAAGCTTAGGATCTACCAAAGCCAACCTCATTCAAGAATCATATATCCTGGAAAAATCTTTCAGGTCTTTTGGGGCGATACCTTCAACTGTGGGACAAAATCCATTAGGGGGTTGTGAAATCACTTTAGAACACTGTAACTTACTTGTTTTAAAACCTGAAATAGAATAAAGTAGAATAGAATAGACTAGAAAAGAATATATGAAACCACATCATATATAGAACAAGCTATTATTTTATGGAACAACAAGAATGGATGGGGACAGAGAAGAAAGGCATTTTGGTGGCAATAACAACCTGACTGAATGTGGGGAAGTAACAAATAATAAGGAATGCATGGGGAATAGCAAGTAGTTCATAATGGGTATTGTTGAGTATAGATGCAGATAATTTATGGGAGATAAAACTGGACCATTACTTGAGCCCATATTATATCAGGTTGTGAAAAACAAATAAGGAATTAATATGTCATTGACTAGGCAATAGGGAATCATGGAAGGTTTCTGAGAAGGGAGTGAACATTATAGAAAGTTTAAGCCTATAGCTGTGTGGAGGGTCATGCTGTACAAATTATCAGGTAGCATATGTAGCAATTCTGCAGACACAACGAACTCAAAATCTACGTGTGCCAAATTTCTCCCTGACTCTGGGCTTTGCATGTGCTGTTGCCTCTGCCTGGGTGCTATCTACCACAGCTTCTACCATCTTACTTTAGTTATTACTTCTAGTCTTCCACGTATCAGAGAAAATCTCCTGTCTAAGGGAAACTTCCTGACCTTTAAGACTAGTTTAAATTTCTTCTGTTATATGTCACACTTATGATCAAATAACTAATGTGCTATTATTCAGTGTCTGTGTCACCTGCTAGAATGTAAGGTCCATAGCAGATGAAATGTGTCTTGTTCAGAGCAGTATTCTCAGCAATCAGAGAGGTGTCTTATACACTGTTGATTATTAATAACTTTTTGTTGAACAAATGAAGGAGTGGTGACAGTTACAACAGAAATAAAACTAAGTGCAGGGGACAGTGAAAAGGAGAAGCCAGCAGGACTCAAGGATTTACTAGATATTGGAACAAAAGAAAAAAGGAGCCAAAAATTCAGTTACTCCTTCTTTCAACAAACATTTATTTCTCATATTCTCTGTATGAGGGACTGTACTAGACCCTGGGAAAATGAAAGTGAATAAGACATAATGTCCTAACATCAAGATGCTCACAGTTGAAGATCAGAGCAAATTCTTTTATAACACTTATTATACCGGGCACTGATCAAAGCACTTGATATACATTAACCTGACAACTTCATGAGGCAGGTACTATTATCATTCCAATTTTAGGGATGGGAAAACTAGGATGAGAGACATAAATGACTTGCCCAAGTTCACTCTGATAAGTGGCAGAGCTGGGATTTGGTTCTGTTTGCTCAATTACTCTGCTATACTGCTGCTTCATCCTGGAGCACGAGACACCAACAGGTAAGCAGACCATCACAAAATGACATAATTATAGATATACACATGTGGTCCAGAAGTAGCCCAGAGAAGGAAGTGGTTATCCATCCAAAAGAGAGAGTAAAGGAAGGCTCCCTGGAGGGAAGTGACAGGAAACTGAGTTTTGAGGGATAAATTGGGAGTTTGCCATGTGGGAAGAGTGATGGGGAGAGTTTCTATGTGACAGCATTTCAAGTCAGGAAAGTATAAAACAATGTGATGTTTAGGGAGAGCTACAGTCAGTTTAGAATTTCTGGAGAATTCCTGGAAGCAGAGGACAACAAATGAGGCTAGAGAGGTTAGCAGGCGAGGTCTGTCTACCACTTATAAGGAGCTGAGACCTGATTCTGAAGGTTGTAGGTTATAGGGACGCATTTTAAGCAGGAGCGGTGCGGTGCTATATGATACAACATCAGACTTACTTATTAGCAATTATTCAGCAGTCATAAAGCAGGATGGATTGGTCACAGCCAAGGTGGTAAGGAGAGGAATCAGAAAGGAAAATAAAAACGTGACCAGAAAGGCAGGAAGACATCAGCCTAATGCTGCCACTGAAGACAGACCACCCCCACCCTATGCCACCTCCTGTCCTGTAACTGCCCCAGGCAAATTCCTACTCATTTTTTCTTCAGTGTTCAAGTCAAGTGCTCCCTACTTTGCAAAGGCTGTTTAATTCCATATCACATTGCTTATAGAAGCTGCTTAATAAACACTTGCCGAATGGAACACTTTGGGAAGCACTGGGAACCATTTAGATTCCCTCAGAAAGGGCCACTACCAAATCTACCTAATTCTATTCCCACTTGATGCTCCTAGAAATCTCAGTTACTTGGCAGTTCTCCAAATAACCCATGTTGATCTCTGTTCCTGGAAAGCTCATCTCCTATTAATTGCCTTGTCTTCATCTTCTTTCAGGGCCCAATCTCATCTTCCAGGAAGCCTTTACGCTGCCAGCCCAGACATCAAACTACTATCAAAGCCCCCAGACCCAAAAGTTAATCATCTGTCTCTATTCAAACTCTGTCTGATGCATGTATCTGATTGCGTGTTTTTTTTTCCTTGCACTGACCACACACTTTTATTCTGATGTGTTCTTCTCTGTCCTAAACTGTGAGCTACTTTTGTGTGAAACCAGTATCTTGAAGATCTGTGGCTCCAGCAGCTATCATAGAAGCCAGCACATCGTGGAGGGTACTTGGGAAATGAGTGAGGAATTGGCTAGTGGGTCTTCTAGCCATCAAGTGGGCTACCGCTAGAGGGCACTGGCAGCTCTATTAGGTGTTCCCTCAGCTTGACACAGACTCAGGGCTGTTTGCGAAAGCACCAGAACTCAAACCCAGACTTCTGTATTTCACCTAGGCAGCAGGACAAAGGCTGGATGCTCTGATTTCTGGCTCAGTTTCTCTGCTCTGAATGCCTTACTGGATTTCTAACTCCTTTCTCTGTCCCCATGCTCTCCAATTTATAACATAGTCTCCTTACCTCATCAGGTGTGTCTGAGAAACAGCTCCACTCAAGTCACCTCTTCTTAGCATGTTGGTCAAGGCCCTGTGCCATTGCCCAACCTGTCTTTGAAATTGTATTTGTGCCACTGGCCCTGGTCCTCCACCACCCTGGCAGTAGCAAAGTCTTTTACTGGTTGCTAAAAAGACAGTTTACTCTCAAACATCACGTTTTTAGCTCATGCTGTTTCCTCATCTGAGAATACCCTTCTCACACTCCCACCTGGCATGCAAGAATCTTTTGTGATCTACTCAGAGTTTTCCAACCAGATTTCCAGGCAGATTTTGCTCTTCTCTCTTCTGTACATGGTAAGAATGTACCTTTAATGACATTTATGACACTATTGATAGTTCTTTGTTTGCTTATTCCTGTCCTCCAATTCAGTATCTTCTCCTCAAGGACAGGTATCACAATTCAGAATCTATGCCCTGTTTACTTGTAATGAAACATGGCTGGAGAGAATGAGGAGGGTTCATTGTCACAGATATGCCCATGAGGCCAGGCTAGTCCCTGAAGAAGCTCTCCCAACTCGGGTAGCAATATAGAAACTTCTTGGTACCTTATTCTCCAGATTAACCAAATTCTTCAGTGGCTCAAGATTGCTATGCTCAGGTTGCAAATAGACAGCATTTGGGTCGTGGTCCTCTCTTTCTTGTCTGTAATAGACTTTACTAAATACCATGACATGCAGGAGCCAGTAGGCCCTCAAGACTAAATTGCGTTTGCCATTTTGGGTCTATAAGATAAAAGTCAAACTCCTAAGCAAAACATATATCATATTTTAGATAGACCATCTTTTATATGCCAGGCCTTAGCATATGGTGTTTCCTCTGCCTGGAATCTATGTACTTCTACTCACCCCCATTTCACCTACTAACCATTTTTCTCTCTAGCATACTCTTAGTTCACCTTTACAACACCACTCCAACCTCACTTCCTCTGTGACACACACCCTAACTTTCACAATCAAATTTTGGCTCTCCCTTTATATGTTTCCGTTGTTTTTTTTCTAATGTTTCCATTAAATTACTTATAATTGTTTGTTTCTCTTTGTTTTCCCTCTGAGACTATGTATTCCTTGATGATAGAGTCTATGTCTTCCTATCTCCATAGTTCCAGCATTTGACACAGTGTCTGACAAAAGAATTCACTTAATGAATGCTGGAAAGAGTGAGTGAATGAATGGTTTTATCCCCTCATTCAACAATCGCTAAATTATCCATCCCTGGGGTTTTGGTGGTTTAACCTTTTGTAGCAGGATTCCTTGGAAGTGGGCACAGGGTAATGAACAAGTGGAATTTAGAAATTCCAAGGGGTGTCAGTAGGGAAGCCTGTCTACAGGTGACAAGATCACAGCCACCAACATAGTGCTCTGGATAATAACTTTCATCTCCAGGGAGGCAGAACTGCTGAAATCAAGGTACATTTCTTCTAGGATGAGTCTAGAGAACCGGGAAGACTTCTAGAACAAGAACTCAAATGTAAGGAAGCCAATGTAGAAGGCTTATCTTACAAAATAGAATCACTGGATGAAACTCATGCTTGAGTTCCCATTATCAGGAGAGAGGCTAACCCTCAAGAGTCCAGACATCTTGAGTTATAGCGGTCCTGTAGCCATACAGAAGGGCAAAAATACCAGGCCATACTTGAGGGTGGTAGGTGCCACAGGAAGCAGCTCAGGTTGTGGGCAGGACTGAATGGGCGCAGCTGTTAGAAGCTGGAGAAAGCTGTGCCAGGGTTTTGAGATGGGCCTGAAATGGACTATGTCCATTTCTGTGTCCTTGGTACCAGATTCATAGCAAAGGCTCAAGGAATGTTTGCTGAATTGTTAAATCATGATTTTTATACCACAGGCCATTGAGCAACAGACCTGAGACCAATGATTAGTTCCAAATGATTTGGGCACATAGAGGAAGGCAAGAAATGAGGAGACCCTGAGGTCCCACTAAAGTTTCTAATGTGAATGAAAACCTGACTACCTACCTCATTTCTGGAGACTTATCTGATCTGAAATGGACTCTACTGTTAAATCCTTCTACAGGGTCATTCCATTTTAAAGGTGCTATTTTAGCTTATCAAAAAATAAAGTATACATTCTCCCCTCCTACATTCCATTTGAGAAGTATATCTGTCACGTTAAGATACTGTTATCAAGTTTACCAGCCTGTTTGTCAAGTTTGTTACAGTTAGTCACCCAGAGAATTATAAATATCTTTAGGCTCAGATGTGGTCATTTTGGAGGGAGGGAGGGAAAAGGGAAGAGAAGGGTGGCAGTTGACTTTTTAAAAGCCATTACCATATTAAGTACATTCAATTGCTTCTGTTGTTCTTCCCATGGGTTTGAGGTTTATTAGACTTGCTGATCTGAATGGGCATGACCCAGTGTTGGTAAAGTTGTGGGAGATGGTTGGTGTTTTTCTTGGCCACATTCTCATATTGTTCTTCCTGCAAGGGATAGTGGTATTTATTTTGGAGAACTACTAATAATTTATTTTTATCTTGTAAAGAGTGTGCAGAACTGATGGTGTTTCCTTCTTTGCAATGGCTGTATTTGTGTAATAGATGAAAGCTTTGTGTCAAAATTTTATCTCACTTCTAGTAGACTCATTTTCAAACTAAATAAAAATAACAACCATTCATGAACACTTGCTGTGTTCCAGGCACTGCACCTAAGCATCCACTGAATCATCACTACTTATAGACACTTATAAATTAAGTTCCATTTTTATCTCCTTTTTACAAATTTACAAATGAGAGAACTGAGACTTGGAAAAATTAAGTAAGGTATCCAAGGGTTACTCAGCCCTAGTTCTACATGCTGTCAAAGATTGTTTTCACAATCTTTGAATTATAAAAAAACTCATTTGTTTATTTTTATAGAATTGTTCTAGAAGTTTCTTTGCCAGGGTGGTAGAAAATTCAATCTCAGTCATTACTGGGACTCACCACACCATGGAGTTGTGCTGAGGTCCTAGAGTTAGTCGTAGGTGGTGCCACCCATCTGAGAGGCAGTCACTGGTCATTGGTCCAGTTGTGATTCTCATTGTTCCAGAGTGTGTGGTCTGATCCTGCCAACCTGGCTGCTCTCTTGCTTCACCTCACAATGGAGGCATGCGATCTTTGGTAAGTTTGGAACGCTGGTGCCTACGATGCCACTCTCATGGCACATCAAAGAGACATTCCCACTGGCACATGACAGTGCTTTTCTTCTCTACTAAGCAATGCATGGACCTTAACTTTCACCCTCTTTTTGGTCTGGGAGACATAGCTCCCTCTTCCCAAGTTTCTCAAAGTTATTCTCTTTACCCCCCTCTTCAGGATACTAGTAGCACAGTTTCTCCAGCAATTTCTCGCTTTAACGTGATGCAGAGAACCCTTCCTTTAAGCCTCTTCTATTTTCCACCATGCAAAAACCAGTAGATACTAAAATTCAGGGTGTGAGGCAGAAAAATACAGGAAGGATAAAGGTAAGCTAATATTCCCATAAATTATTCTGCCATGTGTCTTCTTTTAGTTTCATCAGATGTGTTGATCTGAATGGGTGTGGGTTCACCACTGAGATGTAATGAGTTTTGATGATTGTGTTTTTCCTTTGCAAGGCTGTTTCATAGAACCTATTGCAGGAATAGTTGTATTTTTTTTTCTAAACCTCTGGTTTATTTTTATCTTATGGACACCGTGAGTCATATAACTACCTTTCCCTTTCTGCAGGTTTTTCAGAGACATTTTAATCAGATGTGTGTCTATGTACTCTGATATTCCCTAATAATTATTTTCCAGGCTGAAAGTTTTGAAACAAAGCGATTTGTATTAAAAATACTGCACATTTTCATATACGTCAGAACGTGGTGGGGGGAGCCTAATAAAAGTGGTCACTGATTCAGTCTTTTAAATAATTTTTTAAATGAGGTTTAGTTTATTATTATTTTACCTTACAGAACAAAGCTTTGGTGCCAGATTTAAACATTCTTTTAAAAATATTTTTTATTTTTCAATTATAGTTGACATACAACATTGTATTAGTTTCAGATGTACAACACAGTGATTAGACATTTATATAATTTATGAAGTGATCACCCCAATAAATCCAGTACCCATCTGACACCATACTTAATTATTACAATACTACTGACTATATTCCCCATGCTATACTCTATATTCCCCATGACTATTTTGTAACTACCAATTTGTCCTTCTTAACCCCTTCACCCCTCAACTCATCCTCCTAACCCATCCCTGCAACCTGACAACCATCAAAATGCTCTCTGTATCTATGAGCTTGTTTCTGTTTTGTTTGCTCATTTATCCTGTTCTCTAGATTCCACACATATATGAAATCATATGACATGTGTCTTTCTCTGTCTGACTTTCTCCACTCAACACAGTATTCTATAGGTCCATCCATGTTGTTGCAGAAGGAAAAATTTAATTCTCTTTTATGACTGAGTTATATTCCACATACAGAGGGTGTCAAAAAAATGTATCACATTTTAAGGAAGGAAAAAAACTATTAAAATTGTAATATGCCATATATACTGATAACAAAAGATGAATACAAGTCATGTGTGTAAAACTTTTTGACACCCACGGTATACATGTACCATCTCTTCTTTATCCATTCATCCATTGATGGACAACCAGGCTGTTTCCATATCTTGACTATTGGAAAAAATACTGGAATGAACATACGGATGCACATATCCCTTTGAAGTAGTGTTTTGGGTTTCTTTGGATAAATACACAGACATGAGATCACTGGGTCCTTTTTGTCTCTTGTTTTAAAGTCTATTTTGTTTGGTATAAGTATTGCTATCTCAGATTTTTTGTTTATTGGTTTGTTTCCATTTTTATGAAATAACTTTTTCCATCCCTTTAGTTTCAGTCTGTGTGTCATTCAATCTGAGTGAGTCTCTTGTAGGCAGCATATGTAAGGGTTTTATTTGCGTATCCATTCAGTCACCCTACATCTTTGGATTGGAGCTTTTAATTTATTTACATTTAAAGTAATTATTGATAGATATGTAGTTATTGCCATTTTATTATTCATGTTTTTAAGAGGTTTTTTTTTTCCTTCTTCTTCTTAAAGTAGTCCCTCTAAGATTTCTTGTAATATTAGTATGGTAGCGATGAACTCCGTTAGCTTTGTCTTGTCTGGGAAACTCTTAATCTGTCCTTCGATTCTAAATGATAACTTTGCTGGGCAGAGGAATCTTCGTTGTAGGTCCTTACTTTTCATCACTAAGAATATTTCATTCCAATCCCTTCTGGCCTGCAAAGTTTCTGTTGAGAAATCAGCTGAAAGTCTTATGGGAGCTCCCTTGTAGGTAACTAATTGCTTTTCTCTTGCTGCTTTTAAGATTTTCTCTTTGTCTTTAACCTTTGGCATTTTAATCATAATGTGTCTTGGTGTGGGCCTCTTTGGATTTATCTTGTTTTAGCCTCTCTGTGCTTCCTGAGCTTGTATGTCTATTATCTTCTCCAAGTTAGGGAAGTTTTCTATCATCATTTCTTCAAAAAGATTTTCAATTCCTTGCTCTCTCTCTTCTCCTTCTGGTATTCCTATGATGCAAATATTGGTACAGTTGATGTTGTCTCAGTAGCCCCTTACGCTATCCTCATTTTTTTTTTTTTTTTTTAAGATTCTTTTTGCTGTTCTGTTCAGGTGTTTTCTGCTACCTTATCTTCTAAATCACTAATTCAGTCCTCTGCTACATCTAATCTACTATTGATTCCCTCTAATATTTATTTCAGTATTGTATTCTTAATTTCTGACTGGTTATTTTGTTTTCTATTTCCATTTTTATGTTTCCTACCTCTTTGGTAAAGTTCTCCCTGAGATCATTGAGCATCCTGATAACCAGGTTTGAACACTGCATCTGGTAGATTGCTTTTCTCCATTGTGTTTAGTTTCTTTTTCCCTGGAGTTTTGTTCTGTTCTTTCATTTGGGACATGTTTCTTTGTCTCCTCATTTCGGCTGCCTCCCTGTGTTTGTTTCTATGTATTAAGTAGAGCTGCTATGTCTCCTGGTCTTAGTAGAGTGGCCTAATGTAGTAGATGTCCTGGGGACCCAGTGACACAGTCTCCCTGGTCACTTGAACTGGTGCTCCAGGTGTGTCTTTTGTGTGGTTTGTGTATGCCCTCCTGTTGTAGTTGAACCTTAGTTGCTGTTTGCATTTCAATGGGAGGGATTGATTCTCAGGCTAATTTGTTGTGAAGACTGGCTATGACAGGAGCGGAGGAGCTTTTGCACAGGGGCTGACCCTACAGAGAAGGATTTGCTTTAGGGGAGCTCTGTGACTGCCCTTTTGGTGTGTATTTTGTGGAGGTGTTTGGGTCATGCTCTGGTGTGGTCTGAAGCTGGCCATTCATATGTGTTGGTTCTGGGGTCCCTTGGGAGTGGCTCTGTTGCTGGCCACGATCAGCTACTGCCTGTGTTCTGCCCAGGACCACTTGATATGAGCTACAATGTGATGTTGAGATGGTTACCACTTGTGCTGGGCTTGGAAATGCCTGGAGAGGCTCAGCCATGAACTGAGGCCAGCTGTTGTTAGTGGTGGGCTCAGGGCTGCTCACCAAGAGGTATGGGGCACACTGAGGCCAGATGATTTTTTTGTGGCTTGTGAACCTTTGAGAGATTTTAGGAAAGTCTGAAGCATGAGCCAAGACAGGCTGTTTGTATAGAAAAGCCACTGGAAGTTGCTTGGATGGGCCTGAAAGTTGAGTGGGGTGGAGACTGAGGGAATCATCAGGGTGGGGTGAACATTGTTAGCCAGGTTGGTGGAGACTCAGAAATGGCAGCCACCTGTGCTTGCATGCAGGGAGGTGGGATGGCTGAATAAAGAAACAATGTCATCTGCCAGCTCCTTTGTCTGGGAGAAAGCTGCCCCTCTAGCCCTTGCCCTACACCAAGACAACTCAGTTCCTCTCCATATGTCTCTGGTGCCTTATGAGCTGCTGCCCCAATGCTGGAGCTCAGAGTGAGTGAGTCATCAGTAAGTCTGTGCACAAGCCCTTTAAGAGGGTCGTCTAGGACTGCAGCCACCCTCTGTCTCACTCAGCCACAATCTCTGCTGTTTTTCACAGACAGAAGTTATGGGAACTTCTTTTCCTGGCACTAGAGCCCTGAGCTGGGGAGACTGATGTGGGGCTGGAACCCCTCACTCCTCAGGGGAACCTCTGCAGCTGAGATATCCATTCCAATTTTTAACCACCACACATGGGTATGGGACCAGCCTGTTCCTCATTTCTGTCCCTCCTACCAGTCTCTTGGCTTCTTCTGTATGTCCTTAGTTATAGGACTTCTGTTCAGCTAGACTTCAGGTGATTCTCAGTGATGGTTGTTTTGTAGTTTAGTTGTAATTTTCATGTGGTCATGAGAAGAGGTGAGCATCTACTCTACCATCTTGACTGGCAATTTCTTTTGAAGACTTTTTAACATTTCTCTTTTTTTAAATATCAAGACTCCAGATTTTTATGTTTAACTAAGAAATACGGTGTTACCACTAAGTAATACTTGTATAAGAACTGGCATATATATATATATGCCTTCCATGGAGTTTGGGGGAAGAAGAGAAGGTTGCAGGTCAGCCCAAGGAGGCAGAGAACAGTGAAGCCAACCTACTGGAAGCAGAGCATAGTGTGCATCTGCATGTACCCACAACTCCTGAGCCTCGAGGCAGTTACACAGACTTGAACTCCCCCACCCTTCAGAACTGGAGAGAATTGAATTTGTTTCCACTTAGTTTCCAGTAGGTTGCTATGTTCCCTGAGGGTACTCAATAAATATTGACTAAATTGAATGTTGCCCTGTGTTATCTTCCTTTCTCTCTTTTTTGTCCCCTGGTCCTCTGGCTGGTTCCTTGCATCCTTGAAAATTATATGTGTATTTTCCAGATTCTTCCTTTACTTTTTTGTCTCATCAGTTTTCAGTGTTAGGCCTCTCTGCATTTTAATGTGGGGCTGGAACCCCTCACTCCTCGGGGGAACTTCTGCAGCTGAGATATCCAGCCCCTCTTCATGCTTGTTTTCTCTGTGCCTGGGTCTAATCTCACAGCTTCTCTTTGAATCTGTCCCTCTGTTTTCTTTCTCTGAGACTCTCTGTTCCATCATTTTTCCTTTTCATTTCTCTGTCTTTGTCTCTCTCTCTCACACACACCTCTCTATATTTGTGTTTGTTCCCCTCCAAGGTTATCATTTAAAAAATTGCTTATTTAAAGAAATTAAACACATTTGAAGTTTTTGTAGTTGCTCAGAATAATTATTTTACACTTTTTTTCTTGAAACAGCATTTTCAGTCCCCAAATATAGGAACCTGAGAAAAGTAGATTTGTCTATATTAACCACAATATATTGTAAGTTATGTAGAGTGAAAGGATCCGCCCTCCTCTGGGTTTTCTGTTTACACTCTGCCCAGACAGGATTGCATTCCTCTGCTCCTTCTGACACAAATATAGTGACATTTCACCAGGCGACTGTTAGCCTGTAGGGAATACTAACTTATCCCTTCCCCTAGTGTTTTGAATCCCAGTCCAGTAATTTGGCCACAGACACTGGCACAGAAACACTGGTTGCACAAAGTTCTTGGAGCCTGACATTTTCTGTCTTCTAGGCCTTAAATTTTAAGGACTGAAATGAGGTTTTCTGCTGCCTTCCTACAGCTACTTTCTGGTAAATATCTAAAGGGTGTGGTCAACCTCTTCTGGGGTTTGACACGGGTTACTGTACTGCCTTGAGTATTAACATTAAACCTCTAAACATCATTTGTGCCTGGAAAGGTGACGAACTAATTGTTATGTAAGAGGGTATATGGAGGAGTAAATGTAAAGTGTCTCTGGCATGGATAGGCTAGAAACAAAGCCTCTGCCCTCATGTGTAGGAGAAGAACCAGATTTCTTTCCTTTAAGCTCTCATTGACAGCCTAACATGTGCCAAGCACTTCATGCAAAATATCTCATTTACTCCTTGGAAGAACCCTGCAGGTTAATATGATGAACCCCATTTTATAAATGAGAAAATGAGGCTAAAAGAAGTTAAGTGACGTGACAAAGGTCATACAAAACAGCAGAGTTGAAACTTGTTATGTGTATTTTTATGTTCTTGAGGGCAATTTTTATGCCTAGAAAAGAGCTATTCAAGGTTATTTGGGTGCAAAATTGCATCCAATTCTTTTGAAATCCTTGTTTTTCTTGAGCTTGTATGTTAGTCTTATAAATTTCACAAATATGGTCATAAATCTAGCAAATTTTATAGTTACTTTGAAAGAAAATTTTATAACTTAATCAAATTTCTACAGTGTTTAGCCACATTTATTAATGTAATATATTTTTTTTCCTTTTTAAGTACATCAGTCGTGTGACTTAACAAACTTCCTTGGAACTTATGTAATTGTTTAAATCTAATAAAGTTAATTTATAGATATGGTGAACTTAGATTCTTTTAAGTGTTCCAAGTAAAATTTCAATCTGAAATTACAAGTCTAAAACAATGACTCAGTTACTCATTTTAACTTGGAATTACAAGATTGACCTGCTATTCTAATAGGCCTAATTTTCTTAAACAGTTAAATACAAATAGTTAAAATTTAAAATAAGCAGATTCCTGAATACAAATATTTTTGCATTTTTGTACTTTAATGACATATATATGTATATGTTTTTTTAAATACATAATACTAAATTTTGCCATCATTAAAATATAAAGACACAATATATCATCCCCAATAATTTTTATGTTACTTTTCTAAGTAATTTTAGGGGTTGTCTTCTCACTTTGCTTAATTTTCCTGAAAACCAGAATTACTCTCTCATGCATGTGGGGGGAGGGGGTATTCCTATGTATGTATTAACTTTGGTGATATTCCCTTGCAAAAACAAAAACAAAAAGAGAATTACCAGCCAGACATGACTGCACTCTGATCAGCAATGCTGTTGGAACATCCTAAGTCCTATTTATCTAAGTCATTGCTCTCTGTGGTAAACAGCATTCTAAGATTGCCTCCAAGATTGCTTGCCCCCTGGTGTAAACCACCGGTGTAATCATCTCTCCTTGAGTGTGGGTAGAACTTGTGAACATGGTGGGTTTTCACTCCTATGATTGTTATGATACATGGCAAAATGAATTTCCCAGATGTAATGAATTTTCCAGATGTAATGAATCTGAGTTAATCAAATGGGAAATTTTGTCTTGGGTGGGCCTGACCTAATCAGTTGAGCCTTAAAAGAGACAAGAAACAGTGACAGCATCCTCCTGCTGGCCTTGGAAGACAACCCTCAAACCTCAAGTGAGATCACAGCCCTGGGTGACACATTGATTTCAGCCTCATGAAATCTTGAGCAGAGGATCCAGCTAAGTCAGACTTAGATACTCCCACAGGAACCGTGAGGTGATAAATTTATATTGCTTTAAACTGCAAAGTTTGTTGCGATTCGTTGGAAAGCAATAAAATACTAACACACTCTCCAACTTGGGTGGTTGATACCCAGGATATCAGGTTGATACTCTGTATCCTTCAAATTCAAGTAACATATACACCTAATTCTTCTGTCCATTCACAAGGTCTGAAACTCCACTAAGTGGCTATAACTCTCAATAGAGTTTTGCATCATTTGCTGGCTAAGATATTTAAATGTCTTCTTACCTACAGGATTTCTGCAAGTTTCCAAGTTGCTATAGACAGAAACCTGAGAGAGCTTCTCTCTACTTGTATTCTTCTTATATTTGAACCACAACTCTTCCAGATATTACAAAGATATCCCATTGAATTCTGTATATCTTTCATCATTTTGTCTAACTATTCCAATGATATTTTCCTGAACACACTAGAGCCCAAATCTGTCTGATTCTACATTCAGACTCTTTCTATTCCTCCCTTTAGCAATCAGGGATAAGTTTCTATGAAAAATCATGAGTGCTGAAATGATATTGGGATCCTATTGTCCCTCATCATTGAGAGCATTCTAAAATTTCTCTGTCTTGTGCTTCGGGAGTTCCCTCTGGTTTTCCTAAAGCAATAGTAATTATATTCTGACATCATTACTCACTCAGTTCATCAAACATGCATAATATTTCTATTAATGATTTCTATTAATGATTCCTAAGTCCACTTATGCATTTATTCATTAAGCATTTAACAGAACAATGATAGTTAACCCATGTATATACATAATATTCTGAGACATACAAAAAATAAAAGATACAATTCCCTTTGCATAAGACTTTATGACCTAGTTGAAAAAAAGATAGCAATGCAAAAAATTAATAATTTGCATACAAAATAATATAGGTTAAATGATATATGTTAAGTGATATGTCTGGTACAAATAATAAGTGGGAGTACAGATGAGGGTAAGTTAAAAAACTTCATGAAGCAAGTTGGATTGAAGCTCATTCATTCATGCATGCAATAAAAATGCATTTAGAAACTTTGATGTGTCAGGCATTGTGTTAGGCTCTGAGGGCCCAAGAATAAGGCATCATCACCCCTCCATCAAGCTCACATTCCAGCTGAGAAAACAAAAGCATAAGAAAAGTATGAGGATATGCACCATGATAAATGTTGCTATAATGGTGTGTACAACACGCAGTGCAAACCATGTGGAGAGAGGGTAGATGCAAATGGTGAGGGAGCCTCCAAAGAGGTGACATATTTGCTGAGCTTGATAGTGAAAATAACACTGTGTTTTGTTAAATATTTTCTATGTACCAAGAATTGCCCTAAGCACTTTATGGACCTCATGTAATCTTCACAGCAACTGCATGTGATCAGGAAGATAATGACTATGGGAAGTAATTTCCAAAGAGGACAATGAAGTCTTCCCACCACGTCTCATCATCCCCTTCAGCACTACTCCAGTCGAAGCTGTTCTCATCTCTTTCTCACTCCTTTGCAGAAAACTTTTAACTGGTCTCTGTTCTTCTCCCATTGCATTACATCTAGTCTCTTTGTGCTTCTTTAAAACACAAATCAGATAATGTCAGTACTCTGAACAAACTTTCCAACAGATTCCCAGTTCACAGGGTTCTTAACATAGCTTTCAAGACCCTACGTGGTTTTGCTTTCAACTCCTCTGTGATATCATTTACTAGCACTCTGTTCTGAATCCATCACTCTACAGCCATCTTTCCCCCTCTTTATTACTCCTCAGACACACCAACCATGCTCCCTTGTTGCTCCCCATGCCTGGAACACTGTCTCCCAGATACTGACAGGCCTCAGATCCTCATTTATCCAAGTCTCTGTTCAAATGTCATTTTATCCTTGTCCAGCTTGTGGAAAGCACAACCCTCTCTTCTCTCAACTCCCACATTGCTCTCTGCATGCTTATCCTCTTTATTTTTCATCATGACACGTATCAGACATTTTCTGTCTCCCCCAACTAGAATAAAGGCCTCGTGAGGATGGGAACTTTGCACCATTTTTGTCTAAACCCAATGCACAGCACAGAGCCTGGCACACACTAGAGTCTCAATAAATATTGTTCGATTCAGAGTTCATTAATGACTGAAATGACTTGTCATGCTCACACTCTGGGTATGTGGCAGATCTGGCCCTTGGATCCAAACCTGTCTAACTCTAGAGTCCAAGTTTTTAAATACTTCTCCCTACTACTGTGGAGGTAAGAAGAAGAATAAGTTAACATTGGGGAAAGCTGGTGCATAGGGGATGTGAGAATGATGGTTAGGAAGATGCAACTAGGAAGATAGTTTGGGACAGAGAATAAAGAATCTGGAAGTCTCAGGAAAGTAGTTTACAATTTTTACTGTGGGGATGAAGAGAAGGCTTGCGAGCTGGTGTTAAGAGTTCTTCTAAATGCTGATTGTGAGGGAGTGCTTGAGACCATCTGACTTGGGGAAAGGGCATTTATATAGACTGTAATGACACTTTGGATCTTTGTGCATTTCCATTAGAATCCTACAGAACACTGCAATCTAAAAAGAACTAAGTGCAGAATTTAGTAAATACATTCCTTCCTAGCACTTTTCACACATGGCTTGCTATAAACTTTGAAATATACTTCAGGTTAGGGCTGGCTTTGATCTCCAAGCTCTGTGGCTAGTCATTATGCATGTAGTTGATCACATTGATTATAATTCTTTGTTTGTTTTACTCAAATAGTTACATATGTTATCCCTGTTGAACAACATCTTTTTTTTTTTCTTTTTCTTTTGTTTTTCTGGTGGTGGGGTAGGCGAGGCAGGAGGTGAGTTTCAGGTTTCTAAATCCATACTTTCTTATGGCTGGGGAGATAACTGAAGCTGGTTTCCTTTCAATTCAATTCCAGGTTCTCCATATGATAGATTTTGTGTATTGCTTTTGATATTTATTTTCCAATGAAGTCTGTAAATCATCTCTCTCTGTTTGGAAATGTCCAAATTCTTGGTCTCTCCCCTGTGGTTGCATTGGAGAATATAAAGCAGATTTTAAAAATCTGTTTTACGTGTGCGCTGCCTGATTTATATCAGATATCATGTTCTAGCTGGGTGGTTATGCCAAAACACCACACTGAAACACAAACTATCAACCCGTATGTAAACAAGAGCAGAGAAATATTTTCTTTCTTCCATTATGTTTGGATATACGATTCTATTTAGAACTCTCCGAGTAACTCAAAATAAGGATGGGAAAAGGCGGTTTCAAACCGGTTTAATCTGGCTGGAGAGCAATGAAGCAACAACACTGTTTCTCTCTCTTTCGTTTTGGTCACCAAAGCATGCAAAGCTATGAGTGTTGAGTCTTTGAAAATCAGCCGAACTGTACGGTGTCCTCTGGCAAGCAGTACCCTGGCCATTCTCCAATCTGCGTTTCCGGGACCCCACAAGCCCCCTGGCTGAGCAGAAAACCTAGAAGGCAGGGTTGTGTTGCAGGAGATGTCTTACAGTCATGAATTGCACCAAGGAGATCATTTCTTATGATTTCAGGCAAATCCAAAGCCTCTGGAAAACCACCAATTAAAAGATAAATAATAGACGACTAGAGAAAAGCACAGAGAAAGGTCAGGTCGGGAACGTCAGGAACACGGACATGGATCTATGCTGATCCTCATTCTCCAGTCAACCTCCCAGACTTTTACGTCCACCTGAAATTCTGGGAAAGAGACGTGTTATTCTATAGGAAGAAACAAGGCCTTGGTTTGTGTCTTTGGGGATATTTTTCCCCTATGGAAAGACAATGCAGGACATAGGATACAGCAGTGCTGTTGTTTACCCATACATTTATGCAAATGAGAAACAGATCCTTCTTCCTTAGGGATCCCTTTCCTCTCCTCCGCCTGGCACCTTTGTGCTGTGAGCACAGGCTTACAATTGGCCACCGCCCTGGGACAGAGTGGGCCATAGCGCGTTGCAAGATTTGGGAGGTTTGTTAGGAACTAAAATGCTTGAGAGCTGCTGAATTTATCTAGTGCTAAAGAAGTCTTTTCCCCCTTTTCATGTCATCTTGACTTAGATTTACATGCTGCTGAACTACTATAGCTAGATATATGGTAAATCGCACCTTAGCAACTTGCAAGTTAACCCCAAAACATCTACACCCAGTGCACCAAAGTAATTTCCTCTTAAGGTTATGCTCTATCTCCTCGGTTTATGCTTTATGTTCTGTTAATAATAAATATTCTTACTTTATTTCTCTGTTGGACAAGTTTAGTTTGAAGATGCAAAAGCAATTCTTTTAATTTTCTATTTATATATAAAGATTAACATGGCTCACATTCAAATAATTAAATGACTTAAGAAAAATAAAACAAGAGTCATGATGCCAACTGAACAATATATCAGTGTTCAGATTAGGTTTCTGTTCTAGGCTCCATATCATTCTTTAAGGTTTATGTCCTACAGTTTTCTTCTTGCGGTGATAATACGTGATATGATGTCCGATGTGATGTCTTGGTAAAACCTTGAGCCAAGAAGGAAAAATGTCAGACCGCTAACTTGAAATTCCCATGTGTCTGTGAGGACAACTTCTAAGGCTCCGGCTCTTGGGTCAGTTTGCTTTCTTTAATGTTTTAGAGTTACTTCCCATTTTATGTAATCAATACCATTGCTCTTTCCCTGTCCTTCACGCCCAAATGTCACTCTTGACCTTTACTGTGTGACTTATTTGCCTGAAATTGTACATTAAACATGCATGAATCCTTCGTCATCTCTTTCAGAAACTTCATCTGGTTTGTTCTACCATTTCAGTTCAGCTCCATTCAACAATTATCTCTTGACAGACTCTGTTTAGACCACCAGACAAGGCCCTGGAGGGGAGCAAAGTTGAAGGAAATGCAGACCCTGCACTCAGTGAGCATTCAACATACAATATCAACAGCAGTAATAATAACAGGCATTTACTCAACACTCACTTTGTGCCGGTCACTCTGTGTATTTTTCTCTTTTAACCCTTACTGATGACAACCCTGTAACATAAGTACTCTTACCATCATTTTACCAATAAGAACATGGTATACTTGTAGAGGGTAAGTGGTCTTCTGAAGATCAGAAAGCCAGTAAGTAGATTTGAGATTTAAAGTGCTCCCACAAACCAATCTTTTAACCTTTACCAAATGGTGGAGGATAAGAGAAGGAAACATAAAAACTGGAACACAAAATAGTGGCCCATTAACTCATGCTACAATCCACTTTGAGTACCACCCCTTCCAAATTCTCTCCTGCATACATCGTCTTGGTCTTATTCTCCACCTTGCTGCCAGGGTCTACCTAATCTTTTCCTAGCCAATGACTCCATCTTACCAGTTTTATCGCGTAATATCTGTTCTCACAGACACTATCTTTTCTTACTGCAACAGCCTGGTGTCCTTCTCTTGTTGTTCTGAGAGAAAATTGGTTATTACCGTGTTCCTAGTCTTTGAACACTCTTCTTAGGACAAAGTCCAAACTCCTTAGTCTAGCAAATATAGCCCTTCAATATCTGGCTGTTGTTTTACCTCTGGAGATATCTACAGGGTACCCAACTGTACATCCAAAGGAGTTTTAGTTTTGTTTTGATTCGTTCTTACCTTATTATAAGCCCTCTCACTTTCTTCATACTTATTTGCATGCCATCCTCTCTGGAACCTGCTTCTTTGCCACAGTGCCTTCTACTCATCTTGTAAAACTTACCTTTACCTTCTGCAGGCTGGGCTTCCCTGACACACTTGGATTAAGTGAATCTGCTTTAGATTTCATGTGCAACCAGCAATCCTGCTATCATAAAACCTACCCTGTCCATCTTTACCTATTTCTGATCCTATACAATGGGCATCTAGCTGGTAGGACAATCATTCAAAAACAGGCACTCAATTAATGATTGTTTAATGAAAGAATGAAGGAACTATAATCCCCAAATTACTTGAATCTGATTTTGGAATACATTTCCTGTAATTTGACTTTGATATAAACACACTCACCCACAACTGGAGATGTCACTCTCAGACGTACTGTTAAATACTGACTGATAAAGCAGCCAGGAACATTTCAATGAATTTTAAAGGCTTAACACTTCTAGCAGTGCTTACTCCCTTACTCCTTGCTATCCTTAAAGAGGTTCTCTCTCTCTGTGTGTGTCTGTCTCTGTCTCTGTCTCTGTCTCTGTCTCTGTCTCTCTCTCTCTCTCTCTCTCTCTCTCTCTCTCCTTGTAACTGATAAAAGTAAATCTTAAGATAACAACAGACAAGCAAAAGGCTCCTCCACTTTTAAAATATGAGGACATCTAATGATGTCTGCAACTGCTTGAGGGTACGGAAACAAAGTTAGTACCATAACATATCCACTTGTGGTTTTAGATAAGATGCCTCACAGGGCTGGAATTATGTTCTTGATCTGTTCTGCTTGTTTTAGAGTTTACAGAGTTGCATAGCATTCTTTTCCTCCAACAACAATCATAAAAATAGCATGGTCTTTTTTGCAACCTTTCTCATAGCCCAAGAAAAAGATTACAAAATTATGCCAATGTGAGATCATCCACTGAGATTCCAAAAGGTCCTAACAATGCTGAGCAAATGCTTTATATAATATGGAGAACCAAGTACAAGGGACATGTGCTATGAATCTTAGAAAAAGACCCATGAGGTTGCACTTGAAAAGCAGGAATGCAACAAATCAACACAATCTTGGCTATAAAATCTCACTCAACTAGGAAGGGCAAATTCAAACAGGTCTGAGTCCACTCTGAAAGGGCTTCCTCTAGGCCAGCCATTTCTTTATAATCAATCTATGAAAACATATGTCTGAGCACCTACTGTATGACCTCTAGTGTGAAATACACAGAGGTGAGGTAGGAAAGTACGGAGTTTCAGGGGAAAAACAAGTAGAGGCAGACAGACCTGCCTTTCAGTCGCAATCCTGTAACAGCTGTTGCTTTGAGGCATATTCATGAATCTCTCGAAGACTGTGTCTTCCTCATCTGTAAAAGGTTGATAATAACCCTACATCACAGGTTTGTTCTGAGGTTTGAAAAAGATAGTATATTTGAAGTGCTCAACTCAAAACCTGAAAAACAGTGGGGCTGAGTACGTGGTGGCTGCCACCTGCTGACATCTATTTAACACGGCTGGCACCTAGTACTGCCAACAGGAGATGAGAAGTGTACGGAGAAAAACTGTTCTGAGTGGAAGTACAACTATAGTGTGTTCACGTACTCACATAAATTGTACCAGGCCCTACAAGGATGAATATAGCCCTGTCCTCTGTCTTTCTCCTCCGCCAATTGTAACCTCCACGAGAGCAGGAACATCTTTTAGTTTACCTTTGCATCTCTCTAGCAAATAACATAATACCAAATCCACAGATGATCTTGAGAGATATATATATATATATATATATATATATATATATATATATATATATATATATAAAATAATATTTATCATCTATGTGCTTTCTGTGGTTAGGTGATTAGCTCCTGGAAAGCAGAAACAAGATCCATGGTATTACTTTTTTTCCAATGCTCAATTACTACTGAGTACAAACTAAGCTAAACTAAGAACAGAAACAAAACAGCTCAAATTGGACCAAGATTATTAGTTCCAAACCCAGCATCGTCCTCCTCATGTAGCTTGAGAGCAGGTATCCGTTATGTGTCGTGCACCTTATATTACCGAACAGTTTTCACTATAATCCACAAGAGGTAGATACTGGCTTGTTACACAGGAAGCTGAGGTGAGAAGCAAGACTGTTGTCTAGTTATGGAGCTAACTAGGTGGCCACACTGAGGTTTAAATCGAGAACAGCCTGATGCCTTCTCCCACAGCACAGAGTCTCTTGTTTCAGCTGTGGGACAGTGGCGTGAACGAAGGTGTTGGAACAAGGCCAGTCTGCTAGGAACTGCAATGTAGGGTCTTGGTTGCTCTGCTGAGCATACATCTTTCCTGTCACACTGTAATTTCCTGATGATATCCCTACCTCAGCAGGACTCTCCTCAACCTCTGCCTTATCTAGTCAGGTGGCAACATCATAGAGAGAAACTATTATTTTAACTAGAATCTAGCTCCCTGAGTTCATAAGTCAGTGTTCATGCAGGAATGTGAAATGCCTTTTACATGACTAAAAACTCTTCCCTGAATAGTCAGGACTGTGAATGGATAGGTTTGTTTTTTTTTTTTTTTTCCTGAAAGATGTTCAAATAAATCAGGAAATATTCCTTTGAAAACGGCTGCCAAAATGAAATTCTCCACATGGTTCAGTCAAAATTACTTCTGCTGTTAGGAAAAAAAGCAACAGAGAACTTTCATTTGTTGGTAGCTTGCTTGATATTTTGCTCATAGCTTCTAAATCCTTCAAATCCTATTTAACATCTTCTTCAATCCAACAATTTCATTTTTTCAAATAAAATTTTTTAATTCACATGGAACAGTAAAACAGATGCACATCTTTTGCCTTATCGTAAAATAAAATTACAAATGCCATGAAGCACATTTTGCTTCTGGTCAGAATGGAAAGTAACATTTTGAAGAGCCTGATAAATTTGATTTCTTATGTAGTTTTGTGATAATCATCAGTTTAACTCTGTTAAATACCCAAAGGCATCTTGAGCCTGTGAGTCTTCCAGAGAAGTGCATTCAATTCCCAGTAGCTTACGTGACCTTGAAGAGCTTGACTTGCTTCAGTATCCTTCTGGTCGTTTGATATGAAGCGTATTTGGTTATATTCCACTTTTGTTGAAGGTAAACTCATCATTTCTTTCAGAAAATGTGTCACACGATTGCTCAACTCAAAGAAGAAAATTAGATTAAAAAAAATTTAAGTGCCAGCATGAATCACACTTCCTGTGGCATGTGGATGAAAATTCATCATTAGGCAAAAGCACATTAAGTTTACTTGTTGTTTCTTGAAAGTCTTCCCTGAACACCACTCCTTTCCCCACCAGAGATATGTTAATCTTTACAGCTGCCTATGGAGTAGATGTTATTAATTCCATTTCATAAATGATGAAACTAAGACTCAAGAAGCGTAAGTATTGTGCCCTAGATCATGCAACTATAAAGGGGCAGAGGCAGAGGTCAAACCACCTCGTACAATCTTTTCACCTACAGCATGACTTTTTAAATATTCTCTTATTTTTCTCTCCTTAAAGGTTTTCTCTTTACATTTCTATGCTTAATACTTTCAGAGCATCAGTAATGAGAGGATAGAATTCTGAAAAAGAAATGACATGTAGGAGAAATGACCAAATAATATGTAAGCTACAATCTTATTCATCCATTTTTATTTTCCCAAAACTACTTTTTAGGTGATAATCCATCTTCTGTGCATATTGGACTTTCTGGGTAAGTCAGTTGCTGGACATGAATACCAATTTTAAGACTCGAAGGTTAATATGGTTTGTATCCTTAAGGCTCCAGCAAGCTTGTATCTGCCCCCAAATAAGAGTGGTCCTAGAATTCAAGTGGTTGTTTATGACCAATCATTGTGTTTGAGTACTGCTTACTCCTCATTCTATACAATTTCAAAATCCAATTTAATGGCTGATTAAATCAGCATTTTATAAAGCAGGCTTGGAGACACACAGCTGAAATTTGGATTTCAGATGCTGTGAAGATGTTTTAGAATGCTCTGCTGGATCCCTGCAGTGAGATTTCACAAAAACAAGTTTCACAGAAACAGCCCATAGCATACTTGAGCAAGACAATACAGAAAACAGGAAAGGAACCAGGTCTCACGCAATTTCAGGTACAGAAGTATGACATTACATGGACAGTGTAACCTCTTGGTAAGTCTGGTTTTTTTCTTTTTTTTTTTTCATGTAGAGGGGGTTTCAGCAGTGGTCAAGCAGTTTTACTAGATCAAGCACGCCAAAGGAAACATTTTCCACAGGTCTCCCCTGGTCAGTGACAAAGTCCTGGCCAACCCAGAACAAGATTAAGAAGCAAGAGCAGTGCAGTCCACGTTGCATTCTCGTGTTGTTTGGTCTTAGGCTGCAGCTGCTCTTTTTAGGAAAAACTGCCCTTTGCAGCAAGATAACATTCCTAACATTCTTCATGCTAAAATGTCTTCTTTTTGAAATAATGAAGACAGTGGATGGCAGGGTTGTTGTTTTTTTAATGTCTTTAATTATCTAAATTATGAGTTGTCCATTATTATGGGTTGAATTTAGTCCCCTCAAGAGATGTTGAAGTCCTAACCCCCTAACTTTATTTGGAAATAGGGTTTTTCCAGATGATCAAGTTAAGATGTGGGCACTGGGATGGGCCTTAATCCAATATGACTATTTATTTATTAAAGGGGAATATTTGGACACAGGGAAAGATACATACAAGGAGAAGATGAGGCAAAGACACTAGGAGGCTGCCATCTACAAGCCAAGGAATGCCAAGGAATGCCAAGGAATGATAGCAAACCACCAGAAGCTAAGAAGAGAAGGGAGAGGCGTGAAACACATTCTCTCCTGCAGGCCTCAGAAAAACCCAAATGTTCTGACACCTTAATCACAGACTCCGAGCCTCCAGAATTATGAGACAATAAACTTCTGTTGTTTAAACTTCCTAGTCTGTGGTAATTTTTAATGGTAGCCCTAGGAAACTTAACACAGCCACCCTAGGTCAATCTCCTATTTTTGTTCTTATTTTGTTTTGCTTTCTAAAATTTTACTAGTGCTTGAAATCCCAAACCCTGGAAACCCTTACATTGGATGACCTTAAGGCTCTATCCAACTCTGAGATTTTTATGATATTTTATATTGTGGAACCTCTTTTACAAGTTTTCTGATGACTCATCAGGATACCTACAGGATTGGAGCCTTCCAGAGTCTCCTTAAGATGGCAGAGTATAAACAGAAGCAACATTTAGGAGTTCCAGAGCCAAATTGAGAAAATATTTTACTGCATGGCTGGAAACCCTAAACACGGATGCTGGATATTCTTGGTATAGAATATAAGAATCATATGCCCCTCCACCCACAGGTCTGGTGAGGGTACATGTTTCTCAGAAGGTGAGAAATAGGTGCCTAAAGTCTGTGGAACATTGCTTCCCCTCTACCCCCCATTTGGTTCATCAAATAGCACTCACCCCTCCCTGGCCTTGGTAATTCTTTCTCCTTTCCTTTCTCCTCCTAGGCAAGCCGCACAAGAGGGACTTAGGAACAGTGAGGTGTGTTTTATCAGATCATGCTTGAATCTCCTGGTGAGTGCCACGTTTCATTGCTCAGATGCGTTTGAAAAAAATCTAACTGGCGATTCACCCATTCATTTATTCATTCATACATTTATTTAATAAAAAGTAAAGAAAGAGAAGGCAAAGGGACCTCAATCCCTGCTTCTCATTAAATTGTCACAAAATGACTTTAGTTATAATTACTGCTATGTTTCAAGAACCTCTATGTCATTTTAGAGA
Organism: Rhinolophus sinicus; assembly: GCF_036562045.2. Classification (NCBI taxonomy): domain Eukaryota; kingdom Metazoa; phylum Chordata; class Mammalia; order Chiroptera; family Rhinolophidae; genus Rhinolophus; species Rhinolophus sinicus. The sequence continues at coordinate 36,646,261 of NC_133756.1, forward strand.
GGTACTCAAATAATTGAACTTGTCCATGGTCCCACAGCTGACGAATGCAGCAACTTGACCTCAATTCTATATGACTCCCACGTCTCTGCTTTCTCTACGATATCAAGCTGCCCGCCCATAAAACACACCAAACTGTTATATACATACTGTAATATCATAAGACATGCCTTCCCATTCAGGAGCTCATTTCCCCTGTCCCTCCTGGCCTCCAGCCAAAGTCTCTCACTTCACAAAAACCTGGTTAAAAACTAATCTGCTCCAGGAAGACTTTCAGACTTCCTGGTTTCCATCTTTACTCAGTCAACCCTTCAGCACTTAGATTTTACATTGTGCAACTTCTGCTTGTCTGTTTGTTTTGCATCTATTGAAATGCTGTACTATTTGTGATATTAGTGTGTTTCTGTATTTAATTTTTATCTCACTGAGAGGTCATCAGCTCTTCAAAGGAAAGTACTGCATCTCCTAGTCCAGTCCTAACCCTGCTCCTAAGGAGATGTACAAACTTGGTTATATCACTTAATCTATTTGAATCTCCACGTCCTCATTGATATAAAAAAGAAGTAGTGGGAAGTCATGGCTACAGACATTTCTTACCATGATAATGTTTGGCTGGTGTCTCGCAAGCATCCTAGTCCTTTGCCTGCCCTAGGGAATCCTGAGGTGAGACTTGTGGCCAGACTTACTCACATGAGGCATACTCGGGTCTCACCAAAGCAGACTCCCCCAATATCCCTGCTGGGAAAACGAGGCCAACACTACTGAGTATAGACTCAGGCAACCCACACTGCTGCCATCTTGGTCTTCCAATTTCTCGCCTCCCTTTCCCTTGACATACAGCCAGAAGTATGGCTCCAGACCAAGATGGTAGAGTCTTCTCTACATTCTCCTCATCTTCTCAGACACCATTCCCTCTTCCTAAAACATTTTTACACTTCTTGCCCCCTTGGTCAATTTCTACTCTTCTAAGACTTGATCATTCCTCACCTTCTAATGAACCCTTCCCTGACCATCAATCTGCCATCAGAGTCTGTGCAACTGCTATAACTTATTGAAATATTTACCAGTCTGCATTTTAACTGCATCATGCAGAAAGCATATAGTGTTGTAGCTGTGAGCGTAGTGGCTTGGTTTCAGAGTGCTTAGGCTTATAATATCACTGTGCCACTTACTTGCTATACGCCTTGGATAAATTATTTCTCTGTGCCTCAGTTTCCTTGTCTGTCAAATGAGAATACTAATAGTACTTATCTCCTAGAGTGTTTTTGAGGATTGAATGAGTTAATGCCCCAAAGCAAATAGAATAATGAACAGATTACAGAGTTAACACTATACAATGATACCATCTCATGTTCATTTTCTCCTCTATGATTTCAAATAAAGAGAGAACTGTTTTGTTATAACATCAGAGTTGTAAAGTCTTAAGATCTCCGTTTCTTTCTCTCTCTTAACTATCTCCCCTTTCATTATCTACTTCCCATCTCAGCATCCTCTCTCCCCTTGAATTGTCTGATGTAATAATGTTCACCTCTATCTCAGCCTAAAACTTGAAGAATGTTCCAAGAATTGGACCATTCCTGTATGAATGGACAGGGGTGGATTTGTTGTTGGAAAGACTGAAAGACATAACGTATATGAAAATGCCTGAGGAAGAATATGGCCCAGTAAGAGCGTGTGGATTCATTCCACACTGAACACCCGCTCTGGACGTTCCATGTGCCTCTAGATGCAGGGGATACAGTCCTTGCCTTCACATTGTTTACTGTTTAATGGGGATACAGACAATTATATCCACAACTAGGATGCAATGTGATTTGTTGTGATGATGGGATGAAACCAGATGCTATGGTAACCCACAGTGCAAACAATTCAGTCCAAGAGTAGGACAAGACTTCGTGAAGGAAATGACACCCAAGCTGAATCTCAAAGGATGAATGGGAATTGATCAGTCTTAGAAGAGAAGAGCCTGCCATACTAAAGGATAATCACATGGGAGAAGACAGAGTCCCAGAGCACTACTGTACTTTGGAGCCACTGCAAAAAGTTCTGTGAGATTGAGGGGTGGTAAGAGATAAACATGGACCAGATTACACAGGGTTTTTTATGCTTCTGCCTGGATTTTACCCTGCAGGCAACAGGGAGTGCTTCACGACTTTTAGGCAGGGAAATAACAAGGACAAATCTGGGCTTATCCTAGCAGTAGTGTGAAGGGTAAATTGCAGGGGATGGCAGTAGAAACAGAAAGCAGTTTGCACGGTTATTGCAGTAATCCCTGTGAAAAACTGCTAAGGACATGAACTAAGGGATGCAGCTGAAAAGACTGGAAAAGAGAAGACAAAGTTAAAAAAATAATCTAGGAGACAAAAATACATAAAGTTCACACCAATTGTTTTTGGGGTGTGTGTGTAATTGTGCGACATCTTTCAGTGATGCAGTGTTACCCTCTTCAACATTTCAGCAGATTTCTAGATGCAGTGCCTATAACGACATGGATTTTGAGTATATCTGAAGTGACCTTAGAGTAGTAAGATCACTACTCTTGGAGGACACCTGCCCCACATCTCAGTGGCAGCCACATCTCCCATGGAGGTGCAGCCTTTGCTGCAAAAATAACCTAACACTACCAATTTTCTCCCTAATTTTTTTTTAATTTTATGTTTCTTAGGTACAAAGCCTGTTTCAGATTAACTTTAATTTTATTTCCTATCTTACAGACCTCTGTTCCTATTTCTTGGCTGGATCACTGCCAAACCCCAAGCTCCTATCATGGATAGTAAGTATTTCCTTCTCTGTGGACAGAAGACTGCTGGAGTTGAGGGGGGAGGCGGATGTTCTCTGCTGTGTATGCAACATGGCTGGACCATGAAGGATGGCTGCTTTGTATTATTGTGAGTGTCAGCCTCTGTGACTGTGTAGGAACCAATGACTGAGTGTCCACGTTTTTAACTGAGAATGGGAAATGTCGATTAAACCACCAAAGACTACTTGAAAATGCTTTTCTATCCCTTTTATTGACAACTTTATATTGTATTTGTATATAAGTGATGAATTGAGAGAGGAAAGAGATGGTGAACACCATGTGTTAAGTATTTCTTTTGAGATCCTGTTTGTTTCCTGTCTGAGGTGAAACACAAAATATAATGTGTGTGGTTTGGTGCATACATTAATATGGGAACTGCCTTTCAGCTCTGTATCTCAATTTTAAGGCAATAGAGGAGGAGTGAGAGATGCATGCACAGCCCTCTGTAGGGGACCACTGCTATATGGAACTTTGTGAAGAATGTCTAGCTCATACTGGGAAGTGATCGTCATACATGATCTCATTTATTTTGACTAAACCTCTCTAAGCCCAAGTGACAAAGTGGTGATGATTTGGACTTGATTGTTTTGATATTTGACTATTTATTGCAAGTATATATGGGAGGAAACAGGTAGGAGTAGCATAGACACACTGTATCCACCAGGAACTATAGTTTAGTGAAGATTGAATGGGAGAAACAGTGACATATGTGATGAGACTGATACCCAACCCCCTGGGGAAAAATTTACAAACAAAACTGAGACAAAAGGACCTATATACTTGTGGGCAATTCCCGGAGATCTCACGCTGAGTTTAGAGGCTTATATGTGAGAACTGCTACTTAGGACACTGGCAGATGTAGATTTTTGGAGAAGATTGCTTTTGGAGTGTGGTAGCTTTCTGTCTTGTTACCCAGATCCTTGTAGACCTGAATGGGCTTTAAATTCCCAAAGTGGGAATGGTGGAACTATAAGAAAACTCGAAGTCATCAGCGTTGCCTTTGTATGCAGAACAGGAATTGTGAAACGGGTTCATTTCAACCAAGAGTTTCTTTGAGCTTCTTTAGATGTTTTGTTGAAAAAAAAAAGATTATTTCAATAAAAGATCATCACATAATTGAGGTGTAATAGTTGGAAAGAGAAATCAGAGATACCCATTTTCTATTGATGTTTTGCCAGATCCCAAAATGGATATTTGCCTGCATTGATTTTTTTTTTTTTTTTTTTTGACTATGTATCCTGTGCCAGAAACTGTGCTGGCACCAGGATTACAGAAATGTGCAACAGACAGCCTCTACCTTCAAAGTATGTGTATATGGCTACTCAATTTAGGAGAACCTGAGAAAAGTGTTCACTTCAAATGGAAAATCTTGGGGCCAGCCCAGTGGCTCAGGTGGTTGGAGCTCCATGCTCCTAACTCCGAAGGCTGCCGGTTCGATTCCCACATGACCCAGTGGGCTCTCAACCACAAGGTTGCCAGTCCGATTCCTTGAATCCCACAAGGGATGGTGGGCTCCGCCCCCTGCAACTAAGATTGAACACGGCACCTTGAGCTGAGCTGCCGCTGAGCTCCCGGATGGCTCAGTTGGTTGGAGCGCATCCTCTCAACCACAAGGTTGCCGTTTCGACTCCCGCAAGGGATGGTGGGCTGTGCCCCCTGCAACTAGAAAACAGCAACTGGACCTGGAGCTGAGCTGCACCCTCCACAACTAAGACTGAAAGGACAAGAACTTGAAGCTGAACGGCACCCTCCACAACTAAGATTGAAAGGACAACAACTTGACTTGGAAAAATGTCCTGGAAGTACACACTGTTCCCCAATAAAGTCCTGTTCCCCTTCCCCAATAAAATCTTTAAAAAAAAAAGGAAAATCTTTTTCAAAATCCTGAAGGCAAGTGTGTACCCACTACATAGCATTGGTAGTATTCAGAAAATGGGACAACATTCAATTTATGGTTTACTTTTTCCCAAACCTAATTTTGGATTTTGAATCCAAGATTGAAAGGGGATTTAGTCACAAAAGGGATAGGGGGAGGTAAAGAGAAAAACAAATATATGGAACTTCGAAAAGGTGAAACCTAAATCAAAGCACAGAGCTGAGATCAGAGGAGAAAATGGAGACTTACACAGCCTCTCTATGCCTTCCCCTCCCTCACACAAAGTGTTAACTAAAGTAAGATTATGTAAGAAATACCAGTTTTCACTGGTAGCAAATCTATAGACTCATCATCAAATAAAATATGCTCCATCAAAGAAAAAGTAATCTCATAGAAGAAAATTCTAGAACATACCTAAATTCATCACCAGAAAATAAACTACCAAGTGAGAAAAGGAAGAAAAGGGCCTACAAGTCAATTTTCTAAATAATAACATTAATAATTAATAATAATAAAATAGGTTCGTGCACAACTGTGGTTTTTGCAATACTTTTTAACCTTTTAAACTGCAATTACTTTTGCACCAACCTAATAATAATTGCCCAAATAAAGAGAATACAACAAATGTATTGGTAGAATTTGTACCACTGAAAGTACAATAGACTTCAGGGCCCGGATTTAGTTGCCCCACCTGGCAGTAGACTGGAGGAACCTGAGGGAACTTCATCATTTCCTGTGGTTCACCACGCTTGGTGAGAACCTACCGTGTGCCAGGCATTGAGCCTCATGCAGTGGGCAGTGCAAAGATGTGTGAGTCACCATCTGTGTCCTGAGGACATAACAAAAACAAAGCTCAGTCTGCTGGGAAAGCAAACAAACGCTCAGCTACAACAGTAATGTTCAGCCTGTGGTAAGTCTTAGAATCAAAAGTAAGACGCCAAGAAACCTAGCAGGTTTAGAAAGAAAATAAGAAGCAGTCTTCTTTTGATGTTCAGTAAATACTTCCCAGAAGAGGATGAAACACAGTGATGAGGTCCAGAAAGAGAGGGAAGGTAGGCAATGGGAATGGCATACATAAAGAAACAGGGGCAGGAAAGTGTGGGGAAAATTTGGGAAATGACAGCAAGGGCTGTGTGGTTGAGGGACGGGGCCGCGCTGACTTGTGGACTGGAGACCTTATTCACCATATAAAGGATTTGGCAAGTAATGAATCAGAGAGTGGCATATTGAGTTTAAGGAAAGAGAAATACTTGTAATACCTGCAGTGGGTTGAACAGTGGCCCCCCAAAAGTTATGCCCCTGTCCTAATTCTCGAAACCTATGAATGTTACCTTATTTGGAAAACGGTCTTTGCAGATGTCATTAAGTTAAGGATTTTGAGATGAAAAGATTATGCTAGATTTTCCAGGTAGGTCCTAAATCCAATGGAAAGATCCTTGTAAGAGAAATGTAGACACAGAAGAGACGGTGATGGGAAGAGAGTGGCAGAGATTGGAGTGATGTGCCTGCAAGCCAAGGAACACCAAGGAATGCCAATGGCCATCAGAACTGGAACAGGATTCTCTCTCTTAAAACCTTCAGAAGGGGGTTGGCCTTGCTGATACCCTAATTTCAGACTCCTGGTCGCCAGAATGGGGAGAGAACAATTTTCTGTAGTTTTAGTCACCAAGGTTGTGATGATTTGTTATAGAAGCCCTGCAAAACTAATGCAACACTTCAGAACTAATCATTACAAATAAAATAGCAATGACTAGCACAAAATATAATGCCTTCAATTTGCAAAATCCTTTTAGACACATTATCTTATCTTATTTTCATGATAAAACAGTGAAGTAGTATTATTGTTTCCCCCATTTTATTGTTGAACCTGAACTTCAAAAACAAAATCACTTTCTTAAAGTATTCTACCCTCAACTCTGCTCTTACTGCTAACCTATGTTGCTTTAATAATGTCACAGTTCTCACAGTCACCACTTCTGTCCCTCCAAATATAGTTGACAGCTTCATACGGCATTCAAGAAGCTCTTTCAGTCCTTGGCTGGGGAGTAGGACAGAGCAGGAGGGGGAGCCAAAAGGGACCAAGATTAGGAGATTCTAAATAAGGATAAAAATGGTATGGTGGCCGTCTTCAATTTTGGGGGGGTTTCAGTTACTGACTCTATAATCAACTAAGATTTTTAAATTCCTTGCGTATCTGTTTCCTGCTCTATAAAATGGACATAATAATCCTTAACTGAAAGACTGGTTTAAGGATTAAACGAACTATGTATCTAAAAAACAACAGCTTTGAAAATTGCAAGGACGCTGCATCAATGTTAGGTATGAGAATGAAATCAGAAATGAGTAGTGCTCTGATGCACACCTGACTGCACATTAGTATCAGCAGGGGAACTCTTAACACTTGCTGATGCTCAAATCCTTCCCCAGAATTATTAAATCAGAATCTCGTAGAGTGGGCCTTGGACATCATTATTTTTAAAAATCATCTTAAATTATTCTTATACATGCTGCCAGTTTTGAGAACCCTCACCGGAGTAGGAAAAGGTGAGCTCTGGGATTAAATTGACCTGGGCATAAATTCTATATAATAACTTTATAAGGTGCTACTTTATAAATTGTGTGATCTTGTGCATGTTATGTAACCTCTTCAAATTTGTTTCCTCGGTTTTAAAACACGTATAGTAATACTTAGCTCTTAATGCTGTTATAAGAATTGAATTAAATGTATGCACAAATGGGATAGTCAGTTCATGTTAGTTTGATTTCCTCTATCCCTTTCACATCAATAAAGCCAATAGAAAGCCAAAAGAGAAGAGGAAGAGGGAGCTGCATTTAGCACATGACATGCATTTCCAAGAATGCATTTTTCTCAAATTGAAGCGAAGTCATTTGGAGATGTTGGTCTTGTGTTATGAATGCAGATACCAATAAATGTAATCATAATACAGAACCAGTATCTTATAAAACAAAAATGTTCCCGGGGATTATAATAATTCACATTAACTGTGAAACTAAGTGTTTCTTCATTAATCAATGCCCTAGGAAAGTGTCAAATGTTTCCTGTGTTTAGCAAGTCAGATTAGATTAGAGTCACAAGATTGCATTTTTATTGTCAAGGACATTTGTGGTCATTGAATATTTGGTTACCTGTATTGACCAAATGTCACTCTGCTCACCAATAGTGGAGATGCTCAAAAATTGGGAACAAGATGAGGTGAGAATCACAGCTTTTGTTGGTATTTTTATTTCAGTTATGGAAAATCTTCTCCACATTGCAATGCATTTCAGGAACCAAATCAGCATTATTATCTTTATTCTCTAAGTCTGAAAGAATCAGAGAAGCTGACTCTCAAAAAGGTGCTTCTTTCTCTTAGAAATGTATAATCAGTTTCGGCACACATTTGTAAAGCTCTAAAAGGCTCTACACCACATACATAATTTCACATAGTATAATAACCTTGATGTATGCTTTTAATTTGTAATTAATTGTACCTAAGAGGAGCATACTTCAATTTATGTATAAAGCCATTCAAGGGATATTGATTGCCAGAGGTTAGTTCTGTCAGACTAAATTCATTATTCAAGCACAGGTCAGCATATTACGAATTACAATAGCAACTTGTTTATTAAATAAACAATATTGTATTGGTTTTGGATATCTGCTTAAAAATTAAGCACAACCCCAATAGGAAGAGTTATATCGAGTCCAGATCTTGCTTTCTAATACTGTTCTTCAACAAAAGGAACCAGGACTCCTCAGAGAAAAAGCTGATTCTAGGACTGGGACAGAATATATAGAAGACAAGCATAGAACATCTTAGAGTGGCAGAAAATAAGGAAGTGTAAAAAACAAAACAAAACAAAACAAAACACATAATCCTGGTATATGTCAAAGGGACACAGCAGCCAACTGAAAGAGCTCCCAATGGCCAAAGAAGGAACATTCTGAACAAAATAAATAAAGTCATATAGATCATAACTCAAAGTATAAAACAAATATCCATGAGTCTATACTGATATAAATGAATAATAGAATAAATAAATAAGGGAGAACAGACAAATCTCCCATGCAGAATTCCAAATATGTAGATCCTCCATCCTCAAGGAGGTGGAGCATAACTCCTTACTCCTTAAGTGTAGGTTGTATGTACAGTGACTTCCTCTCAAAGAGTGCGGTATGGAAAGGAGGAAAAAGAGTATTAGTCAGGGTTCTCCAGAGAAACAGAACCAATGGGATAGACAGATGGATAGATAGATGACAGATAGATAGATAGATAGATAGATAGATAGATAGATAGATAGATATACAGATATAGATATATAAGAGATTTATCCTATGAATTGGCTCACTTAGTTACAGAAGCTGAGAAGTCCCATGATCTGCTATCTGCAAGCTGGAGAACCAGGAAAGCCGATGGTGTAATTCAGTCCAAGGCTGAAAGCCTGAGAACTGGGGGAGCCAATGGTGTAACTCCCAGTCTGAGGCCAAAGGCATGAGAACTGGGGGCCTGTTGGTGTACTCCCACAGTGCAAAGTCCCAAGAATAGGGAGCTCTGATGTCCAAGGGCAGGAGAAGGCAGATGTCTCAGCTCAAAAGAGAGAGAAGTCACCCTTCCTCTGCCTTTTTCTTCTGTTTGGGTTCTCAACTGATTGGAAGTTGCCCACCCACATTGGCAAGGGCAGATCTTCTTTATTTAGTCTAAGGATTCAGATGCTAATCTCCTCTGGAATCAGCCTCACAGACACACCCAGAAATAATGTTTTACCAGCTATCTGAGCAATCTTTAACTCGGTCAAGTTGATGCATAAAATTAACCATCATAAAGAATAAATTCACTAGATGGAAGGGGGGCAGGGAAGGGGGAGAAGGTAAAGGGATTAGAAAGTACAAATTAATAGTCACAATATAGCCGCAAGGATATGAAATACATTATGGGGAATATAATCAACAATGCCGTAAAGATTGTGTAGGGTGCCAGGTGGGCACTGGATTTATCAGGGAGAACACTTAATAGACTGTATGGATGCCTTACCACTGCGCTATACACCTGAAGCTGAAGTTGAATAACATTGAATGTCAACTATACACACACACACACACACACACACACACACACACACACACGGTGCCAAAAAAATGTATACAATTGGACACTTTGGCCAATGTTGCTCAAGCAGTGGTTTGCCATAATCAGAAGTGTCTGGACGCTGATGGTAACCACTTTGAGCACCTCTTGTAATTGCAGAAGTCAAATGTGACTTGTGTTCATCTATTGTTATCAGTGTATATTGAGTATTACAATTTTAATCATTTTTTCCTTTCTTAAAATGTGTGTGTATATATATTGTTGGCATCCTCTGTATATAAGATAGAAAGGAAAGAAGAAGATGAGGGAGGAAACTGTCATTAATATTTTCTATGTCCTAGAAATTCGCTTTGAGGATGTTAATGTCTGGAAAGAGAGGTAATAACATAAACAAATAATTAAAATACAACAATTAAAATAAGTAGAGAAAAACAGATAATTTTTAAAATAATTTTAGTAACAGGGAGATTTTTTACAAGCAAAGAATTAAACACAGAAGCATTTAAAAAAGATTAAAACACAGAGCCATATAAAATAATTTTTTTTCAGGAAAACAAAAAAATACTATAAATAAAAAAAGGACAAATACGAAAATGGGAAAGAATTTACAAGTCATTTGACAAAAGGCTAATTTTAATTTCCCTGGTTTAGAGAGAATTTTGATAAATCATTAGGGAAAAAAATCAGCAACCAGACGGAAAGAAAGGGAGAAGCATGTAAAAAGGGATTGCCAATGGATTTTTGCATACTGAAAGATATCAATAGTGTGCATATGTGTGAAAATGTATGTAACTTTACAATAAAGAAATGCACACAAAACAATGAGGTACCACTTTTAAAAGCCTATCAGATTAGCAAAGACCAAACATTAGATAATATATTGAGATGGTAAAGCTATATATGAAACAGCCATCTTACATATTGTTTATGGGAATGTAAAGCGAAATGCCTTCCTTGGAAGACAATTTAGTGATATTGTAGCAGAAACTGTTGGCACCCTTCCTATATCCCTGTGCCACTACATTTCAGAGCACGCTGGTCTGATTTCCAAATGTCATCAACACCCACTAAAATGGGTTGGGATATGGGATGAAGGGCATGCATTAGCTTATGCAATATCTCCAGAATATGACAGATAAGGGGATAATGGAATTTATAGGGAGAGTGGGGTTGGCTAGTTGCTGTTAGTGTCATAGTATACTGAGAAAAAAAAAAAAAAAGGAAAATGACAGGCTCAATTATCAACCAGGACCTGAGGTGAAAGCCAGAAAGTTTCAGAGAACTGTTTATCATTCAAAAGGCAGCTCTTAGTTTGCTATTGGACCTATGAGAAACTGAACCTGATCATGGGACATCAAGTGACTGCGTTACCAGAGCTGCTTATCATGAGCTGGTTATCAGCAGATCCTCCAAGTCATTAAGTGGGATGTGCACGGCTGTAACCTATCATACCATGAACAGTACATTTGTAATCAGGCATTAGTATGTCCGGGGGGAACAACTAACTAAATTATATGAACTGGCAGCCCATATTACCTAACTTAATAAACCAATGTCTCTCCCTCAGGCCATACCTATGACTTCACAGAGTGCCTATAACCAGTTGTCAGAAAACAGTAACACTCGGGTCTGATTCAAACCGGGTCGGCTTGATGCATCACATGAGCTGAAAACAGACTGCTTATGCAACACAGCTCCACTTAGTGGTGCTCATGAAAGAGAGTTGTGAGGGGAAATTCTCCCTGTTATGGCAGAACTTCAAGCAATACAAATGGCCATGAAATACGTGTGGATGATTTGAGTGGGGCAGGGTTCATCTGTAGCAGAAGCTGTGGGTGTTCTGACCATAATTCTCTCGCCTTTGCCCTTTAGTTCATGCTGGCCAGGCTTCCAACGGTCAGCATCTGCATTTCTTTCCTTCTCCAGCCAATAAAACCCATTTTCCCCCTGTGCAATAGGCCACAAATGTTGGGGGAATTAATCCTAGGCAGTGGAAATACAGTGAAGCAGGGTAGGGCGTACCTCTGAGGAGAGTAGTTTATAATTAAGGTTTTAATTATAAAGGAATTCCCAGCACATCATGATGACAAAATCAGAATGACTTTTAGTCAATTTTGTTACTCATTTAAAATTCTCTACAGACAGTGTCATTTTTGCCAGAACACAAGGCAGAGCCTTCCCATTGCCTTTCCCTTAGATGCCGCTGTGCCCAGCATCATACAATGGCCCTCAGACAATGATGGACCTGACAGGGCAGGTGGCAGTGTATCAATAGCCCACCTCCCTCACCCCCTGAGCACGATCACTCTGAGGCTTATGTCAATACTGGCTCCTAGGCTTTCCTAGGGTTTCAGCAGGACTGCACTAGAGGTACCCAATGTGGTGAAGGGCTGGACAGTACACCCGTTACTGGCTACCTTTCCTTCCCTGTCTCACTTTCCCACCCACCTCCTACCACGTTTTCCTTCACCACTGTCATGCAGGGACTCTGGTCCCGCTCCCCACACAAGAACGCAGGATATGGTGAGGCCAAAAAGAAACAGCAACGGAGCCATGGATAGGGGGTTTATACCACTATAGTCTCGCTGGCAGCTGGGTTGGAGATACAGGAAGCAGGCTCCACACAATGCGCAATCCGCCGACCGCTTCTCTGCCAACAAACCAGCTAACCAACCAACCAACCAACCAACCAACCAACCAACCAACCAACCAACCAACCAACCAACCAGCGGCCCCAGTGTAGCCACAGCAGTTATATTAGTGGCTAATGGCTAACCAGTAACAGCTGATGGCCATCGAGCTACAGCGGATGGCCATCTGATTACAGATGACGGCCATCTACTACACGAGCCAGCGCCTTTCCACGTGAGGCTGAGAGCCTGGAAACTGCTTTCTGGGACTCTGTCCCTACAACCACCTAAACAAACTACTTGTATGGGATCTTTGTCGCAGAATCTGCTTCTAAAGAAACCCAGTTAAGATGGGTATCTATAAAACTTATAAATGCACACATATCCTTTTCCCCAAGAATTCCACTTCCAGTAATTTATCTACTCAAACATGTACCCAAAGACATATGATCTTAATAATAATAATAATAATAATAATAATAATAATAGTTTGGTGCAAAAGTAATTGTGGTTTAAAAGGTTAAAAATAATCACAAAAAACCGCAATTACTTTTGCACCAACCTAATTGTAAACACTGTTGTAATGCCTATTACACAGTAGGCATTAAAGCTCTTTTCCGTGTAGTAACTCATTCAATCCTCAGAAAAACCCTATGAAATTATTATTAAATCTCCATTTTACATAAGAGGAAACGGGGGTATACAGACGTTAAATAACTTGATTAAAACTATAAGAACTAGTAGTACATTGCTAGGGTTCAAACCCAGGAAATTCAACTTCAAGGCCCATCCTCTTAATTACTCTATATAAACACACAAACAAAGATACTTACTGCGGCATTGTTTATAACAGCTAGAAACAGTCCCGATATCCATTAAAGGAGGATGGTCAGGTAAATTATGGTATGACATACTAGATATTTATAGCTATTAAAAGTAATAAGATGTACATATTAACATGGAAAGAAGTTGACGATATTGTCAGGTGAGCAAAGCAAGGTGCAGAACAGTGTTAGATGGGCTTTCGATCTTGCAAAGAGTATGTATACATATATGTCTCTCTCTGTGTTAAGTATCATGTGAATAGATGTTGCCTTAGGAAAGCCTACATGTCAAACATGAGAGGGAGACATACTTTACATTGTGAACCATTTTTTTTTTGCTGTTTTACTTCTTTAACGTAAGTATATACTATTCTTTAGCTTTGATTGTACAATACTAAAAATATTACGTGATCAAGATGCATATAAACTGACACAGGATCACAGAGGAAGAGCAATTCCTTCTGCCTGAAAGAGTCTCAGAAAGCCCCATAAAAGGTCCTAATGTATTGGTAAATACAGAAGGTCGCTTCTAGCAGAGCATATTAAACGTCCAGTAGTGGGAGAGCTCACCGGATGTCAGGTAACTGTACACAGTTTAATGTGTATAGTTGGTAGGAAATTAAGCTAGGAAGAGGTTGATATCAGATGGTCTTTAGATACATTAATTCCCAAGTGAAATAAAATATTCAGATCTTCCAATAATTATGTGACAAAGATGTGTTTATTGTGGGCTTTTAAAAATGGCTTTGAATGCCACGTGTGCCACATAGCTTATTACAAGGAAGGAGAAGAAAAATATCTCAAGTTAAAGAAGGCAGCCATAAGGAGTATTAGTTTTCTTTATTCTCTCTCATTGCAGAAGGTCTGGGGAGGAAACGTATCTGTGAAGAATGAGAGGATTATGGTGAAGTGCCCACTTCACCACTTACCAACTGTGAGCTCAATGTCTTCATCTGTAAACACACATTGTAAAAATTCAGCTTCACAGAATTAATGCGAGGATCACTTGAGATCATTTGTGTAAAGGAATTAGTATTTTGCCTGGCATTTTAGCAGACACTCAATAATCTTACTACCCATTATTATTGTCAATAAGTGCTAATAAATAACAATTTCAATATGATCACAATCTTATTGATATTGTAAGGAAATAAGAGTCAAAAGGAAACACTTCTCTAGGAAAATGAAGGTCTGAAGATTAATCCAAAAGAATATCTCCCACACTCAAAATCATCTTGTTTGTCTTTTCTGCTGCCAAACTCTGCGTGCTGTCTAAAGCCACATGGCTGACTGACGGTGTCACAGCTGTGGGATCTGTCAGCTCACCCCAACACATATGCCATACGCTATGGTCCGACCAGTTACATCCAGAAAGCTGATACATGGCTGGAAATATTTGACTATGATATTTGACTATGATATATTGAAATATTTGACTATGACTATGAATGAATCCTTTAAAAATTTAGAACATAAATTTTGCCTAGTAAATACAAGGATTTAAAACCATTAGACTAAATTATATCTTTAAAAAAATATTTCAACCATCCTTTCTGCTCATAAAGAGGTGACATTTACAAAACAGAAGAAACAAATCAAATAAGCACTGGTATCAAACAGTCATTAGACAACGTATTGGCAGTAGGATCCTAATTAGCTGTCACAAAAGCCACCAAGACAAGGATGTCAAAGGTGTCAAACTAGTCATTCGAGATTGCAACCCAAATGTGCTGAAACTGAACAAAATGTCAGACTGGTAGAACTAGACAGAGACAATCAAAAAGGCTAGATCAGAGGCACTTGTGTCTAATATTTTAGACTTTATGACTCACTGTACTCCTTTTTTAATACCTATCTTTGGATTTTCCCCTTATACTCAGTCATGCTCAACCATGAAATTTCTCCCTCCATAGAGCACATGTTTCAACAGATTGCCTTCACTCATCTTTTATTAAGGAAACGTCAGGGAGAAAAAGAGACTTCCTATTTTTTGTAGCAGAGCCTATAAAATGTCTTAGTACTTTTATGATCCTAAATATTCACAATCATGATCAGAGAAAAGAATCATTCCTCAGGAAAGTAGATGGCAGTGACATCAAAAATTGTTTCACTAAACAATTTTTCTTATGTTTTCTAATGTTTCACTAAGCACATTGTGCAGACTCAAAGAAATACTGGTGGACCTGGCTGGCCATAGGTCAAAGAACTCAAAGGTTTTAGTGACTTTGGGTGTGTTTCAGGAGATAACATAATTACAAGATGCTACAAAATCATAGGCCATTTTCACATCTTTTCAACATCTACACAGCTTTGAACTTTGATTACAGGATCCAGGAGACAATTCCTTTTTTCCTCAATGTAAGACCTAGCACCATGCTTTTGTGTATATAAATGTTTTGTTCCTTTTTATTACTCAGTAGTATTCCATTGTATGGATATGCCACAATTTGCATATATATTATGGGCTTTTGAGCTGCTTCCAGTTTTTGGCTATTACAAACAAAGCTGCTAAGGATATTTGTATACAAGTCTTTGGGTCAAGACGTGCATTTATTTCTCTTGGGTAAATAACTAGAAGTAGAATAGCTGGTGGTAAGTGTATGTTTAACTTTTTAAGAAACTGCCAAAGTGTTTTCCAAAGTGGCTGTTCTATTTTACATTTCCATCAGTAGTGAAGGACAGTTCCAGTTGTTCCATCCACATCCTCAGCAACATGTGGTATGATCAGTATTTGTTTTTAGCCATTCTAGTGGGTGTTTAGTAAATTTTCATTTCCCTAGTGACTAATGGGGTTGGGCATCTTTACAGGAACTTGTTTTCCATTCATATAACTTCTTAGGAGAAGTGGTTGTCTAAATCTTTTGTCTATTGGTCATTAGAAGGTTAGTCTTCTTATTACTGAGTTGTAAGAAGTTTTTTGACTGATTCTCAACTTGGGAGAACTCTCATTTTTTTTAAAATTAAATTTATTGGGGTGACAATGGTTAGTAAAATTACGTAGGTATCAAGTGTACATTTCTGTAATACATCATCTATATATCACATCATGTGCTCACCACCCAGAGTCAGTTCTCCTTTCATCACCACATATTTGACCCCCTTCTACTATACCCCCTTACCCTTTGGTAACCACTATTGTCTGTGTCTATGAGTTTTTGTTTATATATTTATTTGTTTGTCTTGCTCCTTTGTTGCTTTCAGTTTTATATCCCACATATGAGTGACCTCATATGGTTCTCAATTTTTTCTGTCTGATTTATTTCGCTTAGCATAATAATCTCAAGATCCATCCCTGTTGTCGCAAATGGCAGTATTTCATCTTTTCTTATGACAGAGTAGTGTTCCATTGTGTATATATACCACACCTTCTTTATCTATTCATCTATCGAAGGATACTTTGGTTGTTTCCATGTCTTGGCGACCATAAATAAATCTGCAATAAACATTGGAGCACATATATCTTTACGGATAAATATTTTCACACTTTTTGGATAGATACCCAGGAGAGGGACTGCTGGGTCATATAATAATTCTATTCTTAATTTCTTTTTTGTTTAAAGTTTATTGGGGTGCCAATTGTTAGTAAACAACTAGAACTGTACACCTGAAACGTTATACAGAATTCTGTAATACAGAATTGTACCCCTGAAAAGTTACATAGATTTCAGGCGTACAATTCTGTATTATATCATCTATAAATCACATTGTGTGTTCACCACCCAGAGTCAGTTCTCCTTCCATCACCATATATTTGATCCCCTTTATTAATTTTTTTCAGTGCCTTCCAACAGTGTATGAATGTTCCTTTTTCTCCACATCCTCTCCAACATTTGTTATTACTTGTCTTGATGATAGTAGCCATTCTAACTGGTGTGAGGTGATATTTCATTGTGGTTTTGATTTGCATTTCCCTAATAGCTAGTAAAGTTGAACATTTTTTTCATATTATCTGTTGGCTATTTGTATTCGTATGTCTTCTTGGGAGAAGTTTTTGTTCAGGTCCTCTGCCCATTTTTTAATTGGATTGTTTTTCTTTTTGTTGTTGAGTTGTATGAGGTTTTTTTTTTATTTTGGATATTAACCCTTTATCAGAGGCATTGTTTACAAATATCTTCTCCCATTCACTGTCTCTTTGTTTTGTTGATAGTTTCTTTTGCTGTGCAGAAGCTCTCAGTTTTAACCAGTAAGTATGATATTAAGCTACAGAACTTCATTGACGCCATTTATGAGATTAAGGCAGTTCCCTTTAACATCAAGGTTGCTGAAAGATTTTATCAGGGATGAATGTTGGATCTTTGCAAGTGCTTTTTGAGGGAATCATGTTTTTTCTTCTTTAGTCTGTTAGGATGATGAATTACACTGATTAGTTTTTGAATGTTCACCCACAGTTTTTTAAGACAACTCTACTTCCTCATGATGTATTATGCGTTTGGATGTGATTGACTGAGACTTTTACAACAATTTTTTGTGTCAATGTTCATGAGAGATATTGGTCTATAGTTTGCATTCTGTTATGTCTTTTTCTGGTTTTGAATCAGAGTAATGCCTGCTTTATAGAGTGAGTTGGGAAGTATTCCATAGCCTTCAATATTTTGTTTAATCAACTGCTAGTTTGGCCTTGTTACAGCTGATAGAATACATCTGTATTCTATCTAATATGTGAGGGGGGCAGGGGATAGATGGATGTGACTATGAGTAAAAGACAGAGAGAACATTACATCCTTTTAAAGATAAATTGTATTTACTGAATATTTGGAGATAATAGAAGCCATTGTGCCTCCGTTATCTGTGAACTGGAGGTGATAATATTGTCATTTCTATGTCATGGAATTGTTCAGGTTTGCTTGAGATAACACGTGCAAATCATCTGGCACTTTGCTGGAACACAGTTGGAGCTCAGCAAGTAGTAGCCATTGTTTTCTTGCTACTATTCTCAACCTCATCACTGTCATCATTTACGTCATCATTTATATCATCATAACTACAACTTTTATAACGACCATCATTTAAAGATGGAAATACTGGACATTTCAGAAACAAATTTATAGACGTTTGCCATTAGAAAATGTCACATCTTAGGTGCCTCACTGTTCTCATAAATTTGCCACAGGACTTCCAAGACTGGCATTCTGTAATGGAGCAGTGTGGTCACCTCTTCGATATGATCTGATGTGACAGCTACATAAGCATGAATTAACTGGAAGATTTTATCTCAAACAGATAGGACTGTAGATAGATAAGAGCTATGGCTCTGAGGAGCAAAGAGAGGTAATGGTCACAGGTAACAAGGAAAATGGATGCAGTCGAATAAACACCAAACTCAGTATTGGGACGCCTGCGTTTCAGGCTCGGCTTTGATGTATAGGAGCTAAACTTAGCCTTCAAGTAAAAAAGAATTGACTGAGATCCCAGTGTATGCAACAACCTATGCACAAGTCACAGTGGTGAACAGGACGGGATGGCCCGTGCAAAGTATTGTTACCATTTTAATATTTTGGGGAATTCTGTTTATTCTATTTACCTCACAAACTTAGTAGAAGAAGCATTTGCATTTATAAAAGCCCATTGTAATCTGCCTTCCTAGAGAAAACCAGCAGATGATTCTCAAAAGTATATGAATTTCAATCTCAGACTTTTGAATTGTCATTTCCTGCTCCAGGCTGTGTTCCCCTCACTAGCCTATGAACTCTGAGAAGAGAAATTCTTATACATCTTTGTGTCCCGGTGCATGATAAACTTCTGTGTGCCTGCTGAATAAATGAGTTAATGCACAAATGAATGAATGAAGAGTTTGGCAAGGAAGTATATTGGTTAAGAATCACAAAGATCTTGAAACTGATGAGTGTTATTATAAAATAACTGAAGGAAGAGACGAAGATACCAGTGTGGTGTGCTGGTTAAGGACACTGAATTTGGGGTCAGATTGTATCAGTTTAGATAGATTGGAGAGTCTGATCATCTTCTGACAACTTGGTAACAATCTCTAAAAGTCAGAATAAACTTAACAGTTATCGAGTCCCCAAATGCATTAGCGATTATTAAGAGCCTCAAATATAATTGTTTATTTGGCCAATTTCTGCCAAAATTCAAAGCCAACCTAATTTGAAAGAGGCTCACTTTCTTCCCAAACAAGAATTTACCTTTCCTCTCAATTGTGTGATTCCTTTCATTATGTACTGACCATGCTGGGCTTGAGTCATAGGAACTAAGGATCAGAAGTCTGAAACCTGACCTGACTGTACTTAAACGTGTTGTACAGTTTTGGGCAAGTCCCTTCAAAACTCTGGGCCTCTGCCCCTTCAACAGAACAGGAAAACATTAGAATAGTTGATCCTGCAGTTTCTCACACCACTAGCATGCTCAGTCTATAGCTGGGTTTAGATACATGGGATACAAACACTCAAGCAAAATGAAGCAGAGAATTAGGACAATTTGCTATTATATTTAAGTCTAAAATATCCATATCGATGAAATAGTCATAGTTTCTAGGACACTTACCCAGAGGTAAAAACAGGGTGTGGTTTTCAGGAAGAAGTAGAATCATAAATAACATAGAGCCTAGGACAGCTCCCTGGCTCATTTGGAATGACACTACATTCTGTTCAAGTAGGCTGCCTGTAAAGCATGGGTTTCACATCCCTCTTTTCAGTCTCCCACTCTGCCAGGACTTTAGCAATTTGTTTCTCTAATAATTTCAACTGCAGCCTCAACTCTCCCCTGTAATATAGTCTGCAGGGATCTAACCAACACAAAGAGATCCTGAGTTCTGAAATAATGACAAAAAAATTTTTGCCAGTTCTTTTTAAAGGAAATTACTTTTAGATGATAGTCTTTCAGGTCATGCTATAAAAAAACCTGTTCCTTGTTTTTTCCTAATTCTCAGAATCCATCATGAAATACCTTTCCCTTCCAGTAAACTGAGAGGAGCTGAAAAATCCAGGAATTACAGCTGGCTGACCAGTAAACACAGTGGAAGACATATCTGACAGAGCATATTTACCTAGGTAAAATGCCATTTAGATTTTAAGCACCTGTCTGGTAGGTCTACTTGTATGTACTTAAATAGCTAGATATTATTTCAATTCAGGCAGCAAATCATTCACCCACCATACCATTCACAGTGACTAAAATCCAGGCAGTGAGGTAGGCATTTGTAATCTCTGTTTCTACTGAAGGAAACTTATTTATTTATTTATTTATCTATTTATTTATTTATTTACTTATTTATTTTAGAGTTTTGTTGTAGTGGGGAGATAAAAGAAGATGAATGCAGGATATGGCTACTGCCGGCTAAATCTGCATTTAATGGAAATGCTATTTTATACTCTATGTAGTACAGAGGAAAATAATTAGAAGCCAGAAAAGTTGCAGGAAACATTCAATTTATAATGTTTAAGGCTTTTTTGAGAAAAAGAATTCTAGAGAAGTAGGATGAGCCCCTCGTTACTACAGCCACAAAGTAATCATTAAACATCTCATCAGAAGTTTTGAGTTCCACCAACCTAAGATGATAAGATGTGTTCATCATCAATAATGAAGGTGCCTTCGGCCTCACTGGGGCAGGGCTGGCTCACCGTCACTTCCTCGTCCTCTGCCAAGGCTCTGTTGATTGTGGCAATTCCTGGCATTAAGAGCTTGGTGGATTAATCCCAACAATTGGTTCAAGTTCTCTGTCATGTGTAGAAAACTACCACACATTTTTCCAAAGAATATGAGTAGCAACACAAAGTGAATGTTCAGGAAACAAAGAGTCTGGAGAAACTTTGGAGGCTGGGTATTCATTTATTTTCTACTAAGTTTAGAATCCATGCCTTTCCTGCCTTTTGATCAGTTTAGTGTTTTTAATGACAGCCTTCTCAATGGGCTGGAGAAATTGGAGGCCTGGGATCCTCATGTAACTTAATTGTTCAGGACTCCTCTTCAAGGTCTCACTGTGACTGGGCAGTGCTTCAAAATAATTTTGAGCAGGGTTTCACTTTTTCAGGGTTCTGCTTGCTCAAAGAACCAAATTGAACCACGGTGGTAATGATTAATTATGGTTTTCTTTGTTTCTCCCTCAGATTGTGTTGCATGTTGACATATAGTATCAACATCGATGGACCAAAGTATAAGTAATATGAGAATTTTAGATATAGATGCAAAGCCAGGGATTGAGATTGTTTTTGGTTAAGAAAGTCTTTTTCAGCAACCCTGGTCAAGAGAAGAAGACACACATATAAAGAAACAGTTAGGCAGGAACAGGAAAAAAAATGCTGCCTCTGTTTCTTAATAGAAGTATGAATTTAGTTTCTCCATAGATATAAAATAGGAATAATACCACCACTTGAGACAGTTATTTTAGGAATTAAATGAGAGAACTTGTGAAAGAACATAGCACATCCTAAAAACAGTGAATGTTAGTTTCTGTTCTCTCTTCTAAAACAGGAATCCTGAATTTGGCAGCTGTAGTTTATATTTTATTACCGACCATTAAGTGTGGTTAGATGTAGAAGGACAAGATGCACCGAAGGAGAAATAAAGAATCCTGACAACTTTTGTATGTTGTTGACTTTACACATAATCTAACAAGACTAAAACTTACAAATAAACTGGTAACATAAGACTATTTAGGAAGTTGGTAAAGTTTAGTTACATACATTGCTATTATTGTTAAAAAGTCCTTCATTTGCTTTTTATTCTTACACTCACTCACTTATTCATATAAATTATAAATAAACATGATAGGTGCTTGATATATCATTTGAAGAAAGAGTGAAAGAGATTTTACTAAGAACCTATTACATTGTAAATGCTATTCTAAGTACCATCGATTAACAAAACATAGAAAAGGCTTGCCCTCAAGGAGCTTACGATTAGTAACAGAGATAGGGATATAGCCAGAAAAAAGTTTTGTGCATCTTAGAATGTACAAAGGAAGAAAAGTGTCTTGAGTATGTGCTCATATATGTATTCTGTATGTTGCTTACTCCCAGAGCATTTTTTTTTTTTTTGCTACAAAATTTGTGTCATCATTTGTTCCCTCTGGTTTCTTGCTAACAGCAAATACCTACACAGGCGTAAGGAAAAGGATCTGCCTCATCTTTAAGTCCCAGTTGTTGTCCAAACTTCTGAGTTCTTCCCCAACCAAACATTTAATTTGGAGAGAAAGATCTCCCCAGAGGAAGCTTTTGGGTCTCTGATGAATACCCCCAAGCCTATCAAAAAGAATGTTCATTAAATGTAGGACCCAGTATAACTTATTCCAAGTGTGGAGAAAGAAGGAGAGTTGTGAGGCTAAAATTTCCAACATGACAAACTCACGCCCAGCATCCTGTAGTGCATTTGCAATGAATAGCTTCTCACTGGCAAAATATTTTTGTACCTGGAGCAAGGGCTGCTTTTGTCCATAAGGTTTAGTTTGCTTTGAGGTAACAGTGAAATGTCTGGAGTGAAAACTGTCTCCTGACTTATTGTGTTGAAACATACATGACGAGTTGCATCCTGTATCTGCAGTCACGCGAAGCTGTAGTCAGCGGTGATTTCAAAACACCGAGGCACATGTGTAAGTAGCTTGTCCATGCTTGAAAGCCAGCTGTATATTTGGGCCCCATGTTACTCCTATCACTTCCAGACCTTCGGTGTCCTCCAATAGCTTTGCTGAGGTGCTGCAGGTACTAACAGTGGGTAACGATGCCCTGTAAATCTACCCTCTTCTTCCACATCACTTTGTAGTGCTGACACCCTGAGAAAGCTTTACAAGGGAAGCTTTAATCTCCCTATCTCTACCAGAGTCTTCTGAACCATCCCAAGTAAATTGAGAAGAAATGTGGTTGCTATGTAAATGCAAATTGAGAAAACAAAACAAAACCAAAAAAATGCAGCTGACCTCCTAGCCCCTCACCCCTACAAGTATTAGCATTGTCTCACCTCAGCTACTACTGTGCTGACATTCTAGAGTCACCACTGTTGTGACAATGTGGGACTATGGGTAAGAGCACGGTGTATGGCGTAAAAACAGTGCCCAGAGCATATGGTAACTTTGAATATTAAAGAAATCAGTCATGTATAATGTAGTTATTGGCACATATTAAGTATTAGTAAACATTATCCATTATTATTGTTTAAAAAATAATTACCATTATTACAATTCTTATTGTCAACATCATACTCTTTCCTAGTTAAAACATTTCTATGGTATTCATCAGCCCAATAAAATAATCCCAACTCCAAACTCCTTTATAATCTGGCTCCAGTTTTCCCTTCCTCTGGCTTTATCTCCTGCCTCACGTCCTGTACTTCTGTCCTAATGGCTGACTTACCGTTTTCCAGATGTCATGTATTTTACCTCCTCTGTCTTTGGTCTTGCCATTCCCACTTCTGGTATGTCCTTTAACACAGTATCTACCTAGAAAAGTCCTAGTCAACTTCTAACATATTAGAGTTCAAGGACATCTTTGTGAGGTTTTTCCCAACACCCACTCTAGAGGAAAATAAAAAAGTAGTGACTACTTTGTTACTGTCATTTTTAAATACCTATGTTTCCTCTCTAAGACTTCAAGATCTTCCAGCTGCTGACCATATAATTCATCTGTTTGGTTGGTTGGTTTTGGCATTTTTTAGTAACTAATACAGAATAGGTTATGTGCTAAGTGCTAAATACATATTTGTTGAATAGGCAAAGTATTAAAAAGTGTAGAATGTTCTGATATAGATGATCTCATTGGATCCTTTCAAAACTCCTTGGAAGTAGCCAGGGCAAAGTAGAACAGTATAATGATTTAAAACAACAGGCTCTAGAGAAGGATGATAAGCGACTTGTGTCTGTAGGACCTTGAGCAAGTTGTATAATCTCTCTGATCCTCATTTACTACTTCTGTAAAATGGGGGTAACATTTATGGATATTAGTAAATGAGATGAACCATGTAAAGTGCATATTACGGTGCCTGACACATACTAATAAGCAATAGCTCTTTTAAATTATTACACAGACTATCAAAGAAATTGAATGATTTGTGTAAAATCACATGACTAGTCAAAGATAGAACTGAGACAAACCTTGGTATGTCTGATTCTTAGTTATTTTTATGTTCTAAAATAACTTTCTCCTCCTCTTAGGAATATTAATAGAGAGAATATAAGGTAGAGATTGAAGAGAATTTTCCATTGCTTTGCTATGGTGCTAGTGCATCCAAGGTAAAGATAAGGAGGAAACAGAGTGTTGGCTTTCTCGATTAATTCTAAACTAAAACATCTATTTTGATATTCAGGCTGTAGAACACCACTGATTAAATACTATTATAAACACTATTACACTATTATACTATACACTATTATAAATACTATTATAAACACTAATACCTTGAATTTGCAAATACTTCTCCCCAAGAGTATGCAGAATTTTCTTGTGATACTCCATTTATCTTCCCAGCTGTACCATTTTACATTTGCTCATTCATTCATCAAATATAAAAATATTTAATTTGTTGCTTACTATACGCATATGTTATCACTAGGCCAGGTACTAGAGATACAAAGACGAATGAGACCGTAACTCTGCTTTTGACTATTAAGTCTAGGTGAGGAGACTGGCATGAAATAACAACTACTACCCGACCTGATAAGTACTATCA
Source organism: Rhinolophus sinicus (assembly GCF_036562045.2). Taxonomy (NCBI): domain Eukaryota; kingdom Metazoa; phylum Chordata; class Mammalia; order Chiroptera; family Rhinolophidae; genus Rhinolophus; species Rhinolophus sinicus. The sequence continues at coordinate 36,671,085 of NC_133756.1, forward strand.
TAGTGATCAATACAACGGATAGTGGGAGCAGCAGGAGCATAAGAGACTTGCTCAGGAATAATGGAAATGAAAGAGAAAATTTGGAACTATGTCTGGGAGTGATATTTTATTATATAAACTAGTGGTATCCAAACATTTTTGATCACACACTCCTATTCAGAAAAAAAAAAAAAAGAAAATGTTAGGGGTACTCACCCTCAATATATCTTTAATACATTTAAAAATAAAGTACATGCCTGTATAACTGCTAATATATTGTGTTTTGAACATTTGTCTATTCTACAATACAACAATTCCACTGCCAGGTACGTCCCTGCATGTTTTGAATGTGCACTGAGAGAATATACAATACTACCTATACTAGAATTGTCCATATTAACTAAACTTGGAAAGAATCCAAATATCCATCAGTAAGAGAATGGATAAATAACTTTGGATGTATTTGAACAATGGAATTTTTTTTTCCTCAGTAAAAAATTATTTTTATTTTTCAACCCTATGAATGAATCTTTATTCAACCCTATGAATGAATCTTTAAAATGTAATACTGAGTGAAAAAGAAAGTTATAAAGACCAAATACAGTGTGCTACCACTTTTTAAAAGCTCAAGAACAGACTAAACAATATATAATTTCTAAATAAATACAGATGTCATAAACCTATGAAGAAGTAAGAAAATTATAAAACACAAAATTCAAATTGCGTTGGTGTGGGTCAGTGGAAGCAGGAGGGGAGAGGTGAAAGTGAAGGTACCTGAGACAGTTCTGGCAACGTTCTAGAACATAAGTCAGCTCACAGGCATTCATTTTATCATTATACTCTATAGCTTGTATATATGTCACGTTATTTAGTAAATATCAAATGTTGCATAATAAAAAGGAGTATTTAAATATATTTAGAAGTGCCAATATTTTCTTCCTGAACCTTAATGTAGCCCCTGAGGGCTACTACATTAGATCAATAGAGTTGCTGATATTTTTCTAGTGGGGGAATGAAATGCTCATATGCCTGCTTTGAAAAGAAGATTTTTTTTTTTTTTTTGTATCAACATTGTAGAACATAGACTTTTCATGTGAGAAATCTGAGGTTCTCACTCAACAGTGGCTTTGGGAACAAATTATATGGAGTGGGCTTGAGAGCTATTTCAGAAGTAGAAATGACAGGAATTGGTGACATGTAAAAGAGATGACAACCATTTAAGATATTTTGTAGATTGACCAACCAATGCTATTAACCGAGATAGTGAGTACAGCAAAAGAAGTACAATAGGGAGCATAATGACAGAAGGGGATAGCATTCTACTATATATCTGAGATTTTGAAGCATCGAAATAACATAAAAGTAAGGTTGTCCAGCAACACTTAGAAATACTTTCTGGAGCTCAGGAGAATGGTGGGCTCTGGAAATAAGGACACAGATGTCACCCACACACCAGTAACCAATACCACAAAACAAGATAAGATCATTTAAAAAAAGAGCATGTCAAATAAAAAAGTGAAGAGAGCTATACCAGATTCTTACAGGTCACCCCCTCATGAAGGAGACTGAAGAGCAACTCTCAGAGGTTTAGAAGAGATAAAGAAAAGAATGAGAAAGCCAAGTGATGTCAAAGGGCCCCAGATAAATCAAGTGAAATAGAGATTGTAACTGAAACAGGGAGGCTTTGCAAGACTCAAACCTGTAAACCAGATGTCTTAGCTCCTCTGTGGGTATCCTATCCCCTAATCTAATGGGTTTCAAATTGTATGCCAGGAAGGCTAGTGCTACCTGGAATAGTTAGACAGATATGATTCTTCACTCCACAAATACAGAGCAACTTTTATCTACCAGGCACTATGTAAGGTTCTGCTCTTACAGTGCTTAGGGGCTAGTTTATAGTTCCAAAAATTAGTTATGAAATATTTTCTGTCAGTAATGAAGGAACCCATTCATTATCTATCTATCTATCTATCTATCTATCTATCTATCTATCTATCTATATGACATAATAGGAATATGAGATGAAGATATATATGTTGCACTGGGCCAGAGACTATTGATAATAGAGTGATAATAACTCTCTCTGTGGAAAGGAACTTACAGAGCATATAACCCCCAAAAAATAACTCAGGAATTAATATAAATCTAGTTTGTGGGATAAAAATGACTTCCCAGGGGAAGTAACATAAATTAAGACCAGCCTTTAAGAATGGAATTACCATAATTTTCATGAGAAATTAAATTTGGAAAAAAAAAAAAAGAAGTGTTCTGCTGTAAAAATGATTAAAAACCACTATATCATATAAATTCAAAATTACAGATCATGTTGGCCATGTTAAAAACATCTAAATTTGCTTTCTAATGTAGTAGGTTGTATTTTATAAGATACAGAGGGATGTATATATAAGATACTTGCTGTTCTGGAGGGCTGGCCCGGTGGCTCAGGTGGTTGGAGCTCCATGCTCCTAACTCCGAAGGCTGCCGGTTCGATTCCCACATGGGCCAGTGGGCTTTCAACCACAAGGTTGCCAGTTCAATTCCTTGACTCCCACAAGGGATGGTGGGCAGCGCCCCCTGCAACTAAGATTGAACATGGCACCTTGAGCTGAGCTGCCGCTGAGCTCCCGGATGGCTCAGTTGGTTGGAGCGTGTCCTCTCAACCACAAGGTTGCCGGTTTGACTCCCACAAGGGATGGTGCTGTGCCCCCTGCAACTAGCAACGGCAAACTGGACCTGGAGCTGAGCTGCGCCCTCCACAACTAAGACTGAAAGGACAGCAACTTGAAGCTGAACGGCACCCTCCACAACTAAGATTGAAAGGACAACAACTTGACTTGGAAAAAACAGTCCGGGAAGTATACACTGTTCCCCAATAATAAAATCTTTTTTTTTTTTTTTTTTAAAAAAAAGATACTTGCTGCTCTCAAGAAGGAAGGAATTGGAACCAGGAAAAATTGTAATATTTTTCTTCATATCCTTCTATATTGTTAAGCTTACTACAATTAGAATTCATTAATATTGTAATTAATAAGCACATATTTATCAGAAAATTATAGAAATTCACATTGCTCCATTGGCCTGTTATTTCATTCTAAAAATTTACAGGTACTGTATTTTTTTTTTTTAACACATATAATGACAACCTAGGAACTAGGCAGCCCAAGTCTAAGATTGGATTTAAGCAAATTCCTGGTAATTGCTTTGAACTGAAAAAGTCCCCAGACCACACATTTTATATTCCTCAGAAGCGCTGCAAACTAGAGCTTTGTAAATTTGTTTTTTTTATATAATGCTCTGCTCTGTTGCAGAAAACATATGACTCCTTTGGCATTTCTAATGACTAATCCAAAGTTATGAAATAAAGTAGCAATAAAGACAGACACAGATGTGCTTTGATTCTGTACTTTTCATATGAAATCCACTCTTGGAGACATTTTCACCCTTTACCTTCAAATGATAAAAGCTGTGTAGTTCTTGCCTATCATCCTGCTGTCACATCTTGATATGGGTTTATAAAAAAAACAATTTGAAAGAAACTTGGCCAGGTTAAAAAGTATCTAATTAGTGGTTCTTTTTCTGAAGCAATCAACTTTTTGTTGCAATCAACATGCCTTAACTGAATGAAGCCAGGTAGAGGTTTCTGATAAAATATGATTTAATCTTTGGGCTAGCTTAAGCAAGTTTATCTTAAAATTTAAGTACATTTATGTAAAACATCAGATGTGTAGATGGGGAGAATAGGAAAGGAAAGGAATTAACAATAAAATGGGTAATAACTGAAAAACCTAGTAAAATATTGACCAAATAATTAACTTTGTCTTTGGCTACCCTGGTTAATCAAATACTTTGTGACACACATCACTCTGTAGGAAATGACATTGCTTTCACCCTAAACCAGGTTTCTCCGAGCAGTGTTTGTGTCCAAGTGCTGAACTGGGAAACTGGTGGAAAGATAATATTTTACCAAATTCCCAGAAGTTCCCAAGGAAGGGGGGCATATTAGACCACACACTAAACTATCCACAAGCAAAATTATCTCAACCAACAGCTTCAGCCAAGACTTTTATCTAAGTTAACCAACAAAATTGAACTGCTGCGTTCTATTCCTTTTTTCCTTTCACAGTCGTGGGTCTCTGCGCATACACATGAATAATATACATCATTGTGAAGATGCTGCACCATAAATAAGACACATATCTCCAGTAATTGGCTCCACTTCAGGAATTCAGCTGTTACTGAGGAAACTTAGGTTGACAAAGCTTAGCTTCTTTTAATCGTCCAGACCCTCTAACTTCATAGTTCAAATTAGCTCTATTTGTGTTTGGGGTTCCCATATTAGCAAAAGTGGCCAACCCATCACAAGCATAGCTCTAAAAGTATTGAACTATAATATATAAATGACTATGGATCAACCGTAAGGAAAATTTGATGTCTCCATAGATACGTGAATATAGGCAATATATACAATATTAGTTAGTTTCCAGAGAATGTGCCTACATCAATGTGAAGATATAAATGTTACGTAAGGTGATCTGTCATTTGAATTATGAAAAGCATGCTTTCTAAAACACTCTCCAGATCGCCTTTCTTGATAGAAGCAGCCATAACAACAGCAGCAATAAAACCTCACAAGAAACATTTGGTCAAGTTTATTACATGCCATAATGTCAGCTGTCAAAATGATTACTTCCTCAAATTGACCCCTTCTAACCTAGCAGCTCTAAACCTTCTCTTCTTGGCTCTTTAAGATACATTTTGATCACCAGATCTAAATGTTGTACAAAGTATCATCTTGTACAAAGTATCACTGAGGTTACATGCGGTTTATATGTGAAGCCAGAGATAAAGGAAGAAGACTGGTGTGTCCAGAGTGAGCCCACCAAGTTGCCTTGGTCCTAAAGTCAAGTGTAAGAAAACATCTAATGGATATGAGGAAAAGAGTCAAATCTTTGGGAGGAAGCACATTAAGGGCAGAAAGTATTCAAAAAAGGTCATGAGAGTAATTTCAAAAATTCTCACTGTAGGTGACATCAGAGATCCTTTCTGGCATACTTTTGTAGTACACAAGCAAATCTAAGTATTTTTCTATTTCCTTCTCTAATGTTTATCCAAGTAATCTAATTTAGACTAAGTGGAGATATTTCTCATTTCTTTTTGTCGATTCTTTCCGCTCAGTTCTTGTTTCAAACAGAAACAACAATAAATATATCATTCTGTTTTATGGAGTTTTGCCTTACTAGGAGGGTCTATCTGTATTGATCTAATTGATTTTTCAATGTTGTGTATGACAATTCAGTATGGCAGTTCTATCTATAGCAATTTATTTTTTGTTATTGTTTTGGTTTGTTTTTATTGAGTTTGATTTTATATAGCACAATATTTTACTTGTTTTGGTTTGTTTTTTATTGAGCCTGATTTTATATAGTACAATATTTTACAAAGAATTGAGACTCTTTCAAAAATACTTTTAGTGAGGCATTGTTCTTGTACCAATATACCAATATAAATATGACCTACTTCTAGCCTTTAAGGAGTTCAGATTATATGTACTCAGATACTTTCAATCAATGGTATTGATAAGTTCAGTGATACCACAGAGTGGAGAGTGGTAACTACCAAGAAATTTAAATAAAGATTCTACAGAAAAGGAGTCTTAGAGTTTACCAGGATAAAAATGATGTACGGTAAACTAGGAAAAGGGAGTACCATGAGCTCACAAAGATGCATGGTCTTTTCAAGAAGTGAGAAGTTCAGTATGGTTGGTGTTAAGATGTGAAAGCATCAAGGCTTTGGAGAACAGACCAACGTGTAATGAGTTTGTAGACATATAAAACACTAAACTAAAGGACTTATAAATAGTAGAGCTCAATATGAATTCAAATCATATGAGTGTACATCACCAAAAAAAAAAAAAAAAAAAAAAGTGATACAAGGTAGGTCTCAGAAGATACCTGAGCTCTAGGTAAGTGCTCTTTAAGTGTGGTCCCAGGACCAGCATCATTTACATCTCTTGGGAACTTGTTAGAAATGCAAATTCCAGGGGCCCTCCTTAGGCACTCTGGGGTGAAAGCAATCTGTGTTTTGACAAGTCCTCCAGGTGATTTTAGTGTACACTATAATCACTGGTGTAGAGGAAGGAAGTATGCAATCTGGGTGCAAAAAGTAGCATAGGCAAAAGCATAGAGGTTGGAGTGAGACCATTGGAGTCTGGAAAACAGGCACAGCAATTTTTTATTCATTAATGATTTCATTTATTAATTCATTAATCAAAAACTTTAACAAGCAAAGAGTACCAACCCTAGATGATATTCCTACACTAAGAATTTGATTCTGTAGTACAATACCATAATTCAAGACATCTAAAATCCAGATACTGCATGTTGTAGAAGAAAAACTGGCTGTGAAGGGAAGATCAGATTGAGTATCTACCTGACAGAGAAATTTTAAATTGCAATTGCCTGCAAAGTGAAAGAGCCTTTGGAGGTTCTTCAGTTGGGTAGTGACATAAATAAAACAGGCTTTGGGGAAGTTGGAGATGAAAACAACGTAACAAAAGAGAACAGAAGTTGCCTAGATTGTTTTCAGATGTTCTTCACTGTAAAGGCATGCTTGTTTGTAGTGAGACCTACATTACTTGAAAGGTATCAGGAAAGACCCCACCTCGGAAATATATATACTTTATTCTTAGCATAGTCCTTAAAGTTCTACTACTTGCAGAGTTGTTCTTTTGATCTTTCTCTCATCAGTCCTCTAGGAGAATAAATACTGCATCAGTTAAAATATAGGGAAAAAAGAAATTGTCAGCTGGCTGAAAGCAATTTCTCAGTAGGAGGTGGAGGGGCAACAAGAAAAAAAGCACCCCAAAGGGGAAGAAGTTCCTGCCCAAGATAGACTTTTTTCCCCATCATACACATTTAATAGGGCTTCTTTGGCCCCAAACAGTGAGTGCCGTTTAGAAACATAAGGGAATTATGATTAGAGACTGCACTTGTTTCCAACGTAGGATAGAGAGGAATAGTATGATTATAAACGTGGTGAGTTTTGGGTGAGGAGGGATAGCAAGTGAAAATCATCTGTGGCGGTTGGAAATTCAGGACTAGAATTGGTATAAGCTGATGTAATTTGTATCAACGTCACCAAAGAAGTATATAATTCAGTGTTTTGATAGACCACGTAACGTTTCTCAATAAACTATTTAATGAACATCATTTATTTGGTGTAAAATATAATTTAACCTAAGAACTTAAATTAGTACTATAATGCAACATGTATCTTCTCTCACCATGAGAAATTTGCCAAGCAATGGAGCACAGTTAATGAGGGTGCTGTGTATAATGCACCCCAAGTCCTTTATGGCTGTGGGTGCAGGACAGTGTGATTTGTGCCATTATATCTTAGACAATCTCAGACTAGACAATCTCTCATTAGAGAATAAAAAGCACAGGCCATGCTTTACTTCTAGACACTTCCAAATGCACACAGGAAGCCTGAAGAGAAAATAAGAACTTTTTCTTACGTGAGAGTTAGCTTCTGTGTAGCATTACACATTTTTCTGTGCTTGGTACTTAGGTGGGCATTACTGTTGTTTCCCTAGATATTAGCACAAAAAAAGCAGCAGAGGAAGACTTTTTCTTTTCTTTTTTTTTCAAACTTCCATTTTCTCAAACTTCCTAGGTAAAATTCTCCAATTGCTTGCTCCTTCCAGCAGTTTTCTAAAGTCACACTATATGATGCAGGTAAAAATCTAACTTTATTAATCACCACTCTAATATGTTCCACGTACTATTTCAGGCAATTTCCTTATGTTATATGATTTATTTCTGGCAATAATTAGACAGGTGTTAATTATCTCTATTTTTTTCATTTCAAAAAATGAGATTTAACAACCTGCCCAGAATTATTTGCTACTTAGTACAAGAAGGATGGGGGAAGTGTGTGGGGCAGTTATTTCCTAGGAGCTGGTTTAGAGCTAGGGAAAATTAAAGTTTTCCACTGACCCTAAGATGTCACTAACCATCTCTTTTCTCTTATCTTCAAAGCCTTTTCCATTCAGCATCAAGAAATCAAGGTTAAGTATGAGGAACTAGAGCCAACCTAAGTCCCAGATTTGAAGGTAGTTTGCCTTTGATGCCCATCCACCATTTTGTTCAGAAACTCTCACCAAAAAGCCTTTGGTTTCCTAATCATTGCTTTTTGTTTCCTGTGCCCCTCTGCTCACGTTTGATGTTATTTTGATGTCAGTGCCTACCTTAGCCATTATCCTGACTGAACTTTAACCGATAACCATTCTCTTCATTAGTAAAGTGTGCACACAGTAGCTTAATATGTATGAAGTTTGTCTCAACTACAAGATAGTAAGAGAGCTAGTAAGATGCTAATAGCTATGCAACCTAATATAGCAATGTAAAAAAAAAAAAAAAAAAGCTAATTCAAGGGGAAATGTGGTAGTTCCTCCTGATCCTTGCATCTGTGGTATCAACTAACATAAGACTTAAAATAACTAAGGTATTGTGGGGACAGAGCCAGGAGTGCAGTTTCCAGGCTCTCAGCCTCACATGGAAAGGCGCTGGCTCAGGTAGTAAATGGCCATCAACTGTGATTGGATGGCCATCAGCTGTGGCTAGTTGGCCGTCAGCCGTAACCAGTGAGCCATTGGCCACTAATACAACTGCGGTGGCTATGCTAACAAAAAATGGGAGCTAGCAAGAAGATGGTGGTTGAGCTAGCAAGAGCGGATTGCAGCTTTCAAGTGAGACTGGTGCAGGAAGACCCCTTGTTGGGGTGCTGGCGGATGTTTGCTTCCTGTGTCTCCAACCCAGTCCCCAGCGAGACTATAGTGGTATGACTCCCTTATCTATGGTTCCGTGGCCTCACCACATCCTGCGTTCTTATGTGGGGAGCGGGAGCTGAGACCCCGCAGGCTGCCCCGCAAGACAGATAGAGAAGGCATAGAAATAAAATTTTCAAAGAATATTCTCTCTGAATACTGTATTTTAAGTATGTATTTTTAAAATTTATTTTACCAGTTGTTAAACTTTATTTTTATAAATCAGTATATATTCATATAGAAGGACTTGGTTCTTTATTAGGGTTCCTTACCAAGAATCCATGTATTAACATTAGGAAATTTGAGAATCCTTTGAAATTATTTGGTGTGTATGTTTGTGTTTGATTTTTTTAAAGAGGCTCCATAAATTTCATTAATATTCTCCAAGACGTCTATGCATACCTGTTCCACCCACCGAAAGAAGTGAAGAGCTATGAGCCTAGAGTAATATTAAAGTGAACAGAGTCTCCCAAGTTCAACAGCTCCATTTGGTTACTAAATTAAGCAGTGTTTCCTTCTTCTCTGAAAATAGGTTTCTTTTCGTCCAACCCTATCCCATTCATGGCTTCTCTGAGTGTTTTCACTATCTTTTTCTAGCTCTATCTATTTTCACATATATCTGCTTGTCGTTTGCAGTGGAGATACTAAACTCCTCATCTTGCAGTTTTGTGACATACTCTAACATGCTATAGTCTCTGTATTTACAAAACATGCTCACTTACTTCCATAAAGACTTTTAAAGGGTTTACATGAAAACTTGTATGCCATATAGACAGATAGGCAAACTAAAGAATAAAAGTTATTAACTACCAGGTAGAGAAAAGAGGAGGAAAATCTCCCAGGAACTAGGGAGGAGATGTATATCTACTAATTCTAAGATTTTGGCAGCCAAGGCAAAGCAGAAACATGAATGATTACATAGCTCTCTATATTTGATAATGAAATGCAAACTTATTTTTCAAGAAGGGAGAACTTCTGGCACTAACTTCTATGAAGACTATTTCCCTGGCCTTCTGCACATTGTTGCCAGCAAAGAAACAGGACCTCAGTCCTACAATAACAAGGAACTGAATGTTGCCAATAACAAATGAACTTAGGAAAGGACCTTGAACACAAGATGAGAATAGAGTCAATTGGTATCTTGATTTCAGCCTGTGAGACCCTGAGCAAAGAATCTAGCCATATCGTCCTAGACTTTCAACCTACAGAAATGTGAGATACCAAAGGGGTGTTGCTTGAAGCTCCTAAATTTGGAGTAATTTGCTACACAGCAATAAAATCGAATACATTGAGGCTTGTGTCTCCTTTCACTGAAGTCTAATGTAATGTCTCTGAAATCTAAAGTCAATTGAGTCCTAATTCACTTAAAGGGAATAACTTGGATTGGGAAAAAAATGGGGTTAGAAGAAATTGGGTTTTTAAGGAAACCAGATATTTATTCATATCAATGTTAAACAAATGGTTTTAAGAATCAAACCATTTTCCTTACCTCCTTCCAGGTGCATGTATGTGTTTCCTCATTAAAAAAATGTATATATTTATGTATTTATCTATTTTTACCAAAATAAATACCTTTGTAATGGCAAAATTTTAGGTATCAGTACAAACTGATAAAGTAATCCTTTCTGAGATAAGAAGATGTTTGTGGCCAATAATCAAATTTAAACACCTGTCACCTCTATGGAAGGAGGAGCTAATTAGTATCCATTCATTCAATCAACCAATATTAACTAAGTGCCTACATTATTTCAGGGGCTGTGCTAGACACTAGGGAGACAGAATAGTCTCTTGAAAAAAGAATAGTCCCTGCCCTCAAGGAAGACTTCAAAGAGCTTGCAACCCATGAAGAAAGAGAGATAAATCAATTGGTTATTGAAATTTGATGTGATGAGTAGAATGTTGGAGTAAGAACAGGTGCTGAAGAAATACACAGGAAGAATGTAAAATCCTGCTTTAATTCATTAGCTGGTCAGGAAAAGATTCATTTCACCAGGGAATTAAAATCAAAGCTAAGTCCTGAAAGAAAGTATGAGATGAAGCAAGGGGGTAAAGGTGTGGGGTGATAGTTAGAGTTCGATATAGGGACAACCCTCATCAAAATCCAAGATGTTGTAGAGGAGCCTGGAACATTTAAGGAACTAAACAAAGAATAAAATAGAGGTATAAAGGGTCACAATTATTAAGAACCATATGTGAGACACTAACAAATTTGGAATTTATTCTGGAACAAATGAGAAACTCTTAAAACTTCTAATCAACAATGTGCCATGGTTATATTTATGCTTTAAGTTTATCTCTCTGCAACATGGAGAAGAGGTCACTTTGGCTGTACAATGGGCTTCACCCACTGCACATTAGTGCGTAAAGCTGGAGGCAACAAGAAAGCATAAGAGTAAGCCATTAGACAAGGACAGCTTGAACTAATTTAGCTGCAAGGGGGAAAGAAACAAATAGACATATTCGAGAATATTAAAGAGGCAGAATTGACACATATGTGGATATAATGACAGGAAAGACTGGAACTCATTCAGGTTGATTCTGGGATTGGTCGACAGGGCACGAGAACCCTGGAGATGGAGCAGGCTTTGGGAAGTAGGTTAAGAGTGGCGTTAAGTTGAATGGGATGTCTAGCTGGCCATTGGACATACAGGTGGGAGATTTGAACAGGAGAAAAACTTGGGAGTCATTAGCATGTGGATATGAATTTAAACCACATAATCCATAAAGAGTAAACTATGCCTCGGGGTTCAGTAAAATCTCTGGGGAACATCAAAATGGATAGTTAGGTGAAGAGAATCCTGAAAATGTAGATGTACCTGAGACTGCCTTGTAAGTATCTTATGAAATAGCTAACCCACTGCTTTCATTATTTGGCATTATTTAAACTCTTCCTTTTCACTTAAAACCTTTTTGGGGCTTAAAATAAAAATTGGAAATCAACATTCCTATGTCATTACATAATGTATGATTACTATGGATGGGCTCATCCACATGTGATTTCAACTACCTCTTACCATTATTGTAATAACTATAAAATCTACTTTTAAGACTCATAGTCTCTCCTAAAAGTGTAATTCAAGTGTACAACAAATCATTAGATGCTGCCATTTGGATATCCCACAGAAATCCCAAGCTCACTATGTTTCAAAATGAGTCTTTCCCCCAATGTGTTCCTCCTCATTTAATCTTACCAAACTCTATTCATTTACCCAAGCTAGAATTTTCCTCTTCCTCTCTCCTCACAAAAAGTCAGTTAGGAGTCATGATGAGTCTATCTCTGAAATATTACTGGAATCTGTTCCAGCTTCTCCACTCCTACCAGCACCGCCTTAGTTCAGAACCACTTGCCAAAATTACCAAAACAGCCTCCTTAATGTTATATCCTTGCTTCTAATATTGCCTCACAAATCCTTTCTTTATGGTGGTACCAGCATTACATTTTAAAATTAAAATATAATCATATCTTTCCTGCTTAAACACCCTCAAAGTCATGCTCTCATCCTTAGTATAAAGACCCAAATTCCTTGAGGTAGCATCCAAAATGGCAGAATATATAAACACCATGCCTGCTTCCTTCCACGAACACATTAAAATTGCAACTAAATGATAGAACAATTAACCTGGAGAACTATCCAAAGCTTGGCTGAAAAGAAGTTTTATAACTAAGGATATAAGAAGTCATGTCGAGACTGGTTAAAAGGAGGGGAGACACACAATAGGCTGTTCCCACACCTCCCTCTGTGAGGTGATTGAGAATCAGGAGGGATATCTCGGCCATGGAGGTTTCCCCAAGAGGAGCAAGGGACCCCAGACCCAAACCAAACTCCTCAGCCCAAAGTACTGGTGCCAGGAAGAGTAGCCCCAACAACACCTGGCTATGAGAAACAGTGGGGATTCTGACCATCTAGGTGGGACGGAAGATGTCCTCTTAAAAGGTCCATGAATAGACTCTCTCACTCCCAGGCACTCACCTTGGACTCCAGCGGAGGGACAGTGATTCAGGAGACATCTGAGGCATATGGAGGGCAGACTGAGGTGTGTGGCTTTACAGGGGAGACTAGAGGACAGTCAGCATTTTTCCTGTGTGAGGCCTTCCTCTTTTGCATCAGGCAGGTGGGCGCCATCTTTCCTGTGTTGAGCCCGCCCCCACCATGACGAAATCTGAATCCATTGGCTGGGTGAGCTCTGCTGCTCCCCCTGCTGACTGTGCTGGGACCCCGCCCCACTCTACTCCACTAACACCTGAGGCAATTTCTCCTGAGCAGCCAGCCCCTCCCTTGCATTCTTTCTTGGAAACCTATCCAAATTTGCAGCCCCAGGCGAGCCAACCAACAACTGGCCTCAGTGTGCTCTGATACTTTTGCTGAGTATCTCCAGGCTCAGCACTGACACCAAACCAGGATCTACATTAAACTGGTGACCACAACCTTTCCCAGTCTAGTGAGTTGCTGAGATCCTGCCTCACCCAATTCTCTTACTACAAGAGGATTTATCAGTGGCTGAACCTTAAAGGAGTTGGCAGCAGGCCTCAGGGTGTCCTGGCTTTTTGCAGAGCCAGGTAGTGGTGGCAGCCATCCTTGGTTTACAGCGTGGCCTCTCCCACGTGCCTCCAACTTTAGCACAGGCAGCGAATAACTGCAGATCACTTTAGCTCCTACCAGGTAGTCCCTGGCCCGTCACAGGCAATGGCTGACTTGGGCCTGCACCAGAGCCCCTTTTAAGAGGCTTCAGAATAAACATACCGGAAGTTGACCTTAGACCACAGCAGAACACTGCCCAATTAGCCCCACAAGCAGCACACAAAAAGGCGGTCTCAACAGGCACCAGAGCCTGCTAGGGAAAATCCCACTCAGTGGGGTAAGCCCCCTGCACAGCAGCCTGTAAGCTGTAGACGTGGCCAAACCCCACAACCAATCAGCCTGAGGGTTAAACTTACTCACTGACATGCCAATAGCAATCAAGGGTCAACTATAACAGTAGAGCACAAACAACCAATACAAGGGACACTCCTGGAGTGTCCAGAGCAGGTGACCAGGGAGAATGTGCAAGGGCCCCACAGGGCACCTACTACATAAGGCCACACAGCTGAGACTGGGAGACATAGCAGATGTACCTAATACATAGAAACAAACACAGAGAGGCAGCAGAATGAGGAAACAAAGAAATATGTCCCAAATAAAAGAACAAGAAAAAACTCCAGAAAAAGAAATAAATGAAATGGAGGTAAGCACACTATCACATAAGGATGCTCAAGGAACTTAGTGAGAACTTCAACAGAGATATAGCAAGCATAAAATAGGAATCAGAAACCATTAAAAAAAAGAAAGTCAGACGTGAAGAATACAATAACTGAAATGAAGAATGCACTAGAAGGAATCAACAGCAGACTAGATGAAGCAGAGAATCAAATAAGCAATTTGGGAAAAAAGGTAGCAGAAAACACTCAATCAGAACAGCAGCAACAACAACAAAAGAATCTAAAAAATTGAGAATAATTTCAGAGACCTCTGGGACAGCATCAAGTGTGACAACGTTCACATCATAGGGATACCAGAAAGAGAAGAGAGAAAGCAAGGGATTGAGAAACTATTTGAAGAAATAATGACTACAACCTCTTCTAACTTGGCAAAGGAAATAGACATACAAGTCCTGGAAGCACAAAGAGACCCAAACAAGATGAACCCAAACAGGCCCACACCAAAACACATCATAATTAAAATGGCAAAGCTTAAAGACAAAGAGAGAAGCCTAACAGCAGCAAGAGAAAAGCAGTTAGTTACCTACAAGGGAGTTCCCATAAGACTTTGAGTTGATTTCTGAATAGAAACTTTGCAGACCAGAAGTAATTGGCACAAAATAGTCAACATGATGAAAAACAAGGACCTACAACCAAGGGTATTCTACCCAGCACTGATATCACTTAAAATTGAAGGACAGATAAAGAGCTTCCCAGACAAGAAAAAGCTAAAGGGGTTCATCACCACGAAACCACTATTACAAGGAATGTTAGAGAAACTTCTTTAAGATGGTGAGATGGGGTGTTGGGGGGAGGGGAGATCAAAATTATGAATAATAAAATGGCAATAGCTACATATCTATCAACAATTTTTTTTCAATGTAAAAGAATTAAATTCTCCAATCAAAAGACATAGGAGGGCTGAATGGATAAGAAACCATACACTTGCTGGTTCTGACTTCAAGGAGAAAGTTCTGGATATAGCAACCCAGCCTTGACTGCACAGATGAGAGACTTAAGATGAAAGCAATGGTCCCTGAATCACTCTATGGAAGAGAGCTCCTAGGGGATCTGCAACAGCTACCGTAAACTGTTACTTGACAGAAAAATAAACTTTTGTTGTGTTTGAGCTATTACATTTTGAGGCATATTTGTTAACACAGTTTAGCCCATGCCAATACAAAATCTTTTATAATTCAATCCCTAATTATCTCTCCAACTTCGTCCTTTGCGATTTCCAACCAATATGAAACTATTAAAAATCCCATAGATAAGTCATGCTCACTCTTGCTTTTATGCTTTTATTCCTGTTGTTCTATCTATAGGGTTATACCCTCTCCTACCTTATCATTTAAGACAATGTCAGGCATCACTCCTCTGGAAAATTTCTCTTTCTTCTTGTTATGGGCTGAACTGTGTGCCCTCTTCTGCCTAAATTCATATTTTGAAGCCCTAACCCCCAGTACATCAGAATGTGACAGGGACTTTGAAGAATTAATTAAGGTTAAATGAGATCTTTAGGGTAGACCTTAATCCAATCTGACTGTCCTTATATGAAGAGGAAATTTGGGTACGCAGAGAAATACCAGGGGTGCATTCACACAGTGAAAAGACCATGTGAGGACACAGTAAGAAGGTGGGCATCTGCAAGCAAAGGACAGAGGCCATAGAGGAAACCACACCTGCCAACTCCTGGATCTTGGACTTCCAGCCTCCAGAACTGTGAGAAAATAAATTTCTGTTGTTTAATCCACCCAGTCTGTGGCATTTTGTTATGGCAGCCCTAGCAAACTACTACATTCCTTGAGGCAGGATGTTTGCTCCTCTGAAATTCAGTATCAATCTGAGCATTTCCCCTATAAGTGCTTATCATAGTTATTTTTCAATCATTGGTTTACTTATCTGTCTCCTTAACTAGTCTGTAAATCTTCAAGGAAAGTGACTCTGTCTTATTCATCTGCTTCATTAACTCCTGATACATAGCTGGCAATTTGTAAGAAATGAATAAATAAATATTAGAATGAATTGATTTCTTCTTACCAGTAAGTACGTAAGTAGTTGTTTCAGATTTCCCTTGTCGTCTAGCCTCCTGACATATCTGGGTGCCAAACATGCAGAACTGATTTGGATACTGGATTTCATTATTGGAGGCTCTGACTTGACATTTTTTTAAATTGTTATGTGGCTATCACTTAAAGATGAAGTTTCTGCACCTTTGTATATGTATTAAGGTCCAGAATATGAAAATGGGCTTTATAGCGAGAACAAAATCTTTCAGTAAAGGTGGTTGGGTTGTTATAGTGGACTGCTTTTGATATTTTATCCGCATTACAGTAGCCTCCTTTTTCCAAGAACTACCCCCTTGTGTAAGCGTGGGTTTAACCTTTTTAATTTACTATTATTATTATTTATTTTTGGTTTTGGCAGGATTTGGAATTTATTTGCTGCAGTTCCTTGGCACTAGTTTACAGTGCAAAACAAACAAACAAATGAAAAACATTTGGAATGATAATTATAATTTTTTAGAAACCTGTCAACAACTTTCAATCATTTCTTTATATTTTATATTTTTACAAAACTTTAAAAAGAAACACAAGTATTAAATAATCTAAAAAGAGAAAAACTATTCATGGAGTATTTACAGTTCTGATGAATAGACTAAAACTGATCCAGGGGCTCCTCTGTGTAAGTAATATTTGTGAGAACCGGTGCCAGGGACTCGGACAGCCAGAGTGGCTCCAACATTGGCCCAAGACTGCCTGGATTTCAGCTGGCACCACCCTAGTTCTCCTGCCCAGAAAGTTCACTGCAGGAGAACCCTCTTTCATCACCTTCACGAGCTCCAGGATAAAAGCACCCAAAGCCACTCTGGGTAGAATCTTCATGAAAGCGGACCCCAGAAAGTGCCCCCAGCACTCCACTCACCACTCTGCTCTACAAAAGCTATTTGCAGAAATGTGAGCTTACCCTAAAGATGGAGGAGCTGGGGTCCTTACCCAGAGGTGGGTTTGTATTGCCAGCCTTGATTGGACTAGAGTGGTCACTAGATCCAAGTTTTATTAATAAGATTTCGTTTGTAAATTTTGAATTGAGAGTAAGATAAGCGAGCGAATCTCAGTCTCTTTTGAGTTGTTGAAACTGAGGAAATATAAACTCCGGAATTGTGGGACAGTTACTTGCTTTGAGAAACAAGACATTGGACTGAAAAGCAAAATATAGCCAAAATACAGAAGATGTGCAGAGAATAACAAAGACTAATGGCGGGGGGTTGGGGAGGTGGGGAGAGAAAGAGAGAGAGAGAGAGAGAGAGAGAGAGGTGGAAGAAAGAGAAACAGAGAGGCAGATGTAATGCCGTAATGGCAGTTTTCATTTCCCCATTTCTGAGATCCCATTGCACACCCTCCTCTTGGGTTCTGTGAGATTCTTGTAACAAATTCTAGTTTGGCTTAGGAAGGGATTTCTGTTATTTTCAGCAAAGGGGTCCTTGCTTGAATCATTTGGACAATAGAGTTGTTGTCTATAATTTTTGATCACCCAATTCATTCTCCCTTAATTCTAGAAATAATACTTCAAGCATCCTTTTTGGAGCCACTTTCGTATATTCTGATCCACAAGACTCATTAGGGCCCACCCCAGGCCACAGTAATTAGTTCCAGTTGGGAAATATGAGCCAAACTGGGCTAATATCTCCATCATAATATTTGCTAGAACTATTGAGAGGTTGTGAGAAGTAGGAGAATTTTCCCCCCCACTGAGATTGCTTAACTAGTAAGGATGACAGCCAGACGCTGCTGCTGGCCATCTTGCTACCATGAAAAGAACACCTCCCTGAGAATGAAACCAATACAGAAAGCACAGCAAAAGACAGAAAAAAAATCCATACATTCTTCATATATAATTTGAGCCCCAAATCCATCTGTTTCTAAAGCCCTAGACTCGTCAATTATTTCATCCATAAATGTCCTTTTTTAAAGCCGGTTTGAAGTGGACTTTTTTTTGTTATTCATAACCAAAAAGTTTAGATAGGCACGGATATCATTTCTCTGTTCATCTTTGAGTTGGTGAAGTTTAATTATGTACACATAACAATAAATGCCTAGCTCTGTATAAAATACAGTAGATGCTCAAAGAATGTCTTCTGAATGAAGAAGACAAACGCTACCTACCATGTCATTTTGGGATATGTCTTTTTATAGCCCTTACCTCTTTGGTAGAATATTCTGCCAAATCAGTGCTCTGTGATCAGTGGATTTTAGTCAGAGATTAGATGAAAAGGATTAGTATTTAAGTCCTTGGTATTTCTTGCCACCAGAGCCTTTCAGTTACATTTGCCCTCCAAATGCCAAATCCTAAGTAGCTTTTCTTTTCCCATCACTACCACCATCTTAATGAGAACTCCCCATCTGAATCAGTGTAAATAGCCTCTTGATGGATCTCCATGTCTCCAGTCTCTCTTCTCCAATCCATTTACCACGATGTAATGAGAAACATCTATCTAACCATGGTTTCTGGCTGTGATCATTATACAAATTACAGAAAATGTATATAAGAGCACTAACACTGTGTATAGCATGTCAATTAAAATCAAAATCTCCACAACTGTGAAGATAGCACAGTCATATTAATAGGTACTTGTATTTTTTAAGTACTAATTATGTACTTGGTGCTTTATTTTATCAAATTTAATCTTTTCATTAATCATTTTAGATACCTTTAAATATGAAGAACCCAGAGCTCAGAGAGTTTACATAACTGGACAAAAGTCACATAGTTAGCTAGTGACGGAGATTATATTCAAACCCAGGCTGCCTGACTTCAAAGTCTTTGCTTAATTTCCTTGCTATTACCTATTGCATCTCTCTACAATGTAATTCTTTTATTTCCTGAGCTGAAAAACAAATTAAATACGACCCCTTCTAACTTGGAGAAATTGGTAACAGAGAGACAAAAAGCTGATTCAAGAAAATGCCGCAACATTCTGCTGCAGGTCCTTCCCTTACTGTTGTCCTTACAGGTTTGCAGTTTTGTGAAAAGTAGCACGTGGAAGATTTTGCTCTTAGTTAGAACTGTGAGATGTGTGTGGCCTTTATCACAAAATGCCTGCTCTCAAATTCACACTGTGTCTCTGCCCTCCCGGTGTGTGTCTATGCATATAAAATCTAGAGAAAGTTATTCTAATAGACTCAATTGGGATGCTTTCCAAGGACTCCGAGTCATAGGACAACGTAATTTGACTTGATTTGACATTAGTAAAAATATGTTTGTTTGTTTGTTTTTTACAAAAAAGTTTACATGTATAGAAGTGCAGGAAGAAAATATGTAATGGCCCTTTGAAAATCATATGTTGGTGAAACTGAGCAGATCTAGCTATGTATTACTGTTATTTGCCTCATGTTAAATTAAAAGGAAAAAAACTCACAAAGCACCAACTCCTTCTTCATAGAAAATGCTATATGTATCTTTTTAAATATCTGATTTACGGAAGTGCAGGAAGAAAACATGTAATGGCCCTTGGAAAATCTCACTTCATGATATAAGAGTAAGGCATGTTTCTTATGATGGAGAAGGGATTACTGGCGTAGACAAACTCAATAGGATTCTTTATATTCTGACCTAAAAACTCTGTCCAGAGTCCATAATTGTTGATTCCTCGGAAGGTAGAGTGCTAAATATTATTGAATTTATTTATTTATTTATTTTAGGAAGGGCGCAGCACACAGTGGCCCATGTAGGGATCGAACTGGCAACCTTGGTACAACCAGCACCATGCTCAAACCAACTGAGCTAACCCGCCACCCCCTTTAATCAAATTTAGATAGTAATGAATTCAGTAAAGATTTCAAGGGTAAAGCTGACACTGGAAAGAGTCTTAGGTAAAGGAGATTGTGAAATGATATTCAGATATGTCATAATTTCCATTGAGATAGTAGCCAACATGGGATGAGAGAGAAATAAAAAGGAATCTCAGGAGTATGTTGGTATCTGCTTTCCCTAGTTCCGTCACAGGTGAAGGTGCTGAGATCCCTCATTTGTAGAATCAGATGCTGCTGTCTGGTAGTACCAATCCATATATACTCTTTATAACTGGGGCTACGAGCATGGGCTCTGGCTCATGCCTTCTGGACTTGAGTCCATGTATTACCTTAATGAATTTATGTGAATTACTCAGTCTCTTCCTTTATTTACCAAACACTTGCCTAGGAATTACCTGGATCCAGGCTCTATTTGAGCCTCTTTATACTCTTAACAACCCAAACAGATTGCTATCACTCCCAGTTTGTACAAATGAAGAAATTAGTCACAGAGAGAGTAAGTAAATTTCCCCCAGCTAGAGGATAACAGAGCTAATAAGAGCCAGCAGTCTGCTCCAAGCAGTTAGGTTCCAGAGTCCATGGCCTTTACCACCACTTAACTGGCCATGCTAAGCTATGGAAAATGATCCCTTTTCCTCATGACTGTGGTGAGGCTACACTGAGATAATCTACACATAACCTCCTATAATAATAGGCATATACTCATAGTGATTCTGGGGTCTGGAATTAGTCTGTTGTAAGCCCTGGGTGTCATGGCGCTTTCCCCAACAGTCCACCCAACTGGTGTAGTTTGCATACGTGGACTTCTGCTTTAGTTTTCCTGTTTGACATTCCTGTTTCCAATGGGACTGTGGCCCAGACCTGACCTTCAGCTCATTTGGCTGGGGTCCTGACTGTTTTTGCTCCAGGAATCAGGTGTGCATGGTCACAGGGCTTACGTACCAGGTCTTGCTGCACTTTACTTTCGTTTGTTGATTTGCCCCTGCACGTCCTTGAGCAGGTTTATATCATGACAAGTATAACTACACAAAAAGTTTTACAGTAACCTGAAGTAGCATAGTTCATTAGAAAAGGAATAAACTCAAAGGTCCCAGAACTGAGTTTGAAGCTTACCCTTAGTAGTGTGTTCTTGGGAAAGTCAGTTATCTGCTTTGTGACTTAGTTTGCTCATCAGTAAAATATGGGGAAAGGAATTTTTATTCTCAGGGTCATTGTTAGAATTAAGCATGATATCACATATGGATATATCTGACACTGTGTTTAAGGTAGATACTCAACAAATTTCCTTTCTCTCACCTTCTAAAAGTAAAGGTGAGCTTCACATGTCCAGAAAAATAACTCAAGTTAACTTTTGCATCAGACAAGACACAGACTCAGGTTCTCACGCGGCTATAGACGGGGATTGCTCAGCTTCAGGTAGCATTGCCGGGACTCATCAAAGCTGCTGAGGTCATGTGCTGCTTACATCACTGTTGAGTACTTGCAACTCAAATAAGCAGCATGATACCATTTAGAAACAGTTGCAGTATACACGTTTATTTATCTATGTATACATGCTCTAAAAGTTTATACTTACACATGCTATGGTTTGTTTTGTTTTGATAGGAAGCCAGATTGTTTGGTCTTGGGAATCCTAAGAAACAAATTGTCAAAAAAAAAAAAAAAAAAAAAATGTTCAAGTAATCATAATACAACATAAATGCCAGAGAACACAATCATGGATTTCATCAGGGCTGTGGACACAGTAAGTGTAATGGCAAAGCAGTGTTTTCCTGTAATGCCTGAGAAAGAGCCTAGAGCTACTCTTGACTTCTTGTGGGGGGATAGAGTAACTGCTGCCGTACAAAACCAACACTCCCTGCAAAACTGAACACAAACCTTTGAGCTTTACATGTTGCTATTAATCTGAAAATAGCTACTTACTAATTTACTGTCATCTTTGTGATATTTAAAGAAAGTAGAAAGACATAATCTAATCACTGAGACTAGAGACTGGCAGAACTCCATATGCAATTTGTTTAGCAAGTGTGTCCGATTATTCTTTTATGTACTTCATTCCTAGTACAAGAAATTTCTTAGTTATACAGAAACAGATAAGTATGTTTGACTAAAGCAGGCCTTCAGTGAACTGAGAAGGAACAATGATCGGTGGTATTTTATCTGAATTGTGAATAATTTCTCAAGTTGGTCTACATTCTTGGCATAATTAAGATTATGATTTCTTGGTTCAAGTGCCTAAAAATTAAGGTGAAAATTCTTTCCTGCTCAAATTAGGATCTTTTGAATGGGATTTGTGAGATATTTGTTATACTAACTGTATTTTCAGGTATATTACAAAAGCCAAGTTTTCTCTCCAGTTTCTTATCTATTTGAAACATGTGCATCAGGTTCAAATCTCAAGTCTTGAGTAAAAATATCAGAAGTGCTTCTTGTATTTTTTTAAAAAGTAAAGGCATTTCCTGCAGAAATTTTGTCCTCAGTCTCTACACCCCAAACATGGAGACAGGGAGACCAGGGAAAGACAGTGAAGAAGCAATGTGGGTGAAATGCCAAGTCATGTGTGATATTCATTGAAATATATTAATACTAATATATTTCAATACTAGGAAGTTTCTGCAGTGGGGTTACTCCAACTCTCTGGCATTCTTTGCTACAATTCAGCCTCACCTTTAAATGCTCCTAACCAGATAGGGTCCAGTTGTAAATTAAAGGACCAGAGCCTACCTGGATGGAGTTGGG
Source organism: Rhinolophus sinicus (assembly GCF_036562045.2). Lineage (NCBI taxonomy): Eukaryota > Metazoa > Chordata > Mammalia > Chiroptera > Rhinolophidae > Rhinolophus > Rhinolophus sinicus. Next base: position 36,693,679 of record NC_133756.1, read on the forward strand.
CTGCCCCTGACAATCCTACTCTTGCTGTAGATTGTTCTCAATATGAAATTTCCTCTAGATAGATATCTCATAAACAAAAGGAAAGGATGATTAGAGCATGCCTTTCGAAAGCTCTCCTACTATTAAAATACTTTCTTAGAGTTAAATATCATATAGTAGTTTTAAATGTACTTTATCCACAGAGCTCCTTCATTGTCTCTTCATGTGTGGAGTAAAGCCATTGAGAGAAAGTTGTTAGTGATGGGGAGGGAGTCTCTCTCTCTCAACTCTCTGTCTTTCACACACACACACACACACACACACACACACGTGCATATGCACATGCCTACAGATAAAGATATAAAAGGTTTATTTCTTACAAAACACTTGGAACAGTCTAAGTCCCTAGGGTTAAAATCTCTTCCCTTAAGAGGTTTGGTATGTCATAATTTTCTGTGTGCAAAATACAGATCTACATTGTCCCTATGTCCTAAATTACTTTCTGATGTTAAATGATATGAATAGTCAAGCAGCATTCAGCTCGCCCCACATCTCTAAGTTGTCCAAAGGACTTGAGCATCTCCTCTTAATGTGTCCAGAACCCCAGAGAATACTTGAGACACTGCCTGCGAAGGGAAAACTATTCCAGACAGAAAGAATAGCAAGTTTAAAATCGTAACCAAGAAATGTAAAGTAGATCAAGGGAAAGAGGAGTGATGGAGTCAGACAAATGGTAAAGGTCATGATGGATTTTGTAAGCCTTGTGAAAGAGTTTGGAAAGCCATGATATGCATCATTAACTGAAAAGAGAAAAACGTCAAGGACATTTGTACTGAGACTTAGCTTGTTAGAGAGTTGTGCGGTCACTGATGCATTCCAATCTGAGCTGCTCCTATTTTGGTCAGGTGGTCACCTGTTGAGAAAGAGACTGGTGGCACAGACAGTGAAGATCAGGGTTCTCAAGAGCTGCGCTGTTCAACACAACTTTCTGTACCGTCCATTCACGACTAATCACATGTGGCTACTGATAGTGTGAGATTAGGCTCACATGTGAGGATGGTAATTGCCTTTAGAACAGTAGATAGTGAAGGAAAAATAGAGATAGGCTTGTTGAGGCTTAGATGTTAGGGGAAAAAAATGGGCAGAACTCCAAAATTCATTTTGCAAACCCAGAATAATATTATGATTATGGCCAAGTTACGTGGCTGCAGGGTACACCAAATCTAAAGAGTGAATGTGTTAAAGTCCAGAGGAAGATTCCAGCACAAGCTAGCAAGAGATATAATTTAGAGTGAGATTCTGTCCCACACAAAGCTAAAACTGATACAAATTTCTAATTTATGCCTCTTCTTTTAGACATAATACCTGAAGATAAATTCCAGCATTTCATGCTATTCTTTAAATACATTCTTTTCCTTTGTAAGTGAAGATACTACTAATCAATTTAATTTCAATGTGTCCAGTAAAACTAAATGTTAACTCTCTGTTGCATGCTTAATTATTTTCACTTTTGTCCTAATTATATTTTTTCTTACCCTGATTTTTAATCAGTAGTTTGTGCATTTTTTATATTTTAATTTCCACTCATTATTAAATAAGAAAATGGCAATAAAATATTCAAATAATTTTGCAACACCACTGCTCAAGACAAATTTCGAGAGAGTAAGAAACAACTGTTAGTTGGCTGATTGCAAATCTCTAAATTTGGTATAGAAAAGGTCATATTATGGTGTCAGTGCATAATTCACAAAAATGGAGATGTTAAAAGACAATGTTTCAAAGTCAAGAGCAACCTCTTCTGTTTCCTGTACTTTACTATATTTTGACTTTTTGTTTAGATTTCTAAGACATTATGTGATAGGGAGATGTACCAGCGTACCTTCAGCAGGGAAATGTATGGCTTAAAAGAGGTGGCGATTGATTGGGCAGCATTGGTAAAGAAAAGGTAAAGAAAAATGTTTACTGAACACCACCTAAGTACAAGATGTACCTAAATATTTCACTTATTTTTCACAGCAACCCCTTCACTCATCACATAAATATTTCTTTAGTATCTTCAACATGTCAGACACAGCTTGGACAAGACCAAGCCAGTCTCTGCCCTTGTGAAACTCATATTCTGGTATAGACAACACACAAAGAAGTAAACAAACAAAAATAAATTACACATTAGGATAGGCACCATGAAAAAAACAAATGAGCTGAGGCAGCAAACTCAGCTATGTCAGAGGAAACTACTGCATATAGGAAGATCAAAAAAGACGGTTTTGAGAAAGTATTTAACCAAAGAAAGCAAATCAAAGCAAGAACTAGAGCTGCCCATGTAGGAAATAGAAAAAAAGAGCAGGATGGCATGTGCCGTGACTCTGGGATGAGAAGGACTGCGGTGTCTACTGAGTAATGAATGGGCTGGGGGCTAGAATGGAAGTAGAAAAATCATTAGGCTGTTGGTGGTGATGTAGCTGACAGACAGGATTCACCTGAATTAGGAGTAGTAGAGCTGAAGAGAAGTGAACTGTATCACTTAGCGTATTTGGGAATAAAGATATTTTTCCTGGTCATACTTGCCAAATTTACTTGTTAATCTCCCCCACATAACACATGAGAAATAGCCTAAAAAACTAGGACATTAACTAAAACTCATATAGTAACTTCAGAGTGGGGTTATGAACCCCGCCTTCCTTAAATCCTTTCCACTTCATCACACTCCCTGGCATTATTAATTCAAAGTCAATGCAAGCTTTAAAGAGTCCTAAAAGTGAAAGCTTTGCCAGTCTAATGCTTTTGAATTAGAATATGCTTTATTAACCAGAGCAGCTTATAGATTTTCAGTTCATAATTCCATAACTTCATTTCATCTGAAAGGGGTAACACATTCTACAAGCACTCCAGGTAGATTTCTTCTGTACAAAATGTCAAAATACTCTTGCATTTCTTCCAGAGAAGTGCTACATTATCACCAGCATATGGAAAAGTTTCCACTGACTAAAGCAGCAACCTGTAGCAATTGGAACCAAATGCTGTTCTTACCGTAAGTCTAAATTGGGTTATTTGAGTAAATGGCCCTGGTTGCTGATAATCTCCCACCTCAGCAAGTAAATCAACACGTGGAAGGGGCTTAGCATAAGCAGGCTTAGAGTCAAAACCTGAGCTGGAAAAAAACTTTCTCTTTTTAAATTCAGAACTTCTGCAATTCTTTTCTTCGTTTTAGTTCTGCCTTTACTGTTGAGATTCTGGGGTATGTATTAGTGCTGTTCCCCAGTGCTTCCATTTCTCCTTTTCTCAGCTCATGGCAGGATCATACTTCCTCACTCTCAGCCACTGGCATGGCATGCTACTTGTTCTAGAAGCATTTAGGAGCGCCTATACAATTCACCCCGCCCCCTACTGTATAACTCATCTTGGCTCGTACAGGTTCCTTCACATTCTTGATGTGAAGGAAAATACAAATGTCCAAAGCAGAGAACTGCAATAGACAGTATGTTGGCAGAAAATACAGAGGTTTGAATTCAAATGGACCTGGCTTTAATCATTCTTTGCACCTTACTTGCTCTCTGAGCCTTGTTTTTCTCAGCTGTTAAAGAGAGACAATAGCAGGGTTTGCTGTAACAATTTAATGTCAAGTGCCTAGCAGGATGCCAAACTATATAGGATATTCAATGAAAATAACTATATTTGTGATAGATAATGATAGATGAAAAGTCTAGAAGGATATATCCATGGGGCAGAACTGAATTGCAGAAATGGGGAAAATTTGTCAGTTATCCCCTCTCACTTCCTCTTTTTCCTCTCCCTGAAGCTTCTTCCTAGTCACGAGCATGGCTGTCTCTCCCTTAGTGTGCCCTGATGCTTTCTCTGCCTTCTTCCCACTCCTCTGTCACAAATCATTCCCAGGAAAGTATGTATCACTCATTAAAATAGTTGCATTTTAATGGAATTAAGTTAAAGGATTAAAGCTCCAACATATCAATACATATGTTTAGATATGGTAAACATATTACATATTGTAAAGTTTTGAAAATGTTATTTCTCATTTTCCTTTGTATCCTATAGATTCACATAGTTTTCTGATTCCTACTCCCAAGTAATATACAATCAAGAGAATTTCACTCCCTTAATAAGTATCTGAAGAAAGTATATGAAGTATATACTTTCATATACGAAGTATATACTTCATATAAGAAGTATATGAAGAAAAGTATATGAAGAAAGTATATGAAGAAAGAAAAAAAGTGTATGAAGAAAGTATATGAAGTATATGAAGAAAGAAAAAAAGGATATGAAGAAAGAAAAAAAGAGAGAAAAAAATATATGAGGTATACTTCATATACCTGAGAAAGGAAGAAAAAAGGATAAAAAAGAAAGAAAAAAAGAGAAAGAAAGAAAGAAAGAAAGAAAGAAAGAAAGAAAGAAAGAAAGAAAGAGGGAGAAAAAAGAAAGGAGTGAGGGAGGCAAGGAAGGGAGGGAAGGAAGAAAGGAAGAAAGAGAAGAAAAGTCCCTACTAAGAAAATAATTCTAAATTCAGGTGGAGATACTTTTCCTTCTGTGAATGATCTGATATTATTCTATTTGCAGAAACTGGAAGGATTTAGAGTTATTCTGCCCTTGACCTTTTCCCCCAGTGGAGATATAAGTGATATAAAAACCTTTTATAACATTTCTGATAACATCACTAGAAATTGGTCATTTATTCCCAAAGCAGAACCTCCTGCTTGAAAGATGTTTAGCCCTGTTTGATTTTATCATTTATTCATTCAGAAATACATTTTAGGGCCACTAATCTCATCACTATATATAATTATACATTTATTTCTCAGACAGCTAAACCAGATATTTAATGTAAACCAAAGAGACAAAGGAATTTCCCAATACTCATTCTAGGATTGGTCTTAGCTTAACTTTGTCGTTTATGACATCTCAAGTAGCTATTTCCATCCTCACCTGAGAGGAGAACCTCTATAGATTTGGACAGCTATCTCCATCATGAGGAAAGGCTAGTTTCTTATATATTCTCAGTCTTGAATGTAAAATTATTAAGTACCTGGTGAGTGTTATCAAATAGATCATATCAATGCAGTCCCTGTATTTCCCACAATCATTTGTATAGAGAGAGATACCCTAAGTAATTATAGGTGTTTAAAATTAGGTTTATTGGGAAGACATTTCAAGAAAATGATTTGTTTAGCTGTGTACTAGATGAATAATAGCTCGGTGCTGGCAAAATCTCCCACTGTGACCATGAAAATACAGCAAAAAGCATTGATGCAAAAATAACTTTAGAAATATGTTGAAAGTTTCACCATTTTTCCAAAAACAGTTGCATCACTTCCTAGAAACATAAGTACATGTCTTTCCAACCATTGTTTTTCTTTTTAAAAAGTATGGGGGAGGGGAGTACATAAATACAGTGATGAAATGAAAAAGTATGGTCAATAGAATTTTATTTCCACAATCTAGAAGTCAGTATCAGATCAACAATATATGCATCAGAAGCAAACACTGAATAATGTTCTGGGTGATCAGGAATAGCCTTTAGAAGCTGCCAAAGCAAGAATATGAATTGGTGTTAACAGTTGGACTTAACATCAAAGAGACTCGGAGAGACAGTTGACACACAACCCAAGATGGGACTTTTATTAACAGATAAAGCAGAGGTACAACTGTTTGTTATGCTCTTTTGAAGATCTGTCTGCACACAGGCACAGATTTGTAAATAAAAGTCCCAAATAAGCAAGTCTGACTCAAGAAGACAATAGCTGGACCACCATTGCCATCTGTGCTCAATAATAGCATTGTATACATTTTTGAATGCCCCCTTGTTTAAATAACTTTGTAAATCCTTAATTATCCTCTTTTTAATGGGGAGCATCTAGTTTCCCTTAAAATTCAAACTCTACATGAGTTTATTGCTCTGATTTGGAAGCTACCAGGGAAGAGCTCTGACTAGTCAAAGCAGCAAAGTCAACCTGAGTTGATAATATAAGTGCAGGAATTCCCAACACCTCCCACTCAAATGAATAGAGCAATTTGACTTCAGTCTAATTTGATCACATAAAATCTGACACTAATGACATAAATATCTTTCCCACTACTTGCTTTATGAGATTTTCACTGTTTATTTATTTACAGGAAAAACTTCCAGATATTTCAGTGTCAGAAATATGACTATTTTTGAATTGTCTTTCTTTTTTTTTTAAATTAAATTTATTGGGGTGACAATTGTTAGTAAAATTACATAGATTTCAGGTGTACAATTCTGTATTACATCATCTATAAATCCCGTTGTGTGTTCATCACCCAGAGTCAGTTCTCTTTCCATCACCATTACCCTCTGGCAAGCCAGGACTGGTACGCATCACTGAGATTTTTATTCAGTCCCAAAACCTGTTAAATCCCAGAAGCAACATCATGTTAGGTCGTATGATTTTGGAGTTGAGATTTGGCTTCTTACCTTGATTAACCAACCCTTCTCTAACAGGTTGAATTGCTTTCCACCACCCCAACCAAATTCAGATGTTGAAGTCCTAACTCCCAGTACCTCATACTGTGATCTTATTTGAAAATAGAATCATTGCAAATGCAATTTATTAAGATGAAATCACATTGCGTAGAGTGAGCCTCTAATCCAGTATGGCTGGTATTCTTATAAAAAGGGGAAATCTGGACAGCAGACACACAAACATGGGGAGAACACTATATGGGATGATGTAATGTGTCTACAAGCCAACGAAGATTGCTAGCAAACCACCAGAAGCTAGGCATTCTCCCTCACAGTTCATGAGAACAACTGGAAGGAACCAACCCTGCCAACAGCTAGATCTTAGACTTCCAGCCTCTAGAACTGTGAGAAAATAAATTTATATTGTTTAAGCCACTCACTATGTGGTATTTTGTTATGGCAGCCCTAGCAAACCAAACCAGTACCCCTTATCTACTGTTGCACCAGCAAATAGTTTCATTGGCTGATTAGTGATTCCTTTTTTATCTCTGTTCCTGTTCACTAAATGGGAATATTTGCATATTAGCAGTGATCTCATGAGTTAACCTTCAAAAAGGGCTACTTAAAAAAGTGAACAATATCTTTAAGCATTGGCCTTGGCCTTTGAAAGGATAAAGAAAGATGAGACTTGATAAGAACAGTTTGTCACCTGCTTACACCTTCCTTAAATGTATATACAGCAGTTCACTTGGTACTTGCCAATATTGAAAAAAACCTTTTATAGAAATGTAAACCTCAATCAGTTAGAGCCAGCTGGGGAGTCAACCAATGTCTTTAAGTGGGTGCGAAACAACAGGATGATTTCAAGTAGGAAAATAAATAACAAAGTATCTTTGCTCTCAGGAAGGAGAGAGGGGCTGTGGCCCTGATCCGTTGGGAAATCAACAACAACATCAAAAATCAGTTAGGTATCCACAAAGTCAAGCTACTCCTTAGAAAATAGGAAAGGAGGTAGTGATGTCAAGGGAAGAGCAGCAATTAACCCCTAGGTTGAAGTTATGACTTTCCTCGTCCTAGGAGAATTTGGACTAGATGAGTTTCCTAAATTGCAGCTATACTCCCAAATTCCCATTCTCTGGACCGCATTTGACAAGGGTAGGTCTCAAGCTTTAGTGTGCATGAGAATCACCGGGAGGACTTCTGCAACAGTTTGCTGGGCTCCAGTCCCAGAGTTTCTGATTCAGAAGGTCTCTAGTGGGACCAAAGACTTTGTATTTCTATTTATTAGAAATTACCCCCAAGTTATGCTGATGCTGCTAGCTTGGGGATGATACTTTGAGAACCCCTAGACTACATCAACGTCGTCAAGCCTGCTGGATGAAAAGAATCACCTGGAAGGAACTTAGTTTTAAAAATATAAAACACCAAGTCTCATGCCAGACTTTCGAACTCATAACCTCCAGGGAAGAGACTAGGTTTTTCTATTTTAACAAATTTTGGGTGTTTAGTATGATCAGGCACGTTTGGGAAATGCTGCACCAAATCTCCATGAATTTCGTTTTAGCATCTGTCATTTTCCCATATGGTACCAAATGGGTGGGTTTTGCAATAGACAGTAGTTGTGTGATGAGTTACGAGTAGCACAACCACTGGGTTCTGTAACCCTAATATGCTGGCCCTATAGGCCAACCATAGAAACCCACTCCTTTTCATAAACAGGTTCCCTGGGAGACAATTAGTATCACTGGCCCTGGTACCATGATTCAGTCCAGAGACCTGAAACAGGCTCGGATGATGTAGTCTTTACTGGCAACTCTCCCACATCTCTTTTAGCTCCTTCTTATCCCATAGCCCCATCTGGCTCTGAATATTAATGGGGGCTCTAGCCACAGGCTGTTTCCTCTTTAACTTCACAAGCATTTGCATGTGAGTTATGCTCTAGGAAGTTTTATTTAAAAATCACTTCCACATTTTTGGCAGGAATATTCTTGCTGGCACTTGCAGAGGAAATCCCATTGGTTCAGCAACTAGATGATGGTAATTCAAATTAACTCTATAAAGGATGGTTGGAGATTTGCAAAGATCTTACAGTAAAATTGCTTGGGGCTTTATTATGCCCATGTGATGCTTTGGTACACACATAATTCCTATCTTGCAGATCCAAATTCCAGCCACTTACTCAAAATCGAGTCATCCTATAAATGATTTTCTTTGGACCATCTTTTGCCTTGGGGAATTTATAGTGGTTTTAAGAATAATGGTTTTACTCATATCATCTCTAAACTTTGCATCAACTCTATAAGGTAGGTGTTACTTACTCTCTTTTAAAAATAAGGAAAATGAGGGTAAACACAATTAAAAAACAGTTTTCATGGTCACTCTCCCAAAGTTGCGATGCTCTTTCTCAGTTTTGTCTGCTACATCCACCTGTAGGTGTGGAGTTGAAATTCAGCTCCTATTCTAAGTTAAACAACATAGCTGACTAAAAGGCAAGTAATTTTATATGCAGGCTTTTATATATCTCATTTATCCTTTTTCTAACTGCAACCATCCCATATTTAACAAATATGTAGTTGTTTTATTCAAAAAGTCTAAAGAAGACTCCCTTGTATGCTCAAGTTTAAAGACTGACCAAAATGGCACCACCTTAAAGAGGAATAGAAAATAAGAATCAACTGTCAACTAAACACCACCCTTGCCCACAGTGTGCATAGCTAGTTGTCTTCAGTATCACTCACATAGATTGCAGTCTGGTCACTTAGACTCTCCATCAAATTTTTATTGAGCAATTTCTATGTGTTTAGCACTGTGTTGGATTCTGTAGGTACAAGAGATAGATAAAATATGGGTCCTGCCCACAAGGAGCTTACAATATGGTTGAATATTTAAAAAAAAGAAAAGAAAAGGAAATACTACAAAAGCTCTTAAAAATACATATTGTACAAATTATTTTTATAAAAAAATATTTCAGATAATTAAACCAAAACAAAACCTTAGAACATAAATGAAACAAAGAGACACTTTTATCCATGGGATGAGCCTAGAGATGTTTTGAATTAATAAAAATTCAGTAAAAGCCTGGATTAATGAAAAATGAGCACACATATTTTTAAGACAGCAAGTAAACATTTTTCATAATAATTAAAAGTATATCAAGCAAGTATATTTTATACAGATCCTTAAGGTACCTAAATAGTTACAATTATCTTGACAACAGGTTCCTTTTGAATGTACTTCCAACTACTGAGGATGTTGATAAATTTTTGTTCTAAGTAGTTTATGTAGTTTCCTTATAACCTGGATTTCATTATTTGTTTAATTTTTAAGTCATTCTTGTAGACAGTAAAGTGGCTCAGTTCAACTCTGCCTGAATTTTTATATATTTCATGGACCAAAGTTCACTTATAACTGTAAGATACATATACACATTTACATATAAAAAGATAATGACTAATTTTCTCCTCCCTCCTTGGGATAATTTGGATAAATATAGCTTCTGATGGAAGCTCAATCTTCTGACCCTAACATTCCGTTTTCTTACCTCTCCCTGGCTCTAAGATCTTGGCATGGCTTGGCATGCCTCTTCCAATCACTCTGGTCCATCCTCTCTTGGAAGCAGCATAGCTGGGTTGTTTGTTTGTTTGGTTGGTTGGTTTGTTTCACATTGGGTTGCAGTGTACTGAATGAAAGCACTGGTTTTGCAATAGGAGGGAGGGAGGTTAGGCAGTTCATTTCTTCCAATGCAAAAGCCATAGGTCTAACATTACACAGAATATATGTTATCAGGAACCAGGTCTATACAGCCCACTCATAAAGCAGCATATTAATACCACTAATTGTTTTGCATATGTATCCCATAGAGTGTTATAGCAATTACTATAATTACAATAAAATGTAGATTAAGCACCATTTCTCTGCATGTAGCATTTTTTGTCAGAGTTGCTAAGAAATTTATTTTATTTTGGAGTTTAGTCCTATCCTCAATATAACCTCATTATATAATTATGGGAATCTATGTTTATTGACAATACTAAAGAAAATAAAATGAAGGCACCTGTTAAAAATCAGTATTTATTCAGTGTATTACTGAATCATAATCCAGAATATTTGATGTCATAGAGCGTATTATTTTTGGGTGAATTTAGTATGCAATGGATACATTTCTGTGGATTAAAAACAGAAGTACTGAAAGTATTTCATACTGAAATATACTGTCTGTATATCAGATTTCAAACTCATTGGACAAAGATCATTCCTAATTGTCTGAGAAATATCATCACCAACTAGTCATTCTTTTTCAAACTTTTCCAATCATTTTATTACTTTATTACTTTCACATGTAGAACTTCAATAAAAATTATTATATTAAACTGCATGTGACTATTCTCCCTGGATATAACATTTTTAAATCAGGAAAGTTTAACATGAAGTTTCCCAAGTTGAACAACAGCATAGAAACAAAGGGCTTCCTATCACTTTCATTGAAATTTGCAACTGTTAATCTTGTACATAAATTGTTCCTTCATTGAGAATTTACCTAATAAACAGCATCTTCCTTGGTGTCAGATACAGAACTAGTGCTAAGAGACCTATGAGGAGAATATAAGAAAAGGGTCCTGACCACCATGAAATAGAATTTTGTCAAGGGAAAAAGAAAATAATGAAAATATTTAAGGAATAATACAATAATCATCAAAATGAGCACTATAATGACTTCAGAGTTAGGGATAGAGATGAGAAGAGAACACAGATACTTAAATTGTCCAAGGCCTAAAGACAAGGAGAGATTTGAACATGTGGAAGATGGGCAGGTTTTGCACGGTTAAAAAATAATCGTGAAGTATTATAAACAAGAAGAATAGCATCCAGAGATCTGAAGTTGATTCTGTCCATGACATTTAAACTCACACAGTCAGGAAGCCACTCTATAGTTGAAACTGAGATCATATTATATAGTTGGAGATAAGTCTGGATAAAGAAATAATCATACTTAATACTTACTGAGCACCTATTATGTTACACTCACTTTACATACATTATCACAATAACTCCATGTATAACTACTATTAGCATTGTATTATAGGTTAATTCATTGAGACTATATGAGATTAATTAACTTTGTCAAGGTCATAGAGCTAGTGAGTGGCACAGCCAGATTTAAATCCAAGTTTGATTCTAGAACCCATGCTTTTATTACTACATCACATTGTTTTATAAATGGAATAGCATTGTAGCAAATCTCACATCCTACTCTGCTATAGGGAGAACAGTCAACCCGGAATCAAAATACTTGAACTTGGATCTGATTTCTTAGTTATATTAGCCATGTGACATTGGACAAGCTCTCTGTAAACTTTACCCTCTTTTGTAAAACTGAAATAATCGATGACAGCTAGACAACCACAAAGATGGATGGACAGACAGACGTGCTGGCATGCACACTCCTAGGATGGTTGGCAAATTCTACTTGCTCAATAAAATTTGGTGAATTTAAACCTGAATTAAGGGATTGTGTACAGCATCTGCTTTGCGTTTTCCCATAAGGTATTTTCAAATACAGGTTTGAATGAAAAGAATTATAGTTTACAGCTAATTCACAACTGGTTCAACTATTTAACAGAAGTGAATCAACTATTTTGGCTTAATTTAGTTGGTAGAAATGATAATGGAGTCACATTATAGGCTCTTACGGCAAAACCACTGATACCATATTACAATCTCTTCCCAAGATGTCTTTGTAGGTGACAGCATGTCCTTTCCTTAGTACAGCTCCTAAAGAAGGGACACTCGATAAGTATGTGTTGAGTGAAGAGAAGAAGGGGAAGGAGAGAAAAAGGAAGGGAAGTAAAGGCCACAGAAAGAAAGGCTGATTGAACTTATAAGCAAGTAAGATCATATTAGCTGAAAGATATTAGATGACTCGAAGTACTTTTTAAAAGTCCACAGGATTTCTTATTTCAGTTAAGATAAAATAGATTTCTTTCTTTCATAAGATAGTAACAAAATTTAGTATTTGATAACTATGTCACTTCTTAATTTTGCCTTTTTGTATGCCACCGGAGAATAAATTTGAAGAAATCCTGAATTGATAGAGGTATTATCAGAAGGCTGTGCCTGGATTTTTTATTGCTTTAACTCAACGGCTAATCATCTAGCCACATCATTGTCTTCTATGACTCCTCCAGAGAACCCTAGCTGCATCACTCCTTTCAGTCTTCAAAGACAGAGAAACAACAATGAAGCTGATTCCTGAGTTACTAAATGACACATAACCAGAATATAGACATAAGGACCTTGACTTCAAGCTTAGCCCAGGACACAACATCTCCAAAACATTAGTCACACATTTTGCCTAAATGTCTGTTGTCATGGTATATAGTCTTGCCTTCGATTAGATCCTTTTCTGTCTCAAGTTTATGTCCTATTAATTGCATTCTTGCTTTCAATATGTGACTTTACGTTATCAAAAACTTATACTGATTTTTCAAACTCATTGTAAAATTAAAATAACCACAGAAATGTAAAGATGTCCACATTGGTTGAGACTCAGGTGATGATTTGAAGTTGGCAACACACTCCTGGAAGATGGTTTTTTTCCTTTTTTCTCACTTTTTCACCAATCATCTTCTGTGAAATTCTGCCCAACTTCTTAAATGGGTACTTAAAATCCAGTCCAAGAAGCCAATTTAGCATTTAGAGGCATGGGTTATAATAATAACCCTGGTCTCAGTGAGTATTACTGATGAGGAATAAAAACATCAAAAGAAAAGATAAAAATGAAGAAACAATCTAAATCAAAATATAAAACTCTTCTCAGGTGGGAAGAAACGCACAAACTCAGGAAAGCAGGAATTGCAATAAAAAGTCCATCTCCGTTCTTTCATTATCTATTAGAATAGAGAAAAAGATGTAATATGCATGAATAGGGTTCCTTCTTCTTCTTCTTCTTCTTTTTTTTTTTTTTTTGGGGGGGTATGGTGTGAGGAGTAAGAAATATAAATGTGTTAGACATTAACTAAAAGCAACTTAAATAACTGGATTTTGAATCACTTTAGTCTCTGGGTCATTTAATTATGCTAAATATATGCTTTTTTTCTGAGTAATTTTTCTGGTTTCCAAGTTTGCCATTCAGAATAATCAAATCATGAAGCTATATCAATTGTAGACACATCAAATGGTCAAATAATGTTGCCATTAAAACAAGCCCCAATCAGTATATAGCTATACCCTATAAAAATACAAGGAGGAATGCAGATTTAAATAGCTATGAAACACTTTTTTTTCTCCTATCAAACCAACAAAGGATTGTGTATGTATGTTTTATAAGATAACTTAGAGTGCTGGTAAAAATGAAGCAAAGCAGAAACTCTCACACATTGCTGGTGAAAATTCTAAATCTCTGTAATTCTTTTGGAAAGCAATCAGACTCTCTGTATCTTTGAAGAATATTAAAATTTTACATATAATCCTAGTGATGATGTTGAAATAAATGAAAAGTCTGTTTAAAAAATAAATAAATAATAAAAATTTACATATTATTTATTCCTTAAACTTATGGTAACAAATAAATAAAAAAATAGACATGGTAAAACAATCACAAATACTTTTTTTAAAAAGCCCTCTGCATTTCAGTCTTTCAGTAATTTATCATGGTGCCAAATTTGAGCACAGATTATGATTAAGTAAACTAATAGACTATTATATAAATATTAAAATCACTTTAAAATAATTTGTTAAAAATAATAATAATAATTTGTTAATAGTCTGAGGAATGCTTATTTTACTTATGAAATAAAAACAAGATACAATAATGCATATATAATGTTATCATAAATATGTAAAACAAAATCAAGTTAAATTACAGGGGAAAAGAAGAGAAAGAAATATACTAAAATGATGCATACTATATCTCTATTGAAAAATGCAGTTAGGTTTTCCTCTGAAGAACAGATGTGATTATCTTTCAGTTACCTCAACCCTGGGAGAACAAATGGCCAAAGAAATTGAGCTACTTGAATGTCCACATCCCTCATAACAACTTTTGCTGAGTAGAGGAGTTATTATACCTGGCCTTACCCAGGGAATGAATAAAATGAACACACTGACTTTCCATTAAATTGAGTTGAACTTATTTGAAAAGCAAAGCATGGAACTTTTCACATTCTCTTATTTTAAAAAAAAGATCATACAAGCAATAATACTCAGAGGTTATTCATTCAATCAGCCCTACAGTCAATAACAGAAATATTGAAATGAGGTGTTTGAGGGAGAAAACTAATGTTCAAAATTTAATATGGCCAACTGTGCATCACATTTGATATTATGCTCTGCTTTCTAGAGTGTTCTTTCATTGAAATACATGTTTTACACAAAATAGATCTAATCAAAAGGGCAAGCACGAGTATGCTAACCATATTGTGAACACACAGATCTGATGTCTACTTGAAACAGGGGTAGCTTTGCCTTAAAATACTCCTGAAGACCGTGCTTACTATAAAAAAATCAGTGAAAAACAGGCTCTTTCACGTCGAGAGTTGATCAGTCACAAGATCAGACTGGAGCCAGTTTCAGAAAGTTCTTAGTTGGAGGAAATTTAAGTGAAATTATAAAAACAACAACAGCTCCTCTAAGAAATCTAGTCCTCCTTAATCAGATATGCATGCTTAATTTCCATTTTAATTCTTAGAGATATTCTGCCTTTGTAGCACAAGCTCAGATGAGAACAGAGAGATGCCGGAAGGCTATGCGGTAAACCCAGGCAGCTCCTAAATCTCACCTTTCCAAATGGTCACTCCCCATCAAGGTTGAGGAACACCGGTGGGGTAAGGAAGTGGAGCTGGATGCATAGTTGCTTGAGTGGTGCCTGATCTGTGAACAGATAGAAAGTTTCAGTGGACAGAATTATTGATTACAACTTTTTTTTTTTAATTTATTTTTAAAATTTTTGGGAGTGACAATTGTTAATAAAATTACATAGATTTCAGGTGTACAATTCTATATTACATCATCTATAAATCCCATTGTGTTTACAACTTCTTTTGTTGATGACACTTCCTTAAACATTTTCAAAGAAAAGCAAAACCAAACTCTGTGCATCAGCTCACATTGGCTATGATGAAGTAAGTAAAGATGCTTTAGCTATTATCTTCCCAAGACTATCTCATTCCTGCTTCCATGCTTTGACTCACACTCTATTTCCTCCCACCGGATATTGAGAGCAGAGACCATGTCTTATATGATTTCTAAATCCCTAAAGCAGTTATCACAACACTTGTTAAATGCTGAATGGAAACTCACTGGCTTCAAATGATGGGTGTAGGTAAATCTAATTCTACCACTCTCCAGCTTTTGGTGACTTCCTGTTTCTCTTCAGATAAAGACCGGAATTCTTAACATGACCATCAAGGTCCTGTTTGGTCTAGTCTCTGGTGGCAACTCCAACTCTGTTTTACTTCTTTTGCCCTTTTGCTCTTGTGTGTTCAGGCCCACTAGCCTTCTGTGAACTTCATGAACAGTGTCATCCTCCTTCCTTCCTTAGGGCTTTGCATTGGAAGTTTCTTCTTCCGAGAGTGCTGGTCCATTTCTAATCACCTGAGCTGACTTTTACTCATTCTTCAGATCTCAGCTTGGAAAATTACTTCCTCAGAGAATATGCCGTGGACTAGGACTGGTCGCCCACTCTGTGCTATCCACTATTTTCCTTTCAGGAACTCGTTGTAGTTTGGAATTAATAGTTATTTGTGTGACTGTTTAATATTTGTCATTATCGCTCAGCTACAAGTTTCAAGTTCCGTGCCTGGTTCTTCTTACCACTGTGTCTCCAGCAGCTCTCACAGTGCCTGGCACACAGATCATGGTCCATAAGTATTTCTGGCATAAATGACCAATGCTGTGTAATTGACCCTGAAGCCAACCCCTCAACAGCATTCTCCAAATAAGAGCTTAAATTCAGGAGATGCAATAAAAAAAAATTTTTTTTTAATACTGAAAAATATTTCCTTTTTATGCATTTCTCGGTAATTCTCTTACAAGAAATAGCAAAATGAAGTAATTCTGGTAACAAATTCTTCTAACAAATTGTTACAAGAAAAAAATGGAATGCAATGTTTCCTTAGTCTATCTTTTATATTGGATTCCTAGAATCCTTTTTTTCTCAGAAGTTGAATTAAGATCATCTTAAACAGCATGCCCATCCCAAGTGGCATGACATTACACAAGATGCCTAGACAGACATGTAATGCTGCAATTCTTGACAGTGTTAAGCAAATTGATCATTTCTTTTTTAAGAAGGCACTGCTATTTGAAGGAAAATAAAATGGCATGTCTTTGCAACAAAAATTATACATTGGCCAATACCTATTTCAAAGCAAACATAAAAAGTTTAGTGGTACTTTTTATTGAAAAACTGTAGTTCTGGAAGAGAGTTGAGGTCAGAGTAGGAAAAAAACCCAAAAAACAGGTTTTCCTATTTATTCTCTGAGACTTTCAGAATCCTCTGTCTGAGAAGACCCTTTGTATGTTAAAGAACAATCTGGCTGTGTTCCTGAGTTACAAGACCACAAGTTTTCTCTTCCTGATATTATGCTGCTTAGGCTCTTATTTAGAGACTTGCTTTAACTAAGTGAGTGCACTGGGGGTTGCATTATTTGCTGGCTCAACTTTAGGAGCAGATACAACTGCAGGGATATCATGGGCCTCCACAATATCAAGTAGCAGAAAAAGACAGAACTAAAGAAATGAGGACTGCAAGGTGATAAGTGAAGAACCAGGGGTTCTGAAATGTGGAATGATTCCCTATTACTTCTCTGGAGGGCCTTGTCTCTCTTACAGATACTTTCCATGATTCACTCCATCGTTCACATCAGAAAACTCTGCTGCACTGTCACACCTCATTTCTGCAGCTTACTCTGCCTGAAGCCAGTGGATCATTCATTTCATGTCAATTTTCTTTCCTATGTGTCTGTTTTATTTCATCCCTTGTTGCCAGTCTTTGTGCCTCATTCTTCTTGGCTAATGTATCAGTTTGAACTCTATGAAAGTCTCATTTTTGTTGGGTCAAAATGGTTGAATATTGGAAATTATATATGACTTAATCTAGTATCAGCCTTCTAACTAACCTGTGTTTCTGATCTGAGTCCTTCTTCTCTCGAACACATCCTTCCTATTGTTTCTAAGGCAAATCTTGGCAAGTTCTAAATATCTTTGAAGGTGCCCCATTACCATTGAATAAAGCTCTGAAGGACCTAAGGCCCATCACTGAGCTGCTCCTCCCTACACCTCCAGGTTTACCTCCTGCCGCTCCTCCTTATGTGGGCTTTGCTTTGATCCTCTAAGCTACTCATTCTTCAAGAAGCTGAACAATAATGAATGTCAACTACAATTTTATATATGTGTTTATATATATATATTTATATATATAGTTACAATAAGTGGAGTACAGCATTAGGAATAGAGACAGTGGAAATGTAATGGCTGTATGCAATGTCAGAGGGGTAGTGGATGTGGGGAGGGGGTTGTCACTGTGTGATGGATATAAATGATAAATATCTAACTATTACATTGTTTTGTGCATGTAAAACTAACTTTAAAAAATGTTTTAAAAAAAAGAGAGAGAGAGAGAGAGAGAGAGAGAGACGTGCCAATGCTCTTTCATGCCTAATTACTATGGAGTTTGTTATTCCTTTCTAAAATGCCTCTCTCTACTTCTGTCCAGAATTAATTAGACTTATCCTTGGCGACCCAGCCTTTCATTTGCTGAGGAAGTATCATCCCTTCTATGATATTTCATAGCATTGTATGCATTATTCAATATGTACTTATCAGATTGTACTTATTGGTCTGTCAGTTTTTCATGCTCTGATTCATAGTAGGAGCCCAATAAATGTTTGTGACTAAAATAGAATTCTAAGCAAATGGTTGGCTCTCCTCAATGGTCAGTGTTATGAGACCAAAGACTGACCAAACTTTCTAGCACACATAAGGACTTACCTGGTGTAAAGTACTTTACCAGGTCTGATGATATGCTTGTATTTTAAGTTTCCCTTGGCTCTAGAAGTGTGTAGTCTCTTTATGCTCCACATCATACCATGAGAATATCCATGGTTACGTCTCACTTAACCATGTCACTCTTCTTCACTAGACTCAGTGCACTTTTTTGAATGAGTACGTGAATGAATGAATGAAGTCTATCTTAGACTGAGTATTCCTAGAAGTAGATCCTGAGCCAAGGCTTTGCATGCCAGTGATTTTTTAAAAAATGTGCTCCCAGGAGAAAACAGTAAGGGAGTGGGAAAGTAGAATAGATTAGGAGAAGAAGCCAAACAAGGGTGAAAATTTAGGTGATTCAGCCTCGGTTTGACTCTTTGAGAAATCTGGGAGTATAAGTTATACTTCGAAATTTGTCCCATCTCTAGACAAGGGGTCAGGGATTTCTACACCAGCTTCCATCAGTCCTTGCTGCCTTAGAAGTAAATGAAACTCTTAGGCTTCATTCTGGTTCTGCCCATGAGTGAGCCTCTGGAGGTCTCAGTGTGAGCAGTTAGCAGCGAAACAAGCAGAAGCTGGGGATGGGTACACAGAACACGTATATGGTACATCATAGAGAGAAACTGATGGTAAAGGGTGGTAAGAAATTGGACCACACTTACAGAAAGGGACTCTAACTGTATGGGGTACACTTCCAAGCAAATATTTGGCAAGTGAAGTTTATCTGGTAGAGGAGGAAGCTGCCTATGTGCATAGATTGAGGAACTCTGGGGAGTGTCCTACAGAAAATAATCTTCTCCACTTCTGGTACTGAGGCCTGGAATCCCTTTAGCTAAGCACAAAACTGTTTCATCTGAATTGAGAAGCAGTATTTAAAAAGGGTGTTACCTTAGGTGGAAGGGAGAAAAAGTAGAAACATGTGTGAAGAACCCACCCTATGTCAGGCGATGCCAAACTCTTTCACACTTAATTCCATTTACTGCTTTACCCCTTTAATACATGGACTTTCACCCATATGGGTCTTTCCTGAGAGTGTAGGATGCAGAGGTACTAGCGGGCCTTTCTTAGACACCTTAGCTCTCACCACCATGAAGATGGTGTCCTTTACGGTGCCCAAGATCTTCCTGCTCAAAATCAATCCTCTTTCTTCTGTTTCAGCTAAGCTCATAGTGTTTTTCCCAAATTGCCAAATATTTATGATACCCAATCTGCTAGCAAAACTGGTCCGGTCTCTGGATATGAGAGCCCAAAGATTTCAGTTAATGCAGCGGTATTTACTAAGTCATATTATTACAGGATATTAAAGATTCCAGTTAAGATAGAAAAGACTGTGTGTGTGTGTGTGTGTGTGTGTGTGTGTGTGTGTGTGTGTGTGTGATCTCCAATTTGAATTTGATTCTTGGATTGAATGATTTTCCTGTGGCAGTTGTGGTAGAAAGATTGATGTGAGGGGTTACTCTAGAGAAAACCTGAATGCAGCCCAGTTGCTTGGTCTACTACTACGGCTTGTTGGTGGCCCCTGGGCTGCCTGAGGATGGTTGATGCCTGTGTTCCTGGAGCCACTCTGCCTCTGTCTAGTGAACACTGTTAGGCTGTCTGTGAGGTTTCTTCCAGAATGATCCAGCTACCCCACAGGGCTGTAGCTACTCTTTAGCATGTCATTAGAGTTCCTTCTGCTCACCTCACATCAGCTCACTAATTCCTCCCCATCCACTGCCTGACCCTGAACAGCTGAGGGGCATGGTGGTCTGCATTGTTGTCTTCAGAATTTCAGTGCTACCTTCGTAGCATATTACAAAGGCTAGCTGGATTCCTGAGGAATACAGAGAAAACAATTTGATAGTTACTTAACCTCCCAGCATCTCTAGTTACTTGTGTCCTGGTTACACATCATCCTGACTCCACAGCTATACCATTCCTCTTCTGTCTTTCTGTTCACTGGCTCCATTCCATCCACCTTCAAATATTTTACACTTCCCTTATCTTGGGAAATAAAATACACAGAAACACCTGTGCTTAACTGCTTGATTTTATTTCCCCCTTTCTGTAAGTGTGGTCCAATTTCTTACCTCCCTTCACCATCAGCTTCTCTCTGTGATGTATCAGTTTCTCCTATGTCCTCTCCCTTCAACCCCCTCCTAAATAATAACCCCAAATTCTAAAGTACTTTCTCTTTGTCAGGCACTGTTCTAATCATTTTACAAATATTAGTTTATTTTATTTTTTGACGCTGGCACTATCATCATCTCCTCTTGACAAATGAGGAAACAAAGGCTCAGAGAGAGAAAGTAACTTGTCCAGGGTCACCCACAGTAAGTAGCAGAGCGTGGCTTCAAATGCAGGCAGTCTGGTTCCAGAATACATGCTAACTATACTCTACACTGCTTCACTGTCTCCGACCCCCTATAATTGGATTTCATCCCTTTGACTGTAAAACTAGGCTCTTAGAAACTTTGGGGATTTACTGTCATTTCTCTGGCATTATATTACTTGGGCTAGATACACCTGGACTGCATATTAAGATATAATATTTACAACATTGTCACTCTCTTTTTATACAAGTATAACAAGACTTTGTTAATCTGGATGAACAAATCATTCTGATGAGGGCTGACATTTTATATTTTCATGATATATAGAAGGGGTTAATTGGTCAAAGTAATAATATAAATCTGTCCAGGCAGAATTTGACCTACTCCAGGGGGGGGAAATATGGATCATTTTGGACTGTTCAAATGCCAATCCAGTTTTCTGATACCCAATGAGTTTTACCTGATCCAGAAAATAACATATATTATGCGTGTCTTGATTCCTGCCTTGAAGAAATGTGTACTCTAGGGAAACAATTGAAATAATAAGAGAGTGGCAGAAAGTGGCATATAATCACTTATATGGTTAGGTGAGATGTAACCATGGCTAGTCTCATGGTATGATGTGGAGCATGAAGAGGCTACACACTTCTAGAGTATGACGTGGTGACTTTTGCCAACACCTAATTTGGTAGAATTCACAAGGCATATCCTGAGAGCTGGCGAATTCTCAGGCACCAGGCCAGCTGTCACCAAAAGGGTGCTGATCCCTGTGAGAGGAAACAAAACTGCATATGTTAAAGCTAAAAGGAGTCTTGGCGATCACACAATCCAATTCTCATTTACAGAGGGATATATAAGGCAAAGTTATTTTTTTATAGTCACAAAGCTAGCTTGCAGCAAAATCCTGTCTGGAATTCAGCTTCCTTATTTCTGTTCGACCCATCATAGGGCCCAATAATCAACCTGTAGATTTCATCCAATTATAAACACCACTAAAGTACAACAGTTATTCGGCAAACACTTGTTTCATTAAAAAAAAAGAAATTGTGGATAACTGAGCAGAGTGAAAAACTAAAAATGTATCAGTGTGACCTGGTCGATTGCACTAGTTAATGAGCCCCACAGGGACAGAGATGTTTATCTGTTTTTATTCCTGTTGACTGGGCCAGACCTGCCACAATGCAGCTTAATTACTATTGGACGTTTAAATGTATAATTTGTGTGCGTTTTTACTGAGAGTGTCTGTAAGTACATAGATATTATTTTCATTTCATAGGTGAGAAACATTAAGACTCAGTGAAGTTAAGTGATTTGCTCAAGTCTAGACCTAGAACCAGGATCAGAAACTAGGCCTTTGCCTCCTAATTCATTATCTAACTGTAAAAATATTGCTTTCTGATAAAAAAAAAAAAAAAAATCACTCAGTTAATTATTCTATATAAGGGATAAAAATAGAAAGCTATCTTTATCCAGCCAATTCTAAGGAAATGTGTACATTTGTCACATTACCTACTGTCATTATTCACTTGCTGGTCTTGGAGTCGTTTCCATTCCAGGTCTTGCTATTTCACACGGTCAACAAGCCCTTCCTATGGATAGGGCATGCCTGCCCTTTGTGCTCTCCTCTCAGCGAAACAAAAGAGGTAGCCCAGTGCCTCTTCTAATGGGCCTCATGGCTCTCTGAGCAGCTAGAATGTCAATAAAGGCGCTAATGTCTCACAACCTTCTCCTCAGTAGAACTTCATCTTTTGGGTTTTTACAGCCTCACTGTCCAACAAGATAACACTAACTAGGCATGTGACCACCGATACTTCTGTTTGAACCAAGGTCTTCTTAAGTTCTGTCTTTTCCCTCTTCTAAAAACATTAAAATATAGTCTAACGAGAACAGACCTTAAATACAGTTAACACTGGTTTCCTCGCAATAGTACAGATTGTAGCTACCCTAAGGATTCAGAGAAAGGCAAAATAAAGTGATGGGTGGGTTGAGGTCCAGGGCTTGAAAGAACTGGTAGGGCGGTGGTAGGACGATGAGCAAAGACAGAGGCCTGAATGATTAAGAGTCAGGGAGTACTGACTGTAAAACGCTTCTCGTGAGAAAGAACATAACAGCTTTTTTTCCATAGAATTTGAGAAAATCTTTAGAGACTATACTTCTACATAGCCAATCAGTCATTTTTCTACTGCTAAGCAACTTTTAATTTCTTTTCCAACTAGTTGTCTTGCACTGAATGAACACATATAATATGTTTCACTTAAGTATTTATTTCAAAATCCCTATTCCAACTTACCACCAAACAAGTGATTCTTGGTGGTTTTTTTTAATGTCTGGGAAATCCTTTCTTCCCTAACCATTCTGCATCTTTCTTTGTGCCTTCTTTTATACCCACTCACTGTATCACTGCCACCTCCTTTAGTCCCCTAAGTGATTTCTCTGCCTCAAGTTTCTGCAGAGACTCTATAATCCATCCCTCATAAAATCCTACATTTAGCCACATGGCATAGAAGACAGTAGACTCAAAAACATATTACCTGGTAGAATCCTGGTTCCACTATCTATTATCTGTGTGACCATGAGCAAGTTAATGGAACTTGCTGGCGCTCAATTTCCTCCTCGGTTAAATGGGGACAATGGTAGTAATTACCCCATAACGTTGTTGGTAGGATTAAAAGGGTTAATATATAGGAAGTGGTTAGACTAGAACCTGACATAGTGACATAGAGTAAGCTTTCAAAAAGTATTAGCTATTACTATTTCAGCCACATTGGACATATCATTCATTATGCCAGACTCACTGATAGACCCTTGTAAGGGAAATTTCTCTAG
The DNA here is from genome assembly GCF_036562045.2 of Rhinolophus sinicus. NCBI lineage: Eukaryota > Metazoa > Chordata > Mammalia > Chiroptera > Rhinolophidae > Rhinolophus > Rhinolophus sinicus. The sequence continues at coordinate 36,717,220 of NC_133756.1, forward strand.
ACATAACCCCTGCTGAAGGGGCATCCGTAGGCTGCCATATTTGAACAGGGTTCTGTACATCCCAGGTATACCCAACTGGACAAGGTATGCAAACCTAAGGCATTGGCTAGCCACTGATTTATGTATAACCAGCTAGGAACAATGAACTGACCAGGCAAAGATTTCCTCTCATGAGAATCCAAAGTTGGAAATGTTAAGAAAATGAGAAAGTTAGCAGCAGGCCAGAGCCATGAGGAAACAGATACTGAGCAAACAAAAATTCTGAAGCTAAGAAATTATTTGACAGTAGAGATAAAGAATTGGCAATTGGTAATATAAACCCAATTCAACAGGTAGAAAATAGCTAGGTCCAATGATGGTGGAAGACTAACAGGGAATTACATTTATTCCAATGGTTGATTCTCTGCCTCCTGATCTGCCCTCTAACTCCAGCCTACATACTGCAGGCCATAATAATCCATTACAACAACCCCCCATTGCTAGAGCTAACCTGAGTGGTACTACATCTTACATCCCAAAGAACCTAAATAACTTAACAATGGCCCTGCAGACACCTTAGATAATGAGTTAGGGGATCCAATTCCAGATTTAGTGACCCACACTACCCATCAAGCAATCAACTCTCTGCCCTCCAATGCGCCCTATACACTGTCCCCAGAGTTCTCCTCATCCAGAACAGGCTCCCACTCCTTTTACTATATGTACAGCCTAATTTTCTTTCAAGGGCTAAGTCAAATCCCACTTTCTCCATGAGTACTTGGGTACCATACCACTTTTGCTTGAATTCTTTGATAGTCGAGGAAAAGAACTGCATATAGTTAGAAATGGGGATATTTGGATACAGTCCGTGTCAATATCACCTGAGTATAAGCTCCATGGAAGCAGGGTTCATATCTGTTTTATTTCTGGCCTATGCCCAAATATTACAGTGCCTGGCACAAAGGATGAACTCAATAAATGTTTGTTGAATGAATGAATGAATGAATGATCTTTTCAATAAGACACTAGCTCTTTAAAATCAGGGACTGTGTTGTAAATATTCTCTAAAGAGCCCAGCATGATGTCTGGCACAGAGTGGCACTCATTAGTATTTGCTGGCTGATTCACGAAGCGCTGTATATGGAGAAGGGAAATTTTTTTTCTTTAAGCTTGGTGATAAACATGCACACCTGGTCAAATTCACATCCTGCCTTATCTTTTCTGTGCTCCCTAGCTCTGTATACGTAAACCATGCAGGAGGAAAAACAATTAATTTGTATCATCAAGATAGTATGTTAGAGACTAACCTTTCCCATACCATCCTTGCCATTCTCTGACTTACTAAATTTGGTTGTTTTTTTTCCACATCTGGAGTTTTCTGGCTCTCACAACCAGGAGGATACAGCCCTATCCCCAGAAGTAGAATTTAACCTGAGCCTGGTTCCTAAAAGATCCTGGGCTTTGGGATTTATTATTATGGGGAACTTGAGCTAGCTATTAGTGCCCATAATGCTTGGCTTGAGTACTGAAAACTTGTTGTTACTAGATACACTGTGCTGTATGCCTTACCTGAGGTAACTATCTGTTATGTTGGTAATTGATTTAAATAATAACATTATTTAAATTGAGTAAAATAACAAAATTATTTTAACTATTCAAAATTGCTCTACTAATAAAACAATAAGGGTAGCCTAGGAACTTACATCCTATTTATCATTTTAAAGGAAAAAATAATATTTTTTAAAATGTATGTTTTCAAAGATGGGAAAGAATGAAGTAATACAGTTCAGAAAAATAGGGAAGGTATTTTGGTGAAACAATAACAATATTTTTAAAGTCTTTAAATACTTCTTAATGATTTTCTTGGAGTGTTAACAGTATTGTGTCCAGGCCTCTCCCCATACCCAGGGCAATGTTTCCATCATTATAGCCCCAGGGAAATGGGAGAGCAAAAGCCCACTTGAGAAGGAGGAGGAAACAGCAGGGAGAGGCCTGGCAGACAAAAGCCTTTATAGTGCTAGGAGGGGACAGTATAGGAAAAGGAGCAGGGGACCATGTCCTTACTTCTCTACCACAACTACCTCAGCATCAAACCCCACAAGTGGGAGGGTGAAGAAAGAATAGAAACCCTAAATAGAAAGATGGCTGCAAATCATTGAGGATACAGCATCACAGGGTGTCCTGGCTCATATACATGGACACTTCCAGAGAAAGGGAATGGCCGAGATGGCCATGATGATTCCGAGTGACCCGCAGCCTCCACATGGTGAAGAAGGCCCCCCCACCAAGTTCTCTCTGGGGTTCATGGAAGAGCGAGAAAAGCTGAAGGCCAGAGAGACTGACAGAGAGCTGCTATGTTTAGGGCCAGTGTGACTCCCTGGCAGAAAACAGTTCCCATGGGTGGACAGATCAAGGCAGTGTCCAGAGGGAAGGAAGGGGCATAGCCTTGAGGGTCTGTAGTGTCAGTGAGGACACAGTGGGCCAAGTCCGCAAAGTGACACATAGGAGTCAAAACACGCTAAAGAAACAGCTCACAGGTTTTACAAACCCTGAATCAACGTGGATGGCAGCAGCCACCCAGCAAACGAGAAGCCCAAAGTTTACCCTAGGGAGGGTGTGGGGGACCCAATAGGCAAGACCAGGACCTACATGTGGACAAGCTGCCTCTCCTTATCTGCCCTCATTATCATGAGGAGAATATAAGCCTTCTCCCTCACAAAGGGGCCATCTTGGCTAGGAGAAAGGGGAGCTGAGAAAACCCATGAAGAACATTTCCCTCAAAAAGACTGAGTTAATGCAAACCGCGAAAAACAGATGGACAAAATACCTTGAACTGTAAATCTAAGAACATATTCCTCTAGTGTCCCACCTTCGAGCCCCTAACCCAGCCAGCAGAGAACATGGATTTGTGAGGAAGTTTTGTTCTGCATAGAAAAAATCTTTAAAGATTTTTTTTTAAATACCTAAGTTGTAGACTGTATAATTTTCACCCTATCCATTAGCAAACGTAGAGCCAAACAGATGCCAATGGTGCTAAATAAATATGGTAACCCCTTAATAAATCTGTGAATATGAGCCATTTGTTTTCCAGTTGAATGCATTATGAAGGTGACCCAGAAGAAAACTGAAACAGTGCCCAGGATGACTAATAAAAGAAGGTCAGCCTAATTCCAAAGTTAGCAGTATATATCTAAAGACAAATTAAATCTAATCATAGTTTAAATCTAATAAAAGTTAAATTAAATCTAATAAAAGTTTTGTTTTGTTGTATAACTTGTAATCAGATGCAGTCACTAAAGCATCTCTTTCATTGCAATTTTATGTCGTTTTTAAAAGGTAAACCACAGAACATTTTCTTTGTAGCTCAGATACAAAGAAAATAATCAAATACACTCTTATGTATATTACCAAGTCAATATTTGAGAAGGATTAAATAGGATTAAAGACTGTCATAAATATGGTAATTGCACTTAATAATGAATTTCGTGATAATCCTTAGTCTTCAGGTTAGAGCTGATTTGATTGACCTCTGTGCACTTCAGTATTCTGTAGGATTTCCTAGTCCCTGAAGCTACAGGTGTGGTCACTGTCAGAGGCAAAACATTTACATGTGTAGGAAGTAATTTGATCCCCTGGGGTCCTTTCTATGCATAGCAATAACCTACAACCATTCAATACAATCAAATTAAATCACAGCCAGTGGAACACTGTCATGAGACTTATGACTGAATATTAACAGAAGCTATCAGGGGTCTAAATATCAGTCAAATAAATTCAACAGAGTAGTGAAGGTCAATTCAATTTAGTGCTCATGGATTACATATCTATTATGTATAAGACAGGGTGCTAGGCATGAAAAGGAAACCTTGACTCACCACCAATAAAAATGTTATAAACTGTATATAATTAAATAGTAGTCATTATATAGTGTAAATTGTACATATTTAATGGTTATGATAAGCCTAAATTCTCAATGCATTCTCATTTCCATAAGTGATGAGAGCAAAGAAAAAATGACTAAAGTCCTATGAGTCACTATTTGGAATGTGAATCTTATATTAAAGTAATTTAAATGCCAGTTGCTTAACTTTAAATGCAAAATGTTATAGCAAATTATTCTTATTCTTAGTAATAATGTAATAACCATGATCCTCAGGCAGAAACTTGATAGAATCTCTGATAAAAAATAATCCATACACAGAAAAGACCTTTAAAAAGTCATGCAATACATAAAATAAGGAACCATTCTTTAACTGTGGTTAACTGTGTACTAACATTTCTCCCTGGGTCCATGTGTACTAACAATTGGCAAACCAGCCAAGAGACCAAAACAAAAAAAGGGGTTTGGGGAAGAGATATCCATGGGGGAAATCCAATGTTAGTCATCAAACTCCATGTGTCACGTGGGGAGGGGTGGTCCTTATGCTAGACATACGGGGTGTCCTGCAGATGCAGGCTAGTTTAATGCGTTGTTTGTGGAACTATGCCTTAGGCACTATGGCAAGGAAGAAGAGTTTATGGCTACCGCTGTGGGCTGGCCGCTTTTATGAGCAGTTTGGCTGGCCACTGATGTTCAGCTAGAGGCAGAAGCCACAATTAGAAAATTAGAAGAACTGAAACTAGGAGAAGATATCAGAATGTCTACAACTCTGTTAGGATCAGGACTGGCTGATAAAGGTGGGGGTGTGAGGAGGAAAGTTCCTTTGAACAGATCCTGCTGCTTTTATGGAAGCCATGAGGTCTCTGTTTGCATCTGTTTGTATGTTCATGTGTGTCTATATAGCTGTATTTGTGTGATATTTTCTACCTCCAGATGGTATTGCTAACTTGTAAAAGAGCTATGCTTAATTGGCTTAAAGGAATTAAGCACTTATATAAATTAATGATTGGATATTCTAAAATTCTCAGAAATGTAGAAACCAACCCAAATGTTTTTCAGGATCATGTGATCTGGGGAAATATTTCCTATTAAAGCTAGTTTAAGTTTGTTGGATTAATTAAAATAGACATGTCTTTAGAGTTATCAGAATTAAATATAATATCCATATTTTACCTAGGCTTAAAAATTTATCAGCAAAAATAATAACTTACAATGATAGCTGAATTTTATCTAAAGTCTCATGAAGGTTTTGTGGGTAACCTAAACATAATTGTTAAGAACAAATAAATTAAATAGATTTATTAGAATAAAAGGTTTTATGTGAAATCTTTAGAAATAATTGTGGAAGTGTTGAGAAAAAGAAATCTTTGGGGAAAAATTTTAATGTGTGGTCCAGCTGGCTAAGATTAGAATGGATGTATTAAGTGGATATAATTATCAAAAGTAAACTCTTGCAAAATTACGGCTTGGTCTTATTTTTCTCTGTTAAAAGGGCAAAGTTTTCTTGGACTATGGGTCTGCTCCTGATGTGATCATGTAACAAGATTTCCGCTTAGAAAGCAAAGATTCTATGTTTTATCAGAATAATTTTCTGTTTTATGTTGTCTTGATCAGGTCTTGGATTACTTAAGAAAACTGAATCTTCTCAATAATAACAGCTAACCTCCCGTATGTGAAATGCCCTAGCTGACTTTCATAAAAAGGCAGCAGCAATAAAATCTACAGAGTGTGGCACATACAGATGACGTCCATTCTACTTCTGCAAAAATGACCCCTCATTGCCAGACTTTTGCTCTTCTGATGTCCTTGTAACATGGCAACAGTCTGCTCCGAAATCAGGGAAATTAAGATGAGTAAACAATGGTTGTGAATGAAACGACTAGTTGGGGCTGTGGGAAACCCACGATGGCCGCCGGATTCTTCTCTGCTCCCCAGCAAACACCAGTTTTCAGTGTTTGCATTCCTTCATGCATCCTTATGCATTTAAGCTGGACTTCATTCCACTGCCACTTAGTACAGGTTATCACTATATTTTTGTGTGTATGTTTTCGGGATGGGGTGAAGCCTTTCCCCGCTGCAAAGCTGATGCCCTCATGGTGGCAAAGAAACTGTTAGAAAACGTGTTTCCCACTTGGGATATGCCCTCCAAGTGCTCTCTCAAGGCTTTCCATAGCCTCATCACACACTATGGGACGGTGGCTGAGGACCTGTCACAGTTGCCCTTCCCAACCTCTGTGGAACTCTTTATACTGATGACATAATGCTAACCTGTGAAGATGTGCCTCTCCTGCAGACAACCCTGCAGGCCTTGCTGAATCACACACAACAGAGAGGACAGTGAATCCACAGCAAAGTAAAGGTCCAGGCACCGCAGTCACGTTTTGGGGAGTCGTATAGTCGAGTAAGACCCATGTTGTCCCTGAGGACATTTTAGACAAAGTACAAACCGACCCCATGCCAAGCGATATGAAAAGGGTACAGACCTCTGTGGGAATCGGGAGGACTGGTGAACGTACACACCCGTTTAGCACAATGCCTTTGCCCATGATATCACCTGGTTAAAAGGGGACATACAGTGGACCAGGGAGTCAAACAACAGGCTGCCTTGGAGAAAGCAAAAAGTACTGCTCAAACTGATTAAAGCCTGTGGAATCTCCCAGGTGGGGTTACTATTCGAATTAGATATTTCAGTAACCCCGGGAGGCATGGGTTGGGCATGAGGGAAACAAACAGCAAAAGGAGAGCATGCTGCTTAGATTTTCGTCCCAATTGTGGGAGGAGGTAGAAATCATATAAACCTCAATAGAAGAGCAATTACTGGCAGTGTGTGCAGCGCTCCTGCAGGTGGAGCCTCTTACCAAAGAGCAGCCAGTGACAGTAAGAAGTTCCCTTCCCGTGGAGGGGCAGATGACAACATACTCCACCAACCTGCCTGTGCCAGGGCTCAGACTCCTACGCTGACTCAATGGCATGCCTCCCTACAGCAGAGGAGTGCTCTATCAAACAGTGCTCTCTTTTCAGAGATGCAACAATTACTAGCCCTGTCGAATACATAGACCCTCCAAATGCTTCTGCTCCAATTCCTCTGCAACTTGCAAAGAAGGAACAGGGCACATTCCACCTGGAGCTTGGTATATTGACGGCCCTAGTGGGGAATCCGTCTAACTCTGGGGTGTCCAAACTTTTTTCAGCGTTTTTCACCAAGGGCCATATGCGGTAAAATACACAAACAGCCAGGCCACTCACTCGAGGTGAAGTACGTATTGCTTCACCTGGTTTATTTAAGTAAACTAAATATATTTTGGAATTTGCTGCGGGCCAATTAACAATGGATTGCGGACCGCAGTTGGCCTGTGGGCCGCAGTTTTGACACCACTGGTCTAACCGGATGGCAGTGGCCATCCAACCATCCACTGACACTATCTGGGTGGAAACAGGAACAAAGCACAGTAATCAGTGGGCTGAATTAAGAGCTGTCTGGCTGGTAGTCACATGGAAACCTAGCCTCCTGATCCTGTGCACTAAATAGCGTATTTTAAAGGGACTAGACATTATGGTTTGGACACAATGGAAAATGGATGATTATGAACAAAACTTTATGGCGATGTTACGTGGGGTCTCTGGTCCCGCTCCCCACATAAGAACGCAGGATATGGTGAGGCCAAAAAGCAACACCAACGGAGCCATGGATAGGAGGTTCATACCACTATATTCTCGCTGGCAGCTGGGTTGGAGACACAGGAAGCAGGATCCACACGATCCGCAATCCTCCATCCGCCAGCTAACCAACTAACCAACTAACTCCCTAGCGTAGCCACGAAAGTTATGTTAGTGGCTAATGGCTAACCAGTAACAGCTGATGGCTACCCAGTCACAGCGGATGGCCATCTGATTACAGCTGATGGCTATCTAATAATTGAGCCAGCGCCTTTCCACGTGAGGCCGAGAGTCTGGAACTGTTCTCTGGGACTCTGTCTCCACAAGGGACAAGAGATGGGGAAAGATATTTGGGCTCGCTTACAAGAACGTGAGGCAGATCTTGTCTTTCAGGTGCCTGCCCATGAAGTATCTACCCTGCAGGAAACCAGGAAGCAGATGCCTTGGCAAAAATGTACGTGATTTAGCAACTGACCCGTCAGTAGACACTGCAGTTTAGGTACACTGAGAGAGTGGGCACTGTAATGCCCAAGTAGGATGGTGCACAGCTGAGGAAGTAGGGCTGCCTTTCTAATACAGTGACGTGGTCAATGTAATTATTGGGAGGTGCCATCTCCCATATAACCCACGGACAGCTGGGTTGGTGAAACAAAAAAACGGTGCCTTAAACAACAGACAAAGTTATTAACTGAGAAACCTACTTTTGCAGGGTGGACAAAGGTGCTTCCCCAAGTGTTAACACATTTAAATGACCAACCGTGGGACTTATTGCTCCATATGCTAGGCTGGGAACTCAGGCTGACGCACCCAGTAAGACAAAGGTGTGGGAAACAAAAGGCACAGCAATAGTCCTGATGTTTGCCATGGACCAACAGGCTATGATAATGAGGGCACCGTGTCCTATTGTCCCTGGAATGGGGACCACTTACTGAAATCTGCAATGGGACATTCCGTTGGGATGGGTCAATTTCTTCACTTCCCTGGGTGGGGAGGCGCTGCTCAGTCTCCAGTGGGACCCTGTCATCCTAATGCAGTCGGGACTCATGGAGACATGCTATATGTGGACCCACACATACACCATTGAAAGAGGGGAGATGGTAGGGGTCCTAGTCTGGCATTTCCCTCCTCCTATTCACCTCGTTACACACCACTGACCCCGGGCCAACATACATGGTTTACGCAGCCTGGCCAGGTTCCAAAGACTGTGGCCGCATTAACATCTGTAGATCAGGCTACAAGTATAATTCTATAGACAGAGAGCTCCCAATTCAAGTCCCCAGTAAATATTTGTCTTTCTGTCCTTAGACTTCTGCTGTTACTGCGGCATCCAGTTATTGGGGGGTGGAGGGTGAGAAGACTGTGCCATTGTCCAAAGTAAACGTTGTGTTTTTTATATCAGATGAATCTGCTAATATTTCTTCTTTGTTAGCACATATGAAAACTCAAGCAAATGTCTTAAATGATCTTGCCCCAAGCGTAGGTGACCTACAAACCCACTGGTTTGGATCCTGGCCGGGCATGATGGAAACAATTGTTACTAATACTTAGACTCCTTGGTTTAATTTGTCTCTTGTCTTGTATGTGTCTGTACCCATTGCTGCAGACTGTGTAATGCGGTCAACTGGCAACTAAGTAAACTACTGCCTTGCTACTGAAGCTCCTCACTGACCACTCAGAGCACCTCTCAGAAGAGGGGGTCACGGGAGATTGCAAGAGCAGGTCATGAGGGGTGGAGCGTGGAGGAGAGACTGTTCCATGACACGACGAGTCTGTCCCACAAGCTGGACCTGGGCCAGAACGGAGGTTGCACTCTGCAACCCCCCCTTAGAGGCTGTCTGATCATAACTGATGTTCATTCTGACACAAATCAGCACCCGTTCCTTGCCTTCTGCTATGTGCTGACCTGTAAGAGGTTGCTGTCCTGACCTGGGCATGCATGTATAATAATTTCTATACCTGGTGACATTCACGTGCTAGTACCCAGGACTATTCCCACCCCTTTACCCTATGTGATTCTTTGGCACCTGCCAAGTGGCACAAGGATCCATTTCATCCTGCAATAACCCAAGACATTCCTTATATGTAAGTTTCCCTTAATAAACTCTATTAATTACCAGACTGGAATGGCCAGCCTCTTTCTTCCGTCATTCCCTGCACTCCACTTGCAGAGGCAGATTTTCAGTCTCAGGGCTTTTCCCTGGGTCTGCGTATACTAACTACTGCCTACATACAGAATTTATATAAGTAGGAGAGAAATATGCTTCGTGTTCATTTAGCATTTCTAATTTTGGATTTTATTGCAGTCCACTAAAACCTAACACACTGATAAAACCATCCCATCAGCCATAGTAAATTCTGGGCAGTTGTTAAGAGAAAATCTAAAGTAATGTTGAGAGAAACCATACAAATGAAAGGAAAGTAGTAGTGTTTTCATTATGTCTAGCTTAAAACAAATCAATTACCTAAAATGTGCTCTCCCCAAGGCTTCAGAAGTTGACGTAAGGAAGCTGTTTTGGGGGCCCTACCGTAGGTCATGCCCAGATGTTCAATGATGACTTCAAATCATTTGCATGTAATTTTCCCAAAATTTGTGTAATATTTCTGCATTTTCAAAGAGGAGAAGTGGTACAGAATCATACCACTGCATAACAGAAATCTGTTACCACCCTACACTGGGTTTCAAACCCAGATTGTGGCATTAGAATGAGCTCAGAAATTGACATAATAAAAGCCGAGCTTGAATCCCAATTCACTCTAAACCTGGACAAGCTTGCTTAAGTTTTATAAATCTCAATTTCTTCATCTATGATATAGAGACATTAATAACATTGGCCCCATTTACCTCAGAGGGAAATTGAAATCATCAAATGAGTAAATATATGTCAAAGTGTTATCATTGTTATTAAAAAATCATTTTGGTATTCATTTGGAGAGGCATTTTGATTTCAACTTTCTGGGACAATTACAGTTAAGAAGTGACTCTTTTTGCCTACATTAACCTCCTTTCTCTAACCATCTCATTTTAATGAGTCTATAGAAGAATTTTTTTTCATGATGTCTGAGTTCATACATGTATGTAAGTATTTAAACTAAAATAATATTATTGGGCATGAGTATTTGGCCAAATTACAACTGCCTGTTTTGAAACTAGCAAACAAGAAGCACTTGGAAAGACACTGGAAATAAAAATAAATTCACTAATTATAGAAGACTTTGTGGTTAGACTAGGCCACTACTGACTGAAATCCAAACTATGTGCAGCAAATTTCCTTTAACCTGGAATTAAACATTCAGACATTTCACATAGCAGAAATTATGTTCACAACATCAAACAATTACAAAAGTCATAAAAATGACTCAGGACCTACAAAATATTGAAGTACATTCTGAACTAGCCAAGAAATACCAGTCAATGAAAACATAGTTTTAATTAACTGAAGTGTACCATACCACAACCTTATTAATGACAGAGAGGTTAATAGCAATAAAAAAACACTAGATTATCTGAGAAGTGTCTCCCTGGAGCAGAACAAAACAAAAGTTATAATTCTGTTTCACAGATAGCAAAGGTGACATTGAACTTCTTACTGAAAAGGGAGCAAATTATTTGAAATTCATTGTCCAGAACTGCCTTCTGGATTGTGATTCATTTCACAGGCGTCCTCCCAGTTTGCATCTAGGCAAGCTGGGGCTGCTGTTTGGTTAGTAGTGAGAGTCACTCACCTCAACTCCAGACACCTCCATTTCTCTCTCTCTCTCTCTCTCTCTCTCTCACGCACACACACACCATTAGAACTTGCCCTCTTCAATATGACTTTAAAAAAGGAGACACTCTAGAGGAGATCCAAGATGGCAGAGTAAATACTGTGCCTGCCTCATCCTGTGAACAGATTAAAATTACAACTAAATTATAGAACAATCAACCTGGAGAACCATCTGAAGTCTAGCTGAGCAGAAGTTTTATAACTAAGGATATAAAGAAGAAGCCACGTTGAGACTGGTAGGAGGGGCGGAGACATGAAACAGGTTGGTCCCACCCACCCTGTGGCAGCTGAGAGAGATTCTTGGCCACCGAGGTTCTCCATGAAGGAGTGAGGGACCCCAGCACCCCACAACAGCCTTCCCAACCCAGAGTACTGGTGCCAGGAAGAGGAGCCCCCACAACATCTGCCTATGAAAAACAGTGGGGATTCCAAAAGTCTGGGTGGGGTGGAAGGCTGCGGGGAAACACAGACATGCACTTAAAGGGCCCATACAGGCACTCACCCTGGGCTCCGGTGCAGGGACAGTGACTCTGAGGGCATTGGAGACATATGAGGAGAGACTAAGTTGTATAACTTCAGGGCAAGGACTAGTAAGACAGTCCCCATTTCCCTATGTGGGGCCCTCCTCACATGCAGCCTGCAGGGGGTGCCATGTTTCCTGTGTTGAGCCTGCCGCCACACCGCCAAATCTGAATCTGATTGGCCTGGTGAGCTCCACTACTCCACCCTGCTGACTCACTGAGACCCTGCCTTACCCAACTTGCATATGGCAGGAGGCTTTATCAGTAGCTGAACCTTATGGGAGCCGCCAGATGCAACAGGCCTTAAAGTGTCCTGGCTTTTTGCAGAGCTACCCCAGACCTGGTACTGGTAACAGCCATCCTTGGTTTGCAGTGTGGCCTCTCCCACGCATCTCCAGGTAAAGCACAGGCTTTACTAACCACTGATCACTCTGTATGTAGCTCCTACCAGGTACTCGCCAGCCAGTCACAGGCAATGGCTAATCTGGGCCTGCACCAGAGCCCTTCCCAAGAGGCCCCAGAACCAACATTCTTGGAGGCTAACTTCAGACCACAGCAGAGCACCACCCAATTAGCCCCACAAGCAGCATACAAAGGCCCATCTCCAATAGGCACCAGAGCCCACTAGGGCAAATCCCACTCAGTGGGGTGAGCCAGCCACACAGCAGCTCATAAGCTGTGGGTGTGGCCAAATCCCACAGCCAAATAGCCCGAGGGCCAATCCTACCCACTAACATGCCAATAGCAATCAAGGCTCAACTATAACAGGAGGATATCATTCAAAATTGAGGAACAGATAAAGAGCTTCCCAGACAAGAAAAAGCTAATGGAGTTCATCATCACCAAGCCAGTATTATAAGGAATGTTAGTGGGACTTCCTTAAGATGGGAAAAATATATCAAAAACATTAATAATAAAATGGCAATAACTACATATCTACTAACATTTGCTTTCAATGTTAGTGAATTAAATGCTTCAATCAAAAACATACGGTAGCTGAATGGGTAAGAAAACAAAACCCTTACATATGCTGCCTACAAGAGACTCACTTTAGATTGAAAGACACACACATATGAAAAGGAATGGAAAAAAACATTTCCTGAAAATGTAAACGATAAAAACAAAGAAAGCACCAGAGGGTAAGGGGGGTGGGGGGTGGGAGATGAGGGTAAGGGGGATCAAATATATGGTGATGGAAGCAAAACTGACTCTGGGTGGTGAACACACAATGGGATTTATAGATGATGTATTACAGAATTGTACACCTGAAATCTATGTAATTTTACTAACAATTGTCACCCAATAAATTTAAAAAATAAATAAAAACAAAAAACAAAAAACGGAAAACAAAGAAAGCTGGGGTAGCAATACTTATACTAGATAAAATAGACTTTAAAACAAAGGCTGTAAGAAGAGACAATGAAGGACCCAGTAATTCCACTTCCTGGTATTTATCCGAAGAAACCCAAAATACTACTTCAAGGGGCCATGTGCATCTATATGTTCATTGCAGCATGGTTTACAATGACCAAGATGTGGAGACATTCTGGGTGTCTGTTGATACAAGAATGGATAAAGAGGAGGTGGTACATACATACAATAGAATATTGCTAAGCCATGGAAGGGAATGGGTTCTCGGCATCTGTGGCAGCATGGATGGACCTGGAGGCTATTGTGCTGAGTGCAATATGACAGACAGAGAAAGACAGATGCAATGTGATTTCACTTATAGGTGGAATCTAAAGGACAAAATAAACAAACAAAACAGAAACACATTCAGAAACAAACAGAAACAAAACAGAACATTTTGATGATTGCCCAATAGGAGGAGAGTTGAGGGATTGTGTGAAAAACTGGAAAAGATTAAGAAATACAAATTGGTTTTTACAAAGTAGTTATGGGGATGTAGGGTATAGCACAGGAATATAGTCAATAATATTGTATGGTGTCAGATGGGTACTAGATTCACCAGGGTGATAGATGGGAGAGGGGTTGGGGGACAGGGTGAAAAAGGTGAAGGGATTAAGAAGTACAAACTGGTAGTTACAAAATAGTCATGGGTTGTAAAGCATAGGGAATATAGTCAATAATATGGTAATAACTATGTATAGTGCCAGGTGGGTACTAGACTAGTCAGAGGGATCACTTCTTAAACTATATAAATGTCTAACCACAGGCTATACCCCTGAAATTAATATAAAATAAGACTGAATGTCAACTGTAACTGAAAAATTAAAAAGGAGAGAGGTGAAGGGCAATAAGTAGTCCAAATTTCCATGTATAAAACAAATAAGTCATGGGGATGTAATGTACAGCATAGGGAATATAGTCAATAATATTGTGATAGCGTGGTACAATGCCAGATGGTTGCTGGACTTATGGTGATCAATCCTTTAGGTATATAAATGTTGAATAACTATTGTGTAAACCTGAAACTAATATAATATTATATGCTAACTATATTTTTAATAAAAATGTTTTTAAGAAAAGAGACACTGTACAAAGACATGAGCTTGGGGGCTGGTCCTGGTCTCACCCTTCAGCTGACAGACAACACAACGAAACATGGGGGAAGAAAAACTGATCTATGAACATTACATTTTCATCTCACTGTCCCTTTTTGAAAATCCAACCCAACTGCCAGTCACCATCAGCAAGGCTGGCCGATGGCACATCCCCTCTCATGTTCCTCTCTCGAAACTCTCAGTCTTTCCTTATAAACTGACTTCATTTCTTTTCTTTTTCACTGCTACTTTGAATATGTTATCTGAGCTGGGAGAGAATAGAGCGTGTAAGTGGCGTGAGACAGGAGAAGAGAACGTATACAGGGAGTGACCACATGGTGACCCTGGCACCAATCCCGTCTGGGAACTGTATGGAGCTCTGATGTGGGCCCAGCAGAGAACTGTGAAAGGGGCCACGTTTGTTTCAGGCATTCATTTTCCTTTGCTAGTACCTTCTCTCCAGACTTGTCCCCATCTCAACGACCATGCCTTTCCGAAGAAAGTCATAGCCCCAATTCATCATGAAAGCTTAACTGTTCTATGTCTCATTCTTGTAAAATACAACTAAGTGGTTAGAACTAATGGAAGTAATTGTTTCTGAGATATTAGAGAGTGACAGTGCTTTATTGTGTTATTTTTACCTAGATAACGCGTTTACTTTCTACGAGGGGCCTTCCATGTCCTTGTTTAAAGGAATGACAATTCTAGGATCTTAGGCCCTATGCTGGGTACCATAGGGCCAGGAGAGCTTTTTTTTAAAATAAAACTTTGAATAACAAAAACACTTCTATAGTTTCTACTAAAGGTCAAGCACTTTTCTAAGTGCTTTATACATATTAGGTGCTCATTTGGTGCTCATAAAAATCACAGAGGAAGGTACGACTAATATCTTGACTTTACAGATGAAGATATAGAGGCACAGAGAGGGTAAGTATTTACCCACAAACAGTAAACAGATACACGGGTTTGAACTCATGTAGTCTGGTTCCAGAATCCCGGCTCCTCACTACCTAGATAGCTGTCAAACACACCACAAAAATTGAAATAAGCCTGGGAAGAAGGCACGAGTGATAGTGCTGACTGTCTCCACGGAATTGTGTGACCTTGAATAAGTCACTTAAACTCTCTGGGTCTCAGTTAAACTAAATTTGTGGTGCATGCCCTTTTTGTTGTTGCTGTTGCTTTGTTTTGTTTTTTGGAAGCTGTGATATAACAGAAAATAATATATTCCTGTCTTCCTCCTCAGCTCATAAAACGGTTCAGAGTGATAAAGGAGAAAGGAGAGTCTTTTGTTATAATATTTGTTTTTTGTCCCCAGTTTTTGAAAGAGCTTCCAAGGGATAAAGATGAAACGAGCATCTTTCATTATTCATAACAAACTGCTTTCAACCTCCCCTGAGTTTATGTTAATGAGGTGACTTTTGGGATGTACCTACGGCTGGAGGATGGTTAGCAGAAGAACCAAACATATGATTAAATGGTTGAAATCTTCAGTAGGGTCCTCTGATCTCTGGCAGGGGGAGAGGGACTAAAGGTTGAGTTCATCACTAATAGTTTATTAATTAATCAACTGTGCCTACATAATGAAGCCGCCATAAAAAAACCTTAACCTAAGAGGTTCAGAGAGCTTCCACACTGGTGAACATATGAGTATAGACATGCTGGGAGGGTGGTGTGCCCATAGGGAACATGGGTGCTCCATGCTCTTCCCCCACACCTTGTGCTATGCATGTCATCCATCTGTCCATTCTTGAGTTTTATCCTTTTGTAATAAACTTGTTATCTAGTAAGTACACTGTTTCCCTAGTTCTGTCAGCCGTTCTGGCAAATTGTCAAACCTGAGATGAGGGGTTGTGGGAACCTCCAACTTATAGCAGGTTGGTCAAAAGTCCAGAATGCCTGGACTTAATGTTTGGCATCTGAAATGGGGGTGCAGTTTTGTGGACTGAGCCCTTAACATGTGGGGTCGGCACTAACTACAAATACTTAGTTGTTGCCTTATAGCTGCCAAACCGTTTGTTCCCCCGTGCTCTTCCCAGGATTTCACAAGGGAGTGCTTCAGCAAACTGAGGCCCGATGGAGAGATCGGAAAAGCTCCTTTGAGTGGAAGTCTCAGCAAACTGAGACCCGATGGAATTATATTGGTTCCTCCCCTTCAATGGATTCCTTGGAGATGTGCGTGTGTGTGAAGGCAAAGTCCAGGCTGGAACACAATGGGAAGTTTCAGAAAAAGCCAGCAGGCTACTAACACACAGATCTTGACATTAACAATCTTTTACCTCCTTAGAAGTTAACCAATAAAAGCTACATATTGGCCCGATTCAGGGCTCAATGCTTGAGGCTTGAGACCCTTGGCCCCGCTTGCACCCTATTCTTGACTATAGTCTTTTCTTAGCCCTGCGCCGCCCTTCTCGCTTCCCACAGCTCATGTCGAGCTGGACGTGACACTTAGTGTCATAATTGAATTGTAGGACACCCTGCTGGTGTTGGAGAATTAGGTGGTGTGGGAAAATACCCACACATGTGTTGGCAGAAGTGCTGAGAGTAGAGTGTATGTGCAACACTGTTTTACTTTCAGAGGCAGAACCAATTCTTTAAATGAAATTCCAGTTAGAAACCAGCCGTATACGACAGATAAAAGAGAGACTTTTAGCCCAGGCTAATAACAGCTGACCACATACTTTTAAAGACCCAAGCTATCACGCCTTACTCCAGTTCCACCACAGACACACAGACACACACACACACACACACACACACACACACACACACACACACACACACACACACACAGATAGGGCTCTGTTGACATAATTGGGTTCTTCTTGAGTCAGCAATCTCTACTGTCTCCTTCAGCTCCAGGATTCTATATAACCAATGTGTAGACACACCCAGCAATAAAATCTCAAAATGTGCTCTCCTGCCTGCAGTGCTCTCAAGTGGAAACAGCCCAGGTTAGAGTCAGAAAAGAGACAACACTGGAGCGAGCAAGGAAACATTTCATGATTTCACTTGATTTCCTTTGGGGCTCCAGCAAATAAGGAAATACTAATTTAAAACTTCACCCTATGCTATGAATCTCCCTCAGAAAAGCAAGAATGAGAAATGCAGTTTCTAAGTACTTAGCTCTTAGCATAGGGATCAATATCTTGGAAACATTTGATGAATGGTCATCAATGCTATAGTGATTACTATAAGAAAATGTCCAAAATCCACAACTTAAATAAGTACACGACTCAGGGCAGAATTCTTTGAGATTAATTCTATTAGATACTTGAGAATAAATTCCATTCACCTTACTTATTTATTTTTCCTCTTACTTCAATAAAAGTACCATAGGATTTCACTTATATATGGAATCTAAAGAACAAAATGAACAAACAAAACAGAAACAGATACATATATACAGAGAACAAACTGATGGTTGCCAGATGGGAGGGGGATTGGAGGTGGGGAGGTGTGTGAAAAAGGGGAAGGGATTAAGAAGTACAAATTGGTAGTTACAAACTAGTCATGGGGATGTAGGGTATAGCATAGGGAATAGAGTCAATAATATTATAAAAAAGAGGAAGGAGAGGGAGAAGAGAGACAACAGGAGAAGAGAGAGAAAAGGGAGAAGAGGGAGAAGAGAGAGACGAGGGAGAAGGGAGAGAAGAGAGAAAAGGGAGATGAGAAGAGGAAGAAGGAGGAGGAGGAAGAGAAGGAGGAGGGGAAGGAGGAGAAAAAGAAGAATGGCAATCCAAAGAGGAAACAACTTTGGGTGAAACATAAGCAACATTAATCATGGAACCAACAGAACTACTAAGAAACAGAAAGAGGGTTGACTTTTGGAATTTTTGTCATTATTGTTTTGCTTCAGAATACATATTTTTATATCTCAAAGTAGGTATGGGTTCCCTCAGTGTTAAATTCCTCCCTCTTCTCACACTGGATGTGGGTTGGAGCTGAATGTACCTACTACTTTCTGGCCTCCAGATAGTCTCTTAAGAATGCTGTCCTTTCTGATCTGCACAGTGCAACTCACTCATCTTTAATTCATTGACTTTTCAGTATCAGTGTCCTACCTTTGTTATGTATTCCTCCCCCCCCCCCCAAAATAAAGCAGGAGGTGTAACAGATGGTGTCCCTGTTAAAGGGTAAGATCCTAGACGGACCAAGAAAGATCCTTCTTTCTTTGGGTGGCTTTGTAAAGTGCCTGCCTGCATGGGACTCTGGTGGACACATCTCTCCAATGGGACTTAACGATCCCGGAGCTAGAGGACTCCTAGCACTAGACTCACTTTCTTAGAAATTCACTATGTACTGAAAAGTGAACGGGTCTTACACAGAAATCTACATTTTGTACAGTTAGGCTAAAACATCAACACGTTACCCTCTCCTTGTGCTGCAGTGCGTTAGTAAACCTGGGGGGCAGTTTAGGAGGATTAGTGGAAATAAGATCTGAAGTGTCCATCTGAAAGACCTACAGAAGAGTTTCTCAGGAATGACATCTGGGGCTGCTGAGGTATGCTCTTGAGTTTTTCAGTCTGAGATGTGTTTCAGTCTGAGCATGCTTTTCTCCTTAGGGGCAACTTGTACCCGTGTGACCCAGCACAGGAATGGGCAGACTGGAGAAGCTGATACAAGCTGGCTGAGTGAGTGAATGAAAGACTCAGTGAGCAGAGTAATAACTAGAATTGATGGGGAAACTGCGGTCTAGTGATATGAACACCTGACAGGAAGCAGAAAAGTGCATCCAAGTGTTAGCCCCCCAAAGCCTTGGAGCCGTGCTGATATTTCTCAACTCAGTTTCCTTGCATGTGAAAGGAGGTGGTCTGAATTTGTTTCTCTTGAAAGGCTCTCAGTTCTTGGAAAGGAAGTGTTTTTCACTCTTTATCAGCCTCTGACTCCTTGACTATGTGACCCAAAGGGCTTAGGAGCAAGCGTGTGGGATCCAGAACTCAGACTACTTAGACCATATACCAAAGGCTGCTCTGTTCCTCACACCACCCTGCTAACTGCAGCTGCCCTTCTCTCTGCTAGCCTGGACCATCACTGCTTAGCCTGCCATTCCCTACTTAAAGCCATTTCACAAACATGTAAATCAACACAGACAAGGATTTCCCTTCACATTACTTTATAAACTTAACATGAGAGTAAGGAGTGTTGCATTCACTGTGACTATAGTCTGTCCAGTTTAATATTCTGCTGGTGCTAGTGCCAAGCGACCTTTACTGGAAAGGGATGAGAGGCATTCTGAATAATATGCATGCCCAAAATGTGGACACTGTCATCTCCAACTTCCATCCCTTATTATAGTTAACAACTAATTGTTGAAACATGCACTGCGGTAAGGTCTATAAGCCTTAATTTTTTTCAGCTAAAACCTCTTCTTGGATATCCTTACATTTTTTATTCCTATTTGTACTGTGGTCAGTAAAATCCATTTAAAAGATATGTCTGTGTCTACTCTTTGTCTACACTTTAGAGTCTTTACTGGCTTGGAGGTTGAGAGTCTGGAGAACAGGAAATGGGAGGGTCTGGGACATGAAGATTAAAAGGATGTGGTCTCTCTTTCAAGGAGCTAGCAGTTCAGTAGAGGAGCTAGAAGAATGCACAGCTGACTATAACACAAGTCAAGCAGTGAGAAGTAATCACGGAGGCATGTATAAGGTATTATGGACACACTAGAGAGGGAGTTGTTAATTCTAAATCGGGCGTCAGGAAAGAATTCTTAAGCAGCTGTCATTTGAGCTGGACCTTAATGAATGAGTAGAATTTTTTTCAATTAAGAAGAACATTCAAGCAAAGAAAACAGTAGGAACAGAATCATGAAAGTGCATAATCTGTTTGGGGAAAGCATTCCCAAAAGGCTGGGATCAGTGTTGGCAGGTAAACCTGGAAAAGTGGGTTGGGACCAGCTAGGACTGAGAGCTTTGAATAAGTGAACACATTCAGGCTTTGTACAGTGGGCACTGGGGACACATCCAAGAGTTTTAAGGATACTGCTATTACCTCCACTCTCCCAGGGAGAAAACTGAGGTTTAGAAGTGGTCAGAAACTCACTCTCATGCAAGTGTGGAGATGGCAGCTGAGCTCAAGTTTACCTCCAAAGTCCAAACACTACACTTAGGGTTTTTTTTTTTAAAGATATAATTGACACATAATATTGCTTCGGGTGTACAACATAATAAGCGTAGTTAACATCTGTTCAAAAAAAGAGACAACAGGCCCCAATGGAGTCACTTGTGTTAAGCTGCAAGTCAACAAACCAAGACATCATAGTCAACCTAATTGCAGTTTCAGCCTCTCCCAGGAATGTAACCTTTAACCAGTCTATCTGGAATTATCTGGTCAGCACTAGTGAGCTAATCCACCAGCTAGATCCTTTGCCTCCTGCTAAAAGATGACCTTGTCTGAAACCATTCACCCTTTGATAATAATTTCTGTTTCTTGCCCCCTTTCAGCCTATAAAGTCCTTTCATCTCCAGCTCCTCGGAGCTCTTTTCTGTCTGCTAAAGGGGATGCTGCCTGATTGTCAGGCAGGGAGGCATGCGGGGTCTCTGGTCCCGCTCCCTACCTAAGAACGCAGGATATGATGAGGCCAAAAAGGAACACCCACGGAGCCATAGATAGGGGAGTCATACCACTATAGTCTTGCTGGTGGCTGGGTTGGAAACACAGGAAACAGGAGCCACACTGTCCGCAACCCGCCGTCCTAACTGCAATCCACACTTGCCAGCCACCATCTTCTTGCTAGCCCCTATTTTCTGCTAGCGTAGCCACGGCAGTTATATTCATGGCCAGTGGCTCACTGGTTACAGCTGACGGCCAACTAGCCACAGCTGATGGCCATCCAATCACAGTTGATGGCCATTTACTACCTGAGCCAGCACCTTTCCACATGATGGCGAGAGCCTGGAAACTGCACTCCTGGCTCTGTCCCCACACTGATTCATGAATCATTAAATAAAGCCTGTGAGATCTTTAAAAATTTCTCAGTTGACTTGTTTTTAACATATCCATCACCACAGTTAAAAATTGTTTTCTTGTGATAAGAACTTTTAAGTCCTACTCTCTTAGCAACTTTCAAATATATAATACAGTATTATTAACAATAAGTCACCATGCTGTACCTTACATCATTATGACTTATTTATTTTATAATTGGAAGTTTCTACACACCTAATCTCAGTCTTAATTTTTTAATCTATAATGCGAGAATAATAACAATACTTCCCTAACCTATCTAAAAGGTTTGATCAAATAAATCTATAGATGTTAAAAGGCTTTAGAAATTATAAAAATAATTCAAGTTTGATTATCAGTATTTTATTGTTTTATTATCACAATTATAACTAATAGTATTCCTGAAGGTAACATAAATGTAGTTTTGTAAAGGAAAATAGTGTTCTTTCATGTTAATATGGGCTATAAATTATTGAGTTCTTACTGTGCCTGGTACATATATTATTTTATTTCCTTTCACCACCCTATAAGACAGATATAATTATCTTTAATTTGTAGGTGAGTAAACAGAGGCGGAAAGAGATTAGCAAACTGCCCAGTCACACAGCTCGTAAGTCAGGAACCAACCTTCAAATCTATGTCTTTAAGACTCCAAACTTTACATAAGGAAACTCACTGCCTTCTTATCAATGATGTTATAAACCTTTCAGGTTGCAGTGGCACGCTGAAATGATGTCTTCAGGAAGCAGTTAATGATGGTAGTAATTTCAACACTTGCAACAAGGATGTCATTGTCTGATTCTGTATTTCAAAGAGGTGACTATTTCTAACCCTGTTAAAGATCACGTTGGATAAATAAGTAGTATGTTTCCTTTAGGGTTGCTTTAACTGGAAAACATGACCAATATTCTGTTCCACCCTCTGAAATGAAATAATGTCTTTCTTTCAGAATAATTCCTCTGTTGATTAAAAACAAAACAAAATGAAAAACCCCACACTTCCTATTTATGTAATGGCATTGGTTCCTCATAGTTACTTCAAATTGTTAGAGCTTCCCTAAATATCTATTGAATCATTTGTTTCTATATTTTAAATTATATTTCTTTTTTCCTGGTCATAAAAATTAAAAAAACAAACAAACACATAAACTAAATAGGGTTGGTAATGTACAAAAATTGATGAATATTATTCATGTTATTTTATTCTTCTAAAATATATGTTTTATACATAGTAAAAGTGGTCATAAGCTGAGTTTGACCAAATTTATATTCTTGGCAGTCTTTCCTATTCAATGAAGACAATCTGATACTCCAGCTACTAAAGTCACTGGTAATAATGCCCACAAGATATTCTGATTTAATTGGAAAATAATTGTTGTTGCTCTTTTTTGTAACGTTTTTGTTTTTTTTCTCTAAGTAGAGTTTTCAAAAAATGTTGTAAACTGTTAAGATGAACATAGACACTTTGAAAGGCAATCTTTGAGATTACATCCAATAACAACTCAGTTAATTCAGTTAATGTCACAGAAAGGGGTATATAAACCACACGTGAAGGGGTTTGAAGCAGAGCACTAAGATCAACAGCTAAATTCAGACAAATTTCTTTCTTTCACACCATTTCAAATATTGTTACCATTTCATGACTAGTTTGACACATAAAATCCTAGAATCATGAGTTGGAAGAAGCCTTGAAGAAAATGTTTGTATTCCTCCTTCTAAAGCAAACTTCCTAGTGATTTCCTAGTATTTGCTTGAAGATTTGTAGTGATACGAAACTCATTACTTCCTAAGGTGGGCCTTTCCACCTTAGACTATGTGGATTTGGCTTCTCTTTAGATTAGGTCAAAATCTTTCTCTTTGTAGTTTTTTCCCTATAAATCAGGGCAAATAGTGTAAATCTCTATTTCATGTCACACTCCTTCAAACTTTTGGGGAAATCCCATGATTCTTAGATGCAGCCAGGTTTGAGGAGAAACTTGCAAAGACAAGTGTTTAAAAGGATATTAAGACATTTACAATGCTTAACTTTGAGTGATGGAGTATATGGAATTTTTCTTTGGTCTTTGTGTTCTTCTGCATTGCTTGAATTTTATACATGAATATATATTCTAATTAGTATGAAAACAAAAAGTAGCACTATTTACCCTTTGGGGAAAATATTTAAGTCATAAATGTAATGAATGAAAATCGATACTTCCCCTGAAGAATCAGAGAATCTTAAATCTGGAATCTATGAATGATCAACTTCAGTCCCCCAGGACCTAGACCCACATGGTAGGGTCTCATTAAAGATGTGTGAATGACTAAATAAATCAAGCAGTCACTCATTTAATCAATGACCAAAAATCTATCAAAATCCAACACAAATAGTCTGATTCTCATTTATTTCTTGTAGATATAGTAATCACCAGAGATGTAACAGTTCCACTAAGGACTAAATTGTTATTGTTATCATTCCAAATACTGAAAAGAAAAATATCACTTCTATTGTAATTTAAACTGATTTAATGCCCCTTTTTATTGTTTTTCCCCAATGCATCACAGTGCAAAAATTCTCTGGTTGTTCTATTTATTAATGACTTCACAGTTAGAGAAAAGTAAATGACCTTAGGTTCCCCAGAAATAAATTATTGGTCTGCTTGGACCTTAGTAAATCTTTGAGAATTTTGCACAAGAAATGATGATGATGGTGATGATGATGATGAAGAAACTTGGCATGTATACCAAGTAGTTTGCATACATTATCTCTTCTACTATTTATAGCCATCCTATAAACTAAAAAATCATCATCCCCACAGTCCTTTGCACATGAGGAATTTGAGGTGGTGGGCATATGTTATACCAGTTTATATTAGAAAGTGGTGAGAAAACATTATTAACGAATTTGACCAGATCCTATTTGTTGTTTCTCAGACAAGAACTGCCATCCTGAGATTCACCTCTCTGCGTACATAAGTTATTATTTATTTTTCTGGGTTCCACTTGAGGAAGTTGTTACAGGGACTTCAAAATACCTCTACTGGGTTCCTCAAAAAATTAAAAATAGAATTACCATATGATCCAGTATCCTACATCTGGTTATATATCTGAAAGAAATGAAATCACTATCTTGAAGAGCTAAAAGCACCCCATGTTCATGACAGCATTCTTTATAATAGAAACAACCTAAGTGTTCACCGACAGATGAGTTGATAAGAAAATGTGAGATAGGGGCGGCCGGTTAGCTCAGTTGGTTAGAGCCTGGTGTTAATAACCAAGGTTGCGGTTTGAGTCCCACATCGGCTACTGTGAGCTGAGCCCTACTTAAAAAAAAAAAAAAAAAAAAAAAGAAAGAAAGAAAAAAAGAAAACGTGAGATATGTATAATAAAATATTATTTAGCCATAAAAAAAAATCCTGCCATTTGCAACAACATGAATGGATCTTGAGAGCATTGTGCTAAGTGAAATAAGACAGAGAAAATACTGTATGATCTCACATTTATGTGAATCTAAAGAAAGCAAACTCATAAAACAGAAAACAAACTGGTGGTTGCCAGAGGTGGGGGGTGAGGGACATAGGTGATGGTGGTGGTCAAAAGGTACAAACTTGCAGATATAAGGTAAGTTCTGGGAAATGTAACATACAGCACAGTAACTATAGTTGGCAATACTGTCTTTATACAGTCATGAGCCACTTAATGACAGGGATACATTTTGAAAAACGTATCGTTAAGCAATTTAGTCATTGTGTGAACATCACAGAGTGCACTTACACAAAGGTAGGTGGTACAGCCTACGACACCCCCTGACCATATGGTACAGCCTATTTCTCTTAGGCTACAAACCTGTACGTAGCATGTTTCTTACTGTATTGTAGGCAGTTGTAACACAACAGTAAGTCCTTGGGTATCTAAACATGAGAGGTACAGTAAAACACAGTATAAAGACTAAAACATGGTACACATGTATAGGACACCTATCTGAAAGGATCTTGCAGGAATATAAGTTGCTCTGGGTGAGGCAGTGCGTGGGGAGTGAATGTGAAAGCTAGGACATGATGTACACTGCTGCAGACTTTATAAACACTGCACACCTAGGCTACACTAAATTTATAAAACAGCATGAGATTAAATCAAGCACAAGAGAAAATGATGCAATCAAGGGACACAAAATATGAGGCTGCTGCTTTACAGCAATACTGTTTTATAGCAATAAGTAGAAAGAGAACACTCAATTATAAAATACTGATTAAAAGTATAGTATAGTAAATACATAAACCAATAACATAGCCATTTATTATCATTACCAAGTATTACGTACTATATACATAATTGTATGTGCTATATTTTTATAGAAAGGGCAATGCAGTAGGCTTGTTTATACCAGCACACCATAAATATGTCAGCAATACATTATGCTACAATGTTAAACGGCTACCACATCACTAAGCAACAGGAATTTTTCAGCTCCATTACAATCTTATGGGACCACTGTTTTTTATGTGGTCCATCTTTTCCCGAAACATAGTTGTATGGCACGCGACTATATTTGAGAGTTGCTAAGAAAGCAAATCTTAAAAGTTCTCATCACATGAAAAAAAAAATTATAACTATGTGAAGTAATGGATGCTAACTAGACTTATTGTGGTGATCATTTTGCAATATATACATATATCAAATCGTTCAGTTGTACAACTTTAATACAGTGCTCTATTTCAATTAATCTCAATAAAACTGGAAAATGAATGAATGAATCAATGAATAAAACAAAATGCCTCTTTTGTGCTACTGGAATCATTTCTTAATCTCATAAAGACATACACTTAAGCCAGAAACATAACTTAATTAAATGTCTTTATTTTGCTGTTTGTTATTAGTTGTTCTTCTTATGAGTTGTTCTACATCCTTACTTTTTACCCTAAGTCTTGAGAAGTTTGGATAAAATTTGTATGCTTGTGAAGACATTCAACCTCAGTTGGAAACTGAGCCAACTTATGTCTTCCAAGCTTGACTTTAATATTAATGATAATTTATAATGACATAATAACAGCCATTTATTGAGTATTTGTTATGTGCCAGGCACTAGATGAGCATTTGTATGCATTATTTCATTGAATGTTTGTAATAAATTTAACTTTAGATATAATTATCTTCATTTATAGCTAAAGAAAATGAGGTTTAGAAAGATTGTCAGCTTGATTAAGATCAGCCTACTAATAAATAAACAGAACTAAGCTGTCCCACCAAATTTAGTCTAATTTTAGTTCCCATCCTCTCAAACACAATGATATATGTTTGGGTCTCCCAACATAATATTAAGGAATTAGTACAGAGGTTGGGATGTCTTTTCCACGTTGCCAATACGGTTTATGGATTCCTCAAGCAATTAATAGTGCTGTTGTGGCTACTATACCACTACTAACACAACATCAGTAACAATGCCTCTTGCGTATTTACTGTACCCACCACTCTTCTGGTATATTTATATCATTAATCCTCAGAGTACCTTATAAAGTAAGTGCAAAAATTCCAAGTCTTCATATAAGGATATAAAAATCTTAGAGAATTTAAGGAATTACTTTCAAGTTCCACAGCTATTGTCTTAAAGTTTGATCCCGTATCTGACTCCAAAACACATATTTCCATCCTGCTGAAGGTAAAATGACCATGACACTTCTCATCCGAAAGAAGAGCCTACTAATCTAGTTGGCATCCTAGTTTCCTCTTGCCTTTCTCCAAAGATGTCCCTCTTTCCTTTTCAAATGGTTGTGTTGAGCAATAGAGAAAGATAGTTACTACGTTTGAGTGGGCTATCCTCCATCTGATGAAATGGAGAATGGTGTCTCCCATCAAGAAATTTCAAGCAATGTAATCATTGTTATTTAAAATTTTTTTCTGAACCCATTCTTTTATTAAAACTTACTCTAATGCAATGATGTCCATAAATTACATTATTTTAAAAATTATGTTATTATTAATAAACCATTATAAAGATCTCCGGGTTCCATGTCTAATGCGAATTATACCAAAGTTGGTAGGCAGGAGGGACTTCATCTTTCAAACATTTTCCCTAAGCAATGACTCATTTTCCCTAAGCAATGATTTGGTTTAAATAACTCCAGATTAGTAAAAATAAATAAATAAATAAATAAATAAATAAATAAATAAATAAATAGATAGATATTTATATATAATTAGGTTGCACCCATTCTGAGTAAACTGATCCCTGAGATACCTGAGAACTGTTGGCTATTATTGCAAATATATTGAAATGCCAAAAGATAATGTGCAAAATGAGACCAAAGATAAACTCCAAGGTGTATCATTTTTTTTAAAAGTTATACAGGTATGACTGAGTAGGTTGCCTTTTAAAGTTATTTAGTGATAACAATAGAATTAAAGCATTGGAGATGCTGAGATTTTATTCCCTTGGGCAGAATGTTCTGTGCTGTTCTAATCAGACTGACTAATTCTGAGCAAATCAGAGCAGCCAGGTGAAGAGAAAACTAGTGAATGAATTAAAAAAAATGTCCAATACAGCAAACAGACTTTTTAAAAAATAATAATGATGATAGAAAACATTAGGAATTTTTTTTTTTTAAATTATTGGGGAATATTGGGGAACAGTGTGTTTTTCCCAGGATGTCAAGTTGTTGTTTTCAATCTAGTTGTGGAGGGCCCATGTGGGACTTGAACTGGCGACCTTGGTGTTATGAGCACTAGTGCTCCAACCAATGAGGCAACCAGCCGTCGACTTGCGGCTCAGCTCCAAGCTCAAGCCATTGTTTTCAATCTACTGATGGAGGGTGCAGTTCACTGGCCCATGTGGGAATCAAACCGGCAACCTTGTTGTTAAGAGCTCGTGCTCTAACCAACTGAGCCATCCGGCCACCCCTCAAACAGATGTTTCTTGCTAGCAACAAGAAAAGACAGACTCCAAAACAGGACACAGGAATTTTTCTCTTTCTTACAAACAAAATATGCTCCACTCCGAAATTGCATTGTATTTTGCAGGAAGAAGAACAAATTTCAAAATTAATCAGGAAGAATCGATAAACAGAATGGTTTCACTGCTAACAAAGGGCCTGCTCTTCCTCTCTTCTGTCCAGTAGCTTACAGATTCTTCTAGGAGTTTCTCCGTAATTAGGAAGCAAGAGTACTTTTGCTTTTCAGCTTTTCAGTAAACCTGCTCTTGAGTTACCTTACAAGCAGGAGAGGAAGTGTAAATGAAAATACAATAAAGAAACAAAAACCAAAGGGCTAAAAAAGATGCACACTTAGTAACTCAAATTGTGATTAAACTCTTAGCTTTCAGGAAAACCCAGAGGCCTGGCAGGAAGTGGGAGTGCAGCCTTTCTGTGCAACCATTTGCTTGCAAGATAGCTAATACTCTCCACTACAAAGCTGAAAGTAGTGGGGGTAGAGTTAGAATGAAGAGTGTGGGTTCCATGAT
Organism: Rhinolophus sinicus; assembly: GCF_036562045.2. NCBI lineage: Eukaryota > Metazoa > Chordata > Mammalia > Chiroptera > Rhinolophidae > Rhinolophus > Rhinolophus sinicus. The sequence continues at coordinate 36,745,904 of NC_133756.1, forward strand.
AAGCTTTTAGCACTATTTGACTTTTTGAAGGTATGTACATAATGTTATGATTAAAAAATAAAACTTACTAAGAAAAGAAATACACATTTGAGATATAACGGACACACACACACATTGATAAGCTGAAGTATATGAAAATCTACATAATCTAATCTTTTTTATGATATTTCCTGAGCCAAAAATAAAGAAGTAAATAAGATCCATCAGCTAACAACAAAAAGTATAGGATTTTGTAGTTTGGATGAGAAGCAAAGACAAATGAGGTAGAAAAACTTAACAAATGGAAGGCATAGCCCCTGGATTCAAGGATCTTGCAATTTGGTTGAGAAAAGAGAACAATCGCATAGTAGAGGGGGAATGGGGACCTAAAAATTGTTTTTAAAGAAAAAAAGAACAGAAACATTTTACGGGCCTTGCTCTGAGCTATTTGTCAAGATTCAGAAGAAAAAACTTGTCTGTGTTTAGCTGACAAGATGAGCTGCATGACATTCCAGAGAAAAAGGAGTCGTGTTTTTCTGTTTCTTTTTTTCCGGTTAGAAAGATACCATACAGACCAACCCTTGATTGTACAGATGAGGCAACTAAACCTAAAAGAAGCTATGTATCTTTCCCTATGTGGAACCAGAACCAATCTTCTAATATCACTTGCATGTTCTGATGAATGCCTAGTACTCAATTATTAGCAAGACTGTACCATAGTCGTTAGAGAAAATCAAAATTAATTTTTAGTGCTATTCCATTAATGAAATGAGGATAATAAAATTCGGTTAACCATTAACTTGTAACTTGTATAATGCTTTCAAAAGTGTCCTTGTCTTCATTGTTTAATTTAATCCCAATAATCCTGCGCTGATGAGAAAATTCAAGTCCAGTGAGGTTTTACTGACTTGTCAAGGGCAAATAACCAAAGAATAGAAAATCAGATAATTGGACATACGTGATGTGACTCCTTGTCCAATTCTGGAAGTTTTTCTCTTTCATTATGACTCAATGCTTTAGAGAGCATTTGGGTGAAATGACTGGGTTTTAAAAATACTTTAAAATATTTTAAATTAAACATACAATCTCTTAATAATGGTTAAATATTAACAAAATTAATTATTTCAGCTGTCAATGATAATTCTGTTGAGGGAAAGTAGCAGGAATATTCAAAGTGACCATGGTGGGAGAAACTCTGGGATAAGGATAAGAGCCATGCATGTCTAATTAAGGCTGTATAACATTTAAAGCAGTGGTTCCCCTTCAGAGCTTGGCAATAAGTCAATATTATTTCTCCAAAATTTTTCAAGTAAAAATTTTGTCCAAGTAAAAAAATGTTTTCAAGTAAAAATTTTGTCACTGCAATTGTTAAAAATAAAGGTGTTAGGCAAAAAAAGAAAAAGAAAAAGAAATGAAAAATTAATGGCTAAGAAATGTTGAAAAATAACAAAGCATAATTGCTTTTCCTCTAAAAATGGCTTTTCTTTTTCTTTTTTTTTTTTAATTAAAGTTTATTTGGGTGACAATTGTTGGTAAAGTTACATAGATTTCAGGTGTACAATTCTGTACTACATCATCTATAAATCCCATTGTGTGTTCACCACCCAGTCAGTTCTGCTTTCATCACCATATATTTGATCCCCTTTACCTTCATCTACCACCCCCGTTCCCCCTTCCCCTCTGGTAACCACTAAACTATTGTCTGTGTCTATGAGTTTTTGTTTCTCATTTGTTTGTCTTGTTCTTTTGTTGTTTTTGGTTTATATACCACATATCAGTGAAATCATATGGTTCTCTGCTTTTTCTGTCTGACTTATTTCGCTAAGTTCTCACAAATGGTCCTATCTCATCTTTTCTTACCGCCAAATAGTATTCCATTGTGTATATATACCACAACTTCTTTATCCATTGATCTATCGAAGGACATTTTGATAGTTTCCATGTCTTAGCCACCATAAATAAAGCTGCAATGAACATTGGAGCACACTTGTCTTTATGGATAAATGTTTTCAGATTTTTTTTTTTTTTTTTTTTTAGATTTTATTGGGGAAGGGGAACAGGACTTTATTGGGGAACAGTGTGTACTTCCAGGCCTTTTTTCCAAGTCAAGTTGTTGTCCTTTCAATCTTAGTTGTGGAGGGTGCCATTCAGCTTCAAGTTGTTGTCCTTTACAGTCTTAGTTATGGAGGGCGCAGCTCAGCTCCAGGTCCAGTTGCTGTTTTCTAGTTGCAGGGGGCACAGCCCACCATCCCTTGCGGGACTTGAACCGGCAACCTTGTGGTTGAGAGCCCACTGGCCCATGTGGGAATTGAACCAACAGCCCTCGGAGTTAGGAGCATGGAGCTCTAACCACCTGAGCCACCGGGCCGGCCCCTGTTTTCAGATTTTTGGGGTAGATACCCAGGAGAGGGATTGCTGGGTCATATCGTAAATTCTATTCATAATTTTTTGAGGAACCTCCACACTGCCTTCCATGGCGGCTGCACCAGTCTGCATTCCCACCAACAGTGTATGAGGGTTCCTTTTTCTCCACAGCCTCTCCAACACTTGTTAGTATTTGTCTTGTTGATGATAGCCATTCTAACTGGGGTGAGGTGAAATCTCATTGTGGTTTTCATTTGCATTTCTCTGATGATTAGGGATGTTGAGCATTTTATCATGTGTCTATTTGCCATTTGTATGTCCTCTTTGGAGAAATGTCTCTTCAGGTCCTCTGCCCATTTTTCAATTGGGTTGTTTGTTTTTTTGTTGTTGAGTTGTATGAGTTCCTTGTATATTTTGGATATTAGCCCTTTATTGGAGAAACTGTTTGCAAAAATCTCCCATTCAGTTGGTTGCCTCTTTATTTTGTCGATGGTTTCTTTTGTTGTGCAGAAGCTTTTAAGTTTGATATAGTCCCATTCATTTATTTTAGCTTTTACTTCCTTTTGCAGTCAAATTCATAAAATGCTCCTTGAACCCAAGGTCCATAAGTTTAGTACCTATGTTTTCTTCTATGCAGTTTATTGTTTCAGGTCTTATGTTTAAGTCTTTGATCCATAAAAATGGCTTTTCATAGATCTTCTAAGAAGAGTCCAAACCATTGACTCATGAAAATCAAACTGCAATTTCATGCACACCTTGTATAGCTGTCCAGTTTATGTACACACATTCAGAATGTTGGATGCTTTGGTATCAAAGAGTTGTTTCCAATAGACAAAACCTTTAGTACTCAAAGATCTCATTTCCATCTTCCTCAATAAGGCAAGAGAAATGCAAAGACAAATGTCATTAATTGCTCCAGACTTTTCCCTCTAGAGAAATAAAAACTATAAACATCAATACAGCATTCTACTAAGAGCTGTTAAGTGTTGGCTTAAAGCATCATTAATTTTACATTTGTAAGGTCTGTAAGTGTATGCCTTGCATTCTCACTGAAGGAAAAATCAATAAGCTCATCCTTGCTGCATTCATTCTAAACAGCAATGTAAAGGTGTAGTGCATGCAACAGTGTAAATATATGTTTCCATATATCCATGTAACAGAAAGTTACATTCTAACTGTTTAGTCGGTTTGTGTATAGTGAATTGTATTTTTTCCAAGTGGAGTGATTTTTTAAATTGACTTTTGAATAGCTTCATTTTAAATCTTTCTTGCTGGGTTAGCACAAGTCAAAAACTGAAACATGGTCTTTGTTGTAAGACAGATGTGTCATTGGACAAATTGTAAATTTTTCTTATAAAACAGTCCTTTCACTTTAGACCTGTTTTCGGTGAATATTGCTCCTCTTCTGGTTGGGATTGTGTTATTTCTTTTCCACACATGATAGCAATTTTTAAAAATGATTGTAGGTCTATTTAATAATTATACCCGATTATGTTGATTTACTATTATGGGAATATAGTGAAATGTCAAGGAATTTTGGCATTCACAAGGAAACAATTATGTTGACTTAGCTCCAGTTTTAGATTTTAGCTTTCTAACCAAACATGGAAACTTGCGAAATTCCTGGAATCACAATGACTCTCTCACAAGTGAGACTTCTTACCCTGTGTCCATAAATTTCCAAGACTTCCAAAGTCAGACTTCAGGAGGGCTATACCATCTCTAACACTGTGTAAAAATTCTCTGTGCTTTTTGGGAAGAGGCAATTCATACCTTTCATCAGCTCATCAGACGGCTCTCTGATCCCAAAATGATTGAGAACCAGTGTTCTACCTGGTATAAAAGACCTCAACTGGTGGTAGTGGTTTCAGAATTATTTTCTTCCCATGTCCTTTTCAGAATCATATCCAGATAACCTTGTATATTATATTCAAAGCCTTTTTGTTTAATTGCATAAGGATTTAGGCATAAACACTGATTATCCATAGTCCTTTCTTACTTGGCCTCAGAAATTTACAGACTAATGAATACGCTTGCTCTAATTTTATTTTTAGGTCATATTTAGGGTTTAAGTTTTCTGCTTCCCATTCCATACAAAGCAGAGTTTAAGTGTCAGTTATAGAGCGCATGAGTTGAATTCTGTCATCAGCGTGTACGGTATGTAATAGCCCTATACTGGAGATACTACAGACTGGCATGAACTGAGAAAGGCACAAACCAATAGAGACCTTTACGCCAAATTTGACCACACTTTGATAAAAATCCTTCAGATTAAACAAAGCTGCTACAGCTCTGTTACACGTATCAAATGTGCAAAAATCCCGTCAAAGACAGAGTTTGGTAAACTACTTTTCTCTTACTAAGGCACCTGTCCAGAAATGCAAACTTAATTAAGAGGAATTATAACAGATTTTTAAAAGTCCTGGGAGAAATGCATTTACTCTCTTTCGATATACCTTTGAGAGATATATAACCCTAGGGTCTCTTATCATGAACAAAATAGGGATTGGATGAAACAATAGAAAGATGATACTTTCTAAGAAATTGTACCCCTTCCTCTATGAATAGGTTTATGTGATTATGGAAGTGGATCAGGGCCTGTGGTGATCCAGGCATTGTTGGAGTGGCACTGCCACATTTTTGTGCAGGCTGCTGCCTCGGGAAACGCCAGGAGGGTGCCTGTCAGGACCCACATCCCACAGATGGCCTTGTCCTGACATAGAGCACCCTCTTGGTGGCCAGAGCCCTTGCTCTAAGACAGAGGTTCTCCAGGGGGAGTAATTATGTCCCCAATGTACATTTGGCAATGTCTGGTGACATTTTTGATGGTCACATCTAGAGGTATTATTGGCAGTGGATAGAAGTCATAGGTGCTGCTAACAGCCTACCATGTGCAGGACAGCCCCCAACAACAAAGAATTATCCGGCCCGATGTGTCAATAATGCTGAGGTTAAGAAATCCTGCTCTAAGGCCATGCCACTTTTGCCCACGCTGTAAGGTTACAGAGATAGGCTCTATTGAAAACCATACTTCCCACAGGGCCACTAGAAGTGGAAACTGTAGTGCTTTGGGCAGCACGTGAAGTGAAAAAGTATCCTGAAATGCCCTCCCCTTTCTGGTTAACACCTACCCCTTTCTTCAAAATGCAGATTAAATGTCACTTCCTACAGGATACCGTTTCCTATTTTAGCATCACCTCCCCACATGCTCTCATAGTACCATATGCTTACTCGAATCACAGCTCTGATCAAATTATATCTTATTCCCCTACTAGATTATAAATCTGTTGAAAGTTGGGTGTGTTTTGTTTTGTTTTGTCTTGTCTTGTAATCTTTATGTCTTGACACGTACCAGAATGCTTGGCACATATGGGTACACAACAAATACATGTTGAAGGAAAGAATAAGCCTAGTATTCAGGCTTGGATTCTGAGTACCCACCCTCCAAACTGGATTTACCCAAGACTGTTTTAGGGGAGCACAATGGCCCCCAAAGATATCTGACCCCATACCCCCCAAGGACATAAAACTAGGCAATGTCTCATTTCATGGCATGAGGTTCACAAGCAGTGTGGTGGACATTTCTGGCCAACTGAAAGGTAGTCATATTTGTGTTTACCTGAATTGCTATGGAGCAAAAAATGTAGAGATGATAATATCTGGTTGAAGGCTTAGGACAGAGCTCTCCCTAAATGCCCATTATTAGGGGAAAGGAAGGCAAACTCAACATGCTACTTTTAATGAGCTTGGTTTCTCAATCTACATTCTACAAACTCCTTTAACTGAAGAAGGAAGAGGTAGGGAGACCTGAATGAGCATATGAAATGGGGTAGTGGGGAAACACAACATTTGTCTCTACTAGTAATCAGTTCATACCAACACCCCGGTACAAGACTGTTAAAGGCTCTGACTATATGCAAGGGCAATTCTTATGTGGACTGCCTGTAGATTACACTAGGATCCACAAGAAAGAGGGAGAACTAAGTTTAGAATAATTTATAAATGTGCTTTTGTATTAAAAACAAAAATTCTGGCATTATAACATGGCTAAGTACCATGCTGAAAACAGGAAAAAAAGCACCTCTCAGATGTATAGCACATCAATAATAATTTGAACTGTATGTGATTATGGGATACAAAACAAAATGATTTAATTGTTCCAGATAGCACTGCATCGTGCTCTTATTTTGACAAAGCTCTTCAAACAGGATTTCAGCAAAATATTTAATATAACTACAAGTATAAAGTTCCTGATGTTAGTTGGCATCAGGAAGAAAAGACAGGGACATTTCAGAACATTCAACTTTATTTTCCATTGACACACACAACATAAATAATATACATTTATTAAATACACAGACTAGCTATGACCTGAGTGCCATCAAAATTCTGATGTGCTTTTCAGAGTCTCTTTGATTCTTTGTCTCCACAATATTGAAGACCAGCCTTTAAAACATACTGGATGATGTAGTTAAATATACTTAAGGTAACTTCCCAAAAAACTTTACATAGAAGTGACAAAAGTATACTTTTCCACTTAACCAAGTGTGTAGAGATGGGATGCTGAGTAGGCGAGGTGGGCAGAAATATGCTTTCTATACTGAGTTGACATCACTGACTGAAGTGCCAATGATTTCAGTTCTTACTTAGACGCACTACATAAATAGTCCTTATTTTCATTTGTTGTAAACAGATCAAGATAATTATTGCTTAGTTTTAATTTGTTTGTTTAAAGAGATGCTCAACTTTATGCTACTTGTACAAAACCATTTGGTGAAAGAAGAGGGAGAAGAGTGTTTAGCAGTCAGTGATGACTTGAGTGAGCTTAACACCTGCTCTTACAAAAAAGAATACTGGCTACTCCTCACTTTGTCCTAGGACGCTTAAGTGTATAAAGATAAATGTGGTCCCTCCCTCTTTGCTTCTGTGGAATGGCCTAAAAGGATGAAGATTTCTAACAGGGTTGGAAATGTACAGGTTTTCCCCCATATTTTCCTATGTTCTCTATTCCACCTCCATGCTTACTCCACATAAGCATCCTTTCAAAAGGTGGAAAAACATTAAATTGTATCAGTAAGTCATATGCATTTTCTCTGCTTAACATTGCAGGAACTAAAAGCTATATAAAGAAATTCTTTTCGAGTAACTGTTCAAGTTTGGTGATTAGCTAGCTTTTGGCTAGCTATCTGATTCACTTTAATTACAAGGCCAAAATATTCTAATTCTAAAGCAACTGACAAAAGAAATTAAGAGTTGCACATTTGAAAATAATTTCACAGGTGGAATCATCTTCAAAATGCTCAAAAAGCCTGAAAATGCTGATTTATTCCTGATGGTGATATCTTTTCTTATCTTCATTCCCATAATAAAATTGTTTCTTTCATCAAAGAGATTTATCAAAAAACAGACTCAGATCTGTTTAGGGTATTAGGGTATTAGCATATTAGAAATATGAGGCCATTCTCTTTCCTCTTAAAAAACAATCCCAGCTTCATCAATAGTAAATATTTCTGTTACTTTTTCTCCATGAGAAAATGAATAAATAGGTTGGAGGCAAGGGGCCTGGGGGGTAAAGTCATGTTCCTAAAGAAGAAATGTGTAATCCAGGAGGTATTTGGGCTGCTTATGATATGAAACTGATGTAATACTCCTAAAAATAAAATAATTTTCAGTCTCAATAAAAAAAAATGTGTGATATATAAATGAATATGGTATATGTCTGATTGAATTGTATTTCTAAAGAATCAAAATGTACTTGGCTTATGGTATGGTAATGTAATGATTTACAACTCAACTTGTATAAATTATAAGCCTTTAAATATAATCCTCATTTTAGGAATTATGAAATAGAGGATCTATAAAATAAAAATTGTGTGCTCTTTCATTCCTTAAAAGAGAATAGGGGTGAGTGAGAACAGATATGTTAAGTAGCATGTTTTGAAGATATCTTTCCATATGACTTGAAACTAATTGTTGATCTCTTTTTTAAAACAAAAAATATAATTCTAGACTTATTAAAGTCTTTCATAGAGATGTGCAGTCTCAGTTTTCTCTTTGTCACTTTGAGAACAGTCACCCTACACTACCCTTTTTAAAATTTGTTCAGTTTTAGTCCATGTGAATTCAATCAAAAACGACATTCAGAGAAGACCTGTGCAAAATTTTAGTTGCTAACCATAGATATGAATTCATCATAAAATTAAAACCATTTCAGTTGGAGTAATTCAGATGAATATGAACTTTTGTATGAAATTAGTATCTATATAAATGATACCAATATAATGAAATTTTATTTTAAAATGTTCCCTACTTCTCTGCTTCATGCTTCACATGTAATCACCACCTGTTAGTGGGCTTAGAATATTGAACTGATATTAGCTCCTTAACAAATGTACATGTGAGTTTTAGACTGATTTTTAAACTTTTACATTGGCTCTATCACAAGCTATGTGAAGTATCACAGATATATGTCACCTCTTAGCATTTCATTGTAACTCAGAAAACAGTCCTATAGACTGAGCCACAATATTAAATATTCTTTATTTTTTAAATGATGTAATCTCATTCATTGAACATTTCTGTACATTTATTTAGACCTCAGTTTTAGAGATTTTGAGACATATATGAGCACAATACCAGCAATAAACAAGCAGCTGTGAAGATTTGACATGGTTGATGGTCTAAACTTTTTATATAGGTAAATCATAGAAATTTTCATTATTCCATATTAAGCTTTTATTATGTTTGTAGTAATAAATACTCTGCTGTCTCTCTGTGTCACTCATCTTCCAGTACCTTGTATATTTCAAGAGATGTTTTTGGGGTTAAAGTATGAAAATAAATAGGCAATGTATGTGCCTAAAATTGCAAAGCATGAAATTTTCTATTTTCTGTCTCCAACTTAATCCTAATACAAAAGAACTATTAAATAATTATTATTGTGGGGAATACTGAAAATCAGTTACTAATTTGGGGTCCAAACCAACAAAAATATAAAAAATATTAAATAAATAAAAAGCCTAATTCACTTGAAAATTTAATATTAGCATACTGTGGCAGATTGATGACCTTTTAAAAACAATATTTTAGAATTTTCAGTTTGCAATTTTTTCTATAACATGGTCAAAAAATCTTTTATAAAATAAGAAAGAATTAAGTAGAAATATATGCGTACTTTTTAATTTATAGTCATTTAAATCTGGCGTAATTAAACACATTTACTTAAAATATCTTGGTATACAGCAATAGGCAAATTTGGTAAATCTTGATATAACACATATTTTTCTTCAATTTAAAATATTTTAAAGATATGCACCATACCTAATTTAATTGAAAAGTTAACCATTCTTATCAGATAGCATCATTCTCTTCTATGACACAGCACGGCTGTACAATTTCATTATTTAGAAAATCAGGACAAGTTTGTCAAATCTGCGATAGCTTATTTTACATATATTTCTACATTGCACTCATTCAGTTCTTTCCATGTGGTTTCCTAGGGTCTCTATTTTTTTAAACCAATATTGTGAAGTTTAGGAATTGTCATAATTTATGCATGCATTTACTCTTGTATATATATACATATACATACACATTTGTATATACATATATATACATGTATGTATATATACATATATGTATATATGTATATATACATATATATGTATATACGTGTGTGTGTGTATATATATATATATATATATATACATATATATATATATATATATATATAAAATATGAGACAGAATTTGAAGGCCAATGAACTTAAACTTGGAAATACACATACTCTTCTACAGTGACTTTAGATGCCCACTTCCTAACCACATCTAGGGCATCTGCACAAGTCTCTGAAATCTCAACTATCACCCAAAGGCTAAAATCATTCAGGACTTGTATTTCTTACCTGGTTTTACCTGGACTAACAAATGGCTGTCTAGATAACAAAAATCAAATGCCATTTACATAATTTCTTCCTTTTCTACCTCCTCTTCAAACTTGTCCAAAACTTGCCATCCATCCATTTCTACCAGGTATCCCGGGACAGGAATTTATTTTGTGGTTAAGAATAAGTTTCAGACTCTTTCTGTCTGTATGTATTTCTGTGGTTGGATATTTCTTTGACAGTAATCTCCATTACCATTTGGATTTATCAGTCTCTTAAATTATTAATACAAATAAAGCACTCTGTTGTACAGCAATATGACATTACACATTTGAAGATAAATTCACATTTCTGTAATTAAATAAGCAGAGATCGTTCACTTTATCAGCTTGACGCACTGTAGTGACATAAAGCACTTCAACAATATGGTGGGTGCCTTACCGATGTGCATTTGGTTTATTCATTCATTCATTCATTCATTCACTAAACCAATATTGAACACTTTCTATATTCCAAGTGCTGTACTAGGTGCTGCAAGAAATAACCCAATCACACACTACTTGAATCCACACTGTATGAGTGTTTATCTGATTATAACCTAGGGTCATAGGACCACTCAAGTGGCAAAGCCTTTCTATTACAAGGTCATTTAAGTGCCCTTTCTTTCCTGAAGTAGATAGCTTTGCCTCATCCCCTGTGAGGTGACCTGTGGGATAATCTAACTTTATGGCATAGAGAGATTTTATCATGGTGTTTTAGTATAGGTTATTTATCATTTTTTTCCCCAAAACCTAGACTAGTAGAACCATTATGAATTACATAAGCACTCCCAGCAGATCTTGTCCTCTCACTCAGTTTGACACGGTCATTTAAACTCATTACTCCTGATTGACCTAGGCTGGTGTACAAATTAACCTAATAGATTTATTGTACCTGTTAAAATTAATTCTTCCCCAAATGGCTACTAAACTCAAAGAAAAATGTAGTTACTATAAAGAAATATAAATAAATCTCATTTTTGTTTAAAACTGGGAAAGCAGGAAACTGAAAATTAAAATCTTCATGAGAAAAATGTGAAGGAGTTTGCAAAATGAATGCTCCCTAGAAATCAAAGAATATTTTGTGTAGGTCTAACTTAGGTCTAACTTAAGAGATGGTTGTGTTCTTTGGGGAGATTTTTTTAAAGTGCAATTCTCAAACTTAATGTAGCGCTCTATTAGTGTCTAAAAGACATAAAGTTTAGCTACCAAGGTTTGTGTACGTGCAAACTATATAAGAAAAACATTTAATAATAAATATTTAGATAGAGCTACTTTGAGAAGAGGGCAAAGAAAGTGCAGTGAGGGGTTCAATATTATTAATTTTCTTATCAAATAAATAGGCCAAACTATGGAAAGTCTTTATCGAACCTTTAAAATTTTATTGGTCTGAGAATCAAAGTTAGTATGTAAATATCCAAACGACTGGAGAATCGTTTAGGTGGAAAAATCAGGGAACATAATTAACCAGAGTACCTATATTTAGTGCTTAAATCAGTCCTTAAATATCATTCTGAAAAATCACTTCACTGACTCTCAAGATCAGTTTCATGAATCTTTTCCATGCTTGTAGGAATTAAAAATATACTCAAAAGGAAGAATACTTAGCAATTTAAATAGTCACAAGTCCTGTCACATTTAAAATAAATGGAATTGGCTCTCATTCAGATAATAAATAAACCTAATTACCAACCCAATCAAAACTTAAACTTTGTAAGTTAGCAGCTAATTTACATATAGAACAATATTTAAACATCAGTACCAATGAATATTGTGTATACATTATATTTTTTTATCCTAATTCAACTATTTGAAAAAAGTAAGGTGAAAAAGAGTGACACAGAGAGAAAGAGTAAAAGAGAACACAGAAGACTAAGGACTGAACAAAAACAAACCGTTGCCTTGTCTTTGATGATCTATGCATTAAATGCCCCATGTACTCAGTATACTAGAATATTTATCCCTATCCCACCCCTACCACAGACCAAGACCATTTATAAAGTATGTTTTCATCTCATAAGTAATCACATACTGAGCTACAAATGGCAGAGACCCTAAAACACTAGACTGGTATTAATATATTTTCCTTTGTTTGTGTTTCAATACTTTTGGCACATTGGGGATTACCTATGCTGAGACCATTTAGCCTTCTAGCAAAAATTCTGCTTCAATGCATCAACAGTGGCATGCCAGAGATGCCTAAATTCACAGTAAGGTTTAGGGCTATTTGTTGCTAAAAGCTGTGAACATGCAAGTTGATTAAGTGTTCTCTTTCATGCTCCTGTCTGCATTATTTCATTGGATAATGAGATAGGCTGCCCTTTCTGTCCATCACTGGAGCAGCTGGAGACAGCATTTGCTACCTGGCAAAACTTTCGAAGAAGGATCTTTCTTAGCAGCAGATAAACCCAGGGATCCAAGATCTGGTTCAGTGAAGCCAGGCGGACAGCTATTAAGAACAAGTTGCATTCTTTCTGCTTTTCTGGGTGCGTCTTACAGTGCTCAACTGATGTCTGATTGAAGATCATTTTCAACATCATTATCTAAGAAAGAAGGACAAACAATTGTTCCAAATATTAATAAGGTCATATGCATCTCCTCTACACAGCACTTTGCACATAGTTCACAATAACTTGGTGGTGATACTGAAATGATGAAATCAAGCAACGTTTGTGCTCATGAACACAGCTCTGAATTATATAAGACATTCCTACGGATGTTCCCACATTTTTGGCTATTTGACATGATGCAGCTTTTTAGAAAGTGCATGTTCTCAGGCTCTTGTTGCTTGGGATTTAAGAGGTTTGAAAGTAATACATCTCAAAATTAGCCAAAGTCTTCTGGCTTTTTGCAGAAAACACTATTAGGTTGATAAAATGAAAGTCAACATTTCAGCAAAATCAAAACATATTTAATCTCAATCTTCAATAGTTTTAACTGAAAAAAAAATTACTGAGAAAAAGTACAAGCAAGAAAATAATACTTTCTGAATCCTTACAATTTTTCAGGCACTGTGTCAAGTTCTTGATATGCATTTAATAAACGATATAAGATAGATATCATTATCGTCTCCTTTTCACAGTTGCAGGAACCAAGGTTTAATGATGCAAAATATCTGAGCCAGACTTAAACCCAGATTCACTAACACGATATGACATGTGGTATTTTACTTCTTTGTCTCTCCCTCCTCGCCACATACACACACTAGACTGTAAACTCCATGAGGGCAGGATTTGTGACTATTTCTCTCACCCACAAGTATATTCACAGTATGTACCTAGACCAGTATTTGGCAGACAGTGCTCAATTAATGTTTGTGAATAAATACATTGTATGATATATATAAGAATATAAGAGTCTGAGACATATACATTTATGTTTGAATGAATAAATATTTGTGATTTCCACAGAAGAGAGTAAATGAAGGTTGATATGCATCTGAAAAAATATTCAAGTGCATTTATCATCAGAAGAATGCAAATTGCGAAAAATGAAGAAACCATTTTACACCCACTAGTTTGATGAAAAATGAAATGTGACTTTTCCAAATGTTAGTAAGGATGTGGAATGATGAGGCCTCTTCTACACACCACGAGCGAGAGTGTGAACTGGCACAGCCACCTTATGACTGGGCACTAGTTCATCTGCTCCCTCCCAGCTATCCTACTCCTCAGAACATACTGTCCCAAATTCCTGCACCAGAAGTTGTGTACATGACTGCTCATCACGGTGTCGTTCATAGTAACAAAAAAATAAAAATAAAATAAAGGCAGGAACAATCCAAACATGGGTTCACCTTCTCAAGCAAAGAATGGTGCTGACTTTTATAACTGGTTCTGAAATTCATCTTTCTGGGTGCACTGCTACTAAGCACTTGAAATGTGGCCAGATCAAATTGAGATATTGGGATAGGTTGTGATTTTATCATGAAAATATATTTTTGATGTGTTGTGTTAAATAAAACATGTTACTAAAATGAATATCACTTGTTTTGGTTTAGTTTTTCTAAAAATGTCGCTACTAGAAAATTTTAAATTATATATGGGGCTTGTATTTGTTGCTCACAGTACATTTCTACTGCAACCACTGTCTCTTTTGAGGCCCATAAGCATTTGAATGTTCTGTCCTCTGGTCACATATCCCAAATTAAAGTCAACATCCCTGAGCATCCAAACACCTGGCCACAAACCTGCAATCCCAACAATGACACTCATTCTCACACAGTCACCCTGGCCCATCATGTCAGTCATCTTTGAATCCTCCTTTTGCTTGGTCCTCTGCAATGCCTTTTGCTATATTCCAATCTCATCCTAGTTCACCTGAATTACAGTAATAGCAGACATCCAGATGGTGCCTATAAATGTCAACACATCACAGATTCAGCAGCTTAAATCCCAGCTCTGATCAAACCCTCACCATCTATTAAAAACGTCGACTTGGTCTTATTGGACAGAGTTGAGTCACAGGTAATTCTTAAACCAATCACTTGCCAAGGAGACGGAAATGTGCAGGTCTGGCTTATAGGACAAATTCATCCCCTGGGTCTAAACACAAGGTCCTTGACCAAATTACCACCTAATACCAAAACAAAATTATGGTTCTATAAATAAATAAGAAGAGGGGAATAGGTAGACGAGCAGGTAGCCATTTATTCTGAGTCCATAGTTTCTTTCTAAGGATTTTTTTTTCTAAGGGATTTATTCAATAACAGCAAAAAAGAGCTGTACAAACAATTGAATGTTCAGTGAAGCATTATCTACACTAGTAAGAAACTGTACACACAAAAATCTCTAACATCAGGAATAAAGCTTAATAAAACACAAATATTTTATTCTTTGTTTGTCTCAACGCTCCCTTGACCAGCTCATTATGAGGCTGATCAGAAAGAGCAATCTTGCAGAGGATACGTGCACTTGCTAAAACAGAGCCTCCGCACTGTCCAAGCTTCCCTGTGTTTTCTGTTTGTTCTTCTCCCTTGTATAAGGACTAGGATAGTTAGTATATTTAGTTTACATGATAATATATATAAGAATTAAGTGTATAAAAATAGAATAATATATCCTGCTCACATAATAGTACTGTGTTTCCCCGAAAATAAGACTTAGCCAGATAATCAGCTCTAATGCGTCTTTTGGAGCAAAAATTAATATCATATCCGGTCTTATTTGACTATAATATAAGACCGGGTCTTATATAATATATAATGTAACGTAATGTAGTATAATATAATACAATATAATATAATACTGGGTCTCATATAAATTTTTGCTCCAAAAGTTGCATTAGAGCTGATTGTCCAGCTAGGTCTTATTTTCGGGGAAATATGGTAGATATAAGAATTAAGTGAAAAGAACAGAATATAAGATAGTACTATATATAAAGTTATACTGTTATAACTAAATTATGTACAATACATACATAGACTTATGGAAGGCAATGGAATTATTACTAGTAAATTAATAGTAAATTTACAATAGTATTAATAGTAAATTAACAATAATTTACTATTAAAAAATCATTAAATTATTTAAAAAATTTTATGTATATAAAAAACATTTCAAATGATTTAGGAAAGCTTTTAAATGAAGTTGATCATTCCCTCCATTAACAAATATGAATTTATTATACTCACTTATTATACACCAAAATTATTTAAAATAAATATATCGACATTAATATCTTTTGATGATGGCGCACAGTCCTGTGAATTGAACACTGCTTCCAATTGTGGTATGCAGGTGCTCCCCCCTTAAAAAAAAAAAAAAAACTATATGCAGGTCCAGTCCCTAGAACCTGTGAACATGTTATCACCCAAGGCAGAAGGGACTTTGCAGATGTGAGGAAAGTTAAAGACCTTGAGACAAGAGATTGTCCTGGATTATCTGGGTGGGTTCAATGCATTGCATCACATGCGTCCTTGATACTGTCTTAGAATCTTTTCTAGCTGTAGTCAGAGGGAGATGTGACTGCAGAAGAATGGTCAGAGAGATACCATGTTTCCCCGAAAATAAGACCGGGCCTTATATTAATTTGTGCTCCACTAGGGCTTATTTTCAGGGGATGTCTTATTATTTTCATGTACAACAATCTACTTTTATTCAAATACAGTCATGTCATCTTCTTCTGGAACTTTGTGTTAACATACTAAATGCGTCCGTCTGGCTGAGATCTTAACAGGGGCTTATTTTCGGGTAGGTCTTATTTTTCAGGAAACACGGTATAGTGTTGCTGGTTTTGAAGATGGAGGAAGGGAGGCATGAGTTAGGGAATGTAGGTGGATGGCCTCTAGAAACTGAAAAGGCAAGGAAGCCAGTCTCCAATTCTCCTTCAGAGCTTCCAGAAAACAATTCAGCCCTGTGGACATTGTGATATTAGCCCAATGAGACCCATGTCAGGCTTCTTACCAACAAAACTGTAAGAGAAATCTGTGTTGTTTTAAGCCACCAAGTTTGTAGTAATTTGATAGAGAGCTACCGTAGAAAACTAATACACCCACAGAGTGAGCTCTCAACAAATGCTGAGAAGGGATGAGGAAGAATGAGCTGGAAAATGATTTAAGCACATAGATAAAGCTCATGTTTTATCTCATAGATAAAACATCCTGGCAAGCTTGTTTACTTTGTTCGTTTTCTTAGTAAACTTTATCCTAACTCCTGTCTAAATTACTTCAATTTCTAAATTTGCAACATGTAAAAATGAATTCTTGTTATTCTAGTGACATCAGTTAGATTTCAGTGTGTTTGACTGAAAGGTATAAAATTGTATTTTCAATTCAGTTGTCTTTAAGAAAAACATGTGGCTAATTCTTTTTTTCTTCTTTTTATAAACAATTGGAAAGGTTTTATCTAGCTCTTTCAGCCCCCCACCTCATTCAATAATTAAATATATTTGACCAGTTACCATCTTCCAGAAAGTGTTCTGGGCCTTTTCTGAAATGATCTAAAAACTCACTTAAATTACACTTTCGTTTTCTCTTATAAAATAAAATACTGAATTTCTCCAACTTTTTATAATCAGGAAAATTTACAAAATTACTTATTAAAATGGGATTTAAGTCATTTTACACAGTTCTCTTTGATTATTTTAAAATTCATTTTTATGAGTCTAATAATACTCAATTATTTTTACTAGGCTAATATAGGTTTCAGATGCCTTACGTTGGTTAGTGGACTATGATTTCCTGTAATTTACTACTGACAGTGCGGTGATTATGATATTACGAAATCAAGCCCTGTAAGCAATAGCTGGCATGGGGGAGAGACACTCGAGCTTTTCCCAGAAATCATGAGATGTGCAATATGAAGATAATTTGAATTGGAGGCAGTGAGCGTGATATTGCCATTTCCAAATGGCAGCAGGGACGGAGGTAAGACTCCAAATTCCTTGTCTAATTTTGAATATAAATGCAAGTTAGCATCCATCTGTCGACTTCCCTGTATTTAAGGAGCTAAATAGTGATCATGATTTTTGCAAATATTTTTTAGACAGACTTCGGTATTTAAAAACTTTGGCACGAATATGTAGATTTTTGGTAGAATTAATTATCCCTATAAGTCCAATTCTATTCCTTGTACAAGGAAGAAGGGACAAACAAAACAGGAAGCTTAGACGGCACAGAGGCTATTTTTTTAGCACACGCGTGTATACTCTGCATGATTGCTCCTTCCAATCAGCCTCAGATAATGAGCTAGCTGGTTACAGCAGCATTGAGACCAGTCTGGCTTAACAGAGCAATAGTATTCTGCCAGCATCTTCCCCAGGGTCCACGTGACTCTCCCAGGCCTCTCACCTCTTCCCTGGTTATTAGCAGGAATGGAGAGCTCTTTTTGTACCCATCATAACCAGGAACACAACTATTATCAGTGACTTCTAAATTCTCTATCCCTGGCTATTGTCAAGTGCAATTACCTTGTTCCATCCTAAAGGGAAAAAAAAAAAGATTTGTCCCTTCCCCAGTGACAATGATCTTCTAAATGGGCAAGGCATAGACCAGGGGGAGTATTTTCAGTATTCTGCATTTGGATTTTACTTTATTGCAGCAGGATTTATAACTACATATTTAAAAATCTTTAGTACTTCACTTCTTGGTTCAGATGTGCCTTGGGTTACAGGCCATAAATATCTATTGAAGATGATAAATGAGTGAACCCAGAAAAATTAATTTGTAGGAGAGGGAAAAAAATTGGTTACTTGTCCCTAGGATCCATTATGTAATCCACTTTAGCATTTCCAGTTTATTTCTAGATAAACTGGATTTCTAGGATCCAGTTTATTTAGAAACAAACTGGAAATGAACTTTATTTCTAGGATTCATCTTATGTATTTCCAGTTTATATCTAATGTAAGTATGTAAGAAAACTTTCTACCACAGACAATTTTTATCTGTTTTGTTTTCTATAATCCTCTGTTGGTAGGCCTAGGAGAATAACCTGCTTTACTAGAAGTTCCCTCTATCGTTTGACAAACATACTATATTATAACACACTGAAACCAGTCTGGGCCCTTTAAACTATTTAATTACATAATGTGAAGGATTGTCATGGGAAGAAGTTTCACAGTAGATTTAAGAAATAACTGTAGTCTTTCCAGTCTGGTTACAACTCTGTTTTCAGAGTTGCCAAATCATCTCAGCATTCTAGACTACTGTTTCAGATGCTTCTCCTGCATGATCTAATCTGAAAACTTTGGAAATAAACAACTCATAAATATTCAAAAATTACTAGAAGTTGTGTAATCTCATCTTTACTATTATGTAATTTTATAGAACTTTTTTTTCAAAACAACATTTGCACTATTCAGAATCGGAAGAAGTAAATTCTACTGCAGGCTCTGTCACCATTTACGACTTTAGGCAAATCATTTACTCTGTGTTTTATTAAGTAAACAGCTGTTGGACTGGATGGCCTCTAACATATAAGGATTCAATTTGAAAAAGGAAAGAAACCGAAAGGGAAAAGGTGTGGAACAAAAGACAGAATTCCTCTTCAGGAAAACGCCACGTGTGTCTTTTGGTAAACAGAGAACAGAGGAAAATTACAAAGTTAGAAAGTGGACAGTGAAGAGGACAAGATACTGAAGATACTGGATTCATGAAGCTTTAAGGGGAGATTTTTTTTTTTTATTTTTTTTTTGAAGTAGCAGACTTAGGCAACAACATGGATCAAGAGTTAAAGGCCTGCCATAAACTCACACAGCTCTGCTTCTAGTTTGGGGACCAGTTACCTAACTTTGGATCTTAATTTCTCCTTTCTCTAAAAATGGTCAATAATGTTTACCGAATGCGTATTTTCTCTATCTAGTGGTACAGTTGCAAAAATTAAAATGAGATAAGAATAATTAACTCCTTCAGTTTACACAGCATACCTCTTCCCAAACCCCAGGTTATTGCACTGTTTTTTAAAATTAGTTTCAGGTATACAAAACAATGTAAAATAGTTAGACATTTATAGCTCTCACTATTGCATATGCTCCCAGGACAGAAAGCTATGATGTTCAGAGACAGAATAGTGGCTGCTTAGGGGAATACTGTAAGGAAATGAATGTCTTCTCCATATGTCTGCTTTCCTTAAATTTCTACGCAATAAAGTGGTTTCAAAAAAAAAGAAAAAGAAACCCTCAAATTCGCACTTTAAAAATATTTGGTAATGCAGAACCATTATCCAGTAACTACATCGGGAAACTCAAAATTGAACATAAGCCTGCAGCCTGCCATCACATTGTTTAGTATGTAAGAATTACTCTCTCCTTTCAATGAGTATGAAGTATAAATTGTGTGTGATTTGGCTCAGTACAGCTCGGTGCATATGTTATGTCTAGATAAATATTTATCTTTCTGTTAGAATGGTAAAAAAAAAATGTCAGTAGCTAAGTATTTCAAATCCTGGCTAAAAGGGGTAAAACAAAATCTATTCTATAAAAATATTCATTTCTTGGATTATAGAAATGGGTTAGCTTTGAGATACACACGTCAAAGAGGTGTCTTTACTGTATTTCAAATTTTTATACCGCAGATGTCAAGAGAAAGTCTAGAGAATGTGTCTTTGTCAAGGTTTAAACAACAGTAATCTTTGAAAATGTTTATAGTTAAGATAGAATTTTTTTTCTGTCAAAATATAGTTTCATTTAAACCCCAAATGCTCAATCATACTATCGTCCAACTCAGAGAACCGCACTATTAGCAACAATTAGGATCAGCTAAATGTTTAAGGAATCTGAGGTGTGAACTAAGGTGTGAAAGAATGTTCATGTCAGTATAAAAGAAAATAGGAAACTTAAATGGTCAACAATAAGGCACTATTAAAATTATGGAACATTGTTGATTTGTGTAACATATAATGAATATATATATATATATATATATATATATATATATATTCATTCCAATGCTGCCATTTAAAATCATGTTTCTGAAAAATATTTAATAACACGAAGAAATGTTCAGGATGTGAAAAGTGGAAAACAAATATTTATTACATAGTATACTCTTAACTAAAAACAACTGTGTGTATATATAGTAAAATACTGGAAGCGGTTATCTCTGGGTGGGAATTAGGGTGATTTCTATTTCATTCTCTCTAGTTTTCCTTGGTTCCCAAGTTTTCCACAATAAACATGTTATTTTCACACTTAGAAAAGAAGCATACAATTTCGAGTAGTAGGAAGTTTAGATAGAAACAGTAACCTATGAAATAACTCATTGGTAAAAATGTTAAGTCACAATCCATCCTAGAACCATCATGTGCTCATATTAGCTTGAATTCTTAGGTAGTTGATGTGTGCATAATGTAACAGCTCATAGTCTGACACTCTGTAATTGACCAAAACATTTACCTTACTAGCAAATTAATGATGGCTTATTCCAGGGAATGTGACAGTCAGCTGTAAAGGACTGGACTCAGTGCCTTGAGGACAGTGCAGCCACGACATGCAGAAGAACCCCTTCCTGCATCACAGCCAATTAACAATGTATCAATTGTGCTTCTAACCTATTATCTAACTTCATCTCATGTCAAAATGACACTCTCGTGTGGATCTATGCTGTAGGAGGACGTCATCTCATACCAGGATCCAAAGAGATACATCTTGTACTTGGCATGGACACTGGCTGAATATGGGCGGATTGGGATCTCTTTGAATTCATGTTCCCCAACTTGTCTCCTTCCCTAGTAAGATCTCTCTCTCTCCTGCTCATTCATCACAGCAGCTATTTCATATAGTGCTAGGTGTTTTTTCCATAAGCATTTTTACCATAAATATCTTTGTTGCACGCATTTTTACTGCTGAAAGACCACGTCACTATAAAAGATAAAATGACAAAACATAAAAGAAGGACATGAAAAAGGACATAATGAAACATGAAAAACTAATAAAATTCAAAAGACTATTGAGAAAAATGTAAAGTACATTGTCTTAAAAGTCTTTCCTTCATAGTACTATACATTTTTTTTTTTGCTTGTTGATTCCTCTCCCCCTTTAGCAACACACTTTTTCACTACAATTTCTTCATTAAGGTATCCATTTGCACCTAAAGAACCAGATCATTAATGCTCTTGCAGACTGTTGGGAATTAATAGCCTCCTCTTTGAGCTCCAGACTAACCAATTTAGCTGTCGATAGCACAGTTCTGCCTAGATGTCTCACATCAAACTCATCAGGTCCAAAACTGAAATAAATCATTATCATCTTCCTCAAAGATGCTTCTCCACTAATCTTCCCTAAAACAGTCCTAAGATTTATCCTTAATTCACCTTGATTCGTTTCTCTGTGTTTCTGTCTCTCTGTTTTTGTCCCCTTTTCACCTCATTAGGCATATCTCTCACATTTAATCATGAAGTTTCCAATTAACTTCCTACTATTTTGTTACTCTATCACTTTTCTCTTCTTCACTCTCATTTGACCCTAAATCCAGACCACCATCATGCCTTGTCTGAACTACCACAATAGTCTATTACATGATTTGTTAGCCTTTATTCTGGACCCCTCTTTGCTGCTTACAAAGGATGCTCCTGAAAAGAAAATTGTTATTCGACTTGGAAAGTTCTTCAATAACTTCTCATTGTCCTGAATACAAAGTCTAACTCCTTTCAGTGAACATTCAAGGCTTATCATCACTTGGCACTTGTTGCGCTCTCTAGCCTAAATTCTCACTATTCCTTACCCTCACATCTATATTCTAATCACCTTGAACTTTGAGTTCTTTAAAAGTGCCAGCTCTTTTTGCTTCTGGACTTTTACAAATGTGGATCCCTAGGTCTTATAACTCGCATTCCCGTCTTCTTTAGTGATTGATTTAACTGATTTTTTTTGTGTGTAGACCTGAAATATCCAATTATCTGGTGCTTCCCTTGCCAAAAGCCTAGAAGATAAGTCTTAATATGGACTTCCAAAATTCTCTACTTCATCACCCCTAAATATTTTATATGGTTGCTCTTTTTCAATTGCAGTTTCTCCCAGTAGATGAAAATTGTTACAAGAGTAGTGATCATTTCTACCCTTCTAGATATACCACAGGAAGGCCCTCCCCCAGGATATGCTACATTGTAGATTAGTAAGTATTTTTGAATTAACGAATGAATGATAGGAAGGATACAATGTGTCTTACCTACTGGGGGGTAACAGACTCTATATTTATCACTATTTAAGACTTCTGTCTTTAATTTTTTTCCCCGTTATTATAATTAGCCGGGATGACAGCTTCAAGTTAGTTACTAATGAACTGTAAACACATCTTATCACTCAGAATTTTAAATAGAATGTTCATAGCTATAGTAGTAACCCTGAAGCTGGTAAGTTGGACTGTAGAATCACATTGAATATAGCATAACAGTGGGAGTTTTTACAGTACTACCATTGTTATGGGAGAAGCAAATTGAATCTTGAACAGTATATTGAATCCATAAGAAAGGAAGAACTCTTGTTGCATATCTATTTAATACCTTTTTGAAAAAGTATAGCTCAAGACAACAGCAAAAGAACCCATGCATATCAGCACAGTCTTTAATAAGGATATTACTATTAAATTTACAATACATATTGAGTCAAAAGTCCTTTTATTGCTATAAAAACATTATATTTGATTCTAGCGCTCCTTACTTATATAATAGAATTCTTGCCCAAATATGAGACTATATCTTATACCTATATTATAATAAATATTTAAACTACTCCTCAGAGTCTAACAGATAACAGATCAATAACCATTTAATTTACTTGCAAAATTCCCTGCCAATGTTAGGCTTCTACTCAGGATTAGCATAGGAACTTCTTAACGTTAGAGTAATTCATTTTCTTTTTCCCAACACAAAACACACCCTCATAAAAGTTATCAGCTTTATTTATAGTGAACTCTTGTTCTGTTGACTGTAAATAGGCGCTAAGTAATGCACAACGCCAGGTCCACAACATGAGGGGCTTACGGTATCTTTTCTTTGACAATAAGAACATTCTCTGATTTCTGGATTATGACAGGAAGTTCAACTTCCAATGCCTCAACCTTTCTAAAAAGGACTGTGTTACCTTGGCTTTCACCTGCATTTTTACTGCTTGTGTGGAAGGAGAAACCTGCAACCAAACATTTCTGGTGGCCCTCTCTCTTCTTGCGTGTAGCAGTACTGAGGACTGATGCCTGCAACCCACTCGTTTGCTGTGGTAACAGGTATCGTAACCTGTAAGTAACCTGTAAAATAATCACCAGTTCCTGACTTCTAGTAAGTACTATGTAACTATTAGTTGTTATTGTTTTTGTTATTCTTCTTCAGATGTTAAGTATAATGGAAGGAACCATAAGGTCTCCTAGCTGTGGCCTCCTAGGTGTACGAATTCTAACTCAAATGTGGCTGTGACATACCACACAATGGTAATTTGCTATATTAGTAGGGGCACAGGTTCCTTTTTAAACCCGTCATCCATTGAGGTTTATGTAGCAGCCTCGGATACATCTTCACAGTCACTCTTTCCTTTCTGCACTACATAAACAACGGGCAAAAATCAAGTGCCAGGTGACACTTATGTGACAAATGATAAACTTTGGTTTTCAAAATGCTCATTTGAAAAGAACCTGCTTTTCTTTTTCAGGAAATTAGACTTTACAAAAACACTTAAACTGTGATTAGCACTACCAATTTATACCAGGTTTGAGGGAAATCTGAAAAAGATTAAATTCACATTATATGTGATGCAGGAAAATGGAACGGGATAACCTGTCGTCTTCTTTGTTTTCCCCACTTAACTTCTTTGGCCTCATCTGTCGACTTCAAGTCTTACCATTGGATCCAACAGCAAAGTGTTTAATAGGAACCAGAAAGAAGCAAACATGAAGAAGAAACCTCACTGTCCCATGATTCAAATGCCTTACTCCTATAAGGATTATAGGCTCCTATGAGAAGGTCAACAGATCCCAACACCTGAATCCTTTAGCTCCCACTGTCCTTAACACGGGAGTTCAATGAAGGCAGTTTTTACTGCACTGCTTAGCATTTTAGGGAAGGTTTCAATCAAGTAATTACAAAAAGTAGTATCAAGTCTCTATTACTATTTATGGGACAATGATTTTGGTGATTTCATTTTAAAACCTATATTTGATGTAAGTATTTTCAAGAATGGTTTTGCAGGAAGTGGTGGATAGATGTATTGAGATGTGACAATATCCAGCTCCCTACCCCATTGAATCAGAACAACTCTGTTTTCATCTGTTTCTCTAAAAAGATTTATTGAAATTGTTTCCCCAGATAAAACAATTGGAAAATCATTGGTCTAAGGCAGCTCTATCCAAAAGAAATGTAATTCAAACCACCAGTGTAAGCCACACACATACTTTTAAGCTTTATGGTAAACACATTATTAAACAAAAGGAAACATGAAAATGTCAAGTTGATTTTAATAATATATTTTAATTTATCAAATATATCTGAAATGGTATTTCAACAAGTAATATAAAATTATTAATGAGATATTTTACATTATTTTTGTACTTAATGTTCATCTGATGTGTATTTGATGCTTATACTATATCTCAATTTGGAGTAATCACATTTCCGAGTGTCCAATAGCCGCACGTGGCTAAGTAGTTACCATATTGGACAGTGTAGGTCTAGTGCTTTATACTTTCTATACGCCCTTCCACATATATCCTTTCAATTAAATTGCATCGGTATAATCACTGTAGTGCCCACTATTGATGGCCTATCCAGCAACCATTCTTCCATGTCACCTTCTCATCAACACAATTATTTTCACTGGAGCCTAAGTGCTTCAGGACTGACCTATCCCCAGCTACCGGAATGTGCCTAGATTAGGGATGATGATGTGACCCCAAACTAGGCAATGAGATCCAAGAAGTTGTTCCCTAAGGATATCTTAGCAAAACTTTCTTCATTTTTAGGAGAGAGCCAATGAAAAACACAGCTTCTCTCTCCTGCTAGAGGTGAACTAGGAAGCATGTACTACCTAGCAACCATTCTACTACCTGAGGGGAACCAGCCAGAGGTAGGATGACCTCAACGCCATAGACAGCCAAAGATGGGACAGGCCTTGAGCCTTGATGACAATGCTGAGCTGGATTAACCAACTGTGAAGGTTGTTCTAACTCTGGATTTGCTGTTATGGTTTTTATTCCAAAACCACCTCTAATAACCACGGTGGGGAATATAAATAGATGGAAACTTCTGAGCGTCTCTGAAGCATTATTTTCCCCTTTCTCTATTATTTTTACTGTTTCCCATTGTTGCTAAAATTCCTCATTGTTTAATTGCTATCCCCAGGGCACTTTACCAAATACCCTTTTTGTTATTTTCTTCTTTGGAGACCAAGCATTAGAGTATCTGTTTTCTAGTGCTTTCATCCACTGTTTCTAATTAACTTCTCTTTTCCACTACAAAAATAATGCCGTGTCTCCCATTCTTGTTTATCTGAAAGGCATTTTTTAATCTTTCTAAGAATTTTTATTACTATCAGCAATGTAGAAACAATAAAAGTAACAAACAAATCAAAAGATACAATGTTTTTAAAAATGCTCACAAGTTTGACTGTATAAATAGTACGAACTAGTCATTAGTTACAAGGTGGATTGGTGGTTTTGGAATAAAAAACACTTGGGGTTGATATTCTCAAAATCATTTACCAACAGCAGGCCTTAAAGCAAAAGTGGCTTATACAGCAAAATACAATACAATAAAATAAAGCTTTAAAAAAGAAATAAATATCATCTACCTTGAAGGATTTATGTGAAGATTCAAAACCATTAACATATGTAAAACTCAGCCACAGAATTTATACCTCGATTTTTCTGATTCCAAATCTAGGGTCCTTTTCACTTTATTACAACTACTTTTCTTCATTCATCCCACAACCATTTACTGAGTGGCTACTATGACCCAGGAAGCTTTATAGATAAAAATAGCAAAGTCTCTGCCCTTAAGTAGTGTACAGTTTACAGTGAATCAGACGAATGAATGGATATTAACAAGAGGGGGCCTGTTTATTTTCGTGATTCGTTTCATAGGCTATAAAATCAGAAAAATACAGATTTAAAAGTCAATTCTGCTTTTTGTTAACTTTGTGACCTTGGGAAAGTTACTTAAAATCTCAAAACCAATTTCCTCATCTGAAAAAGGAGATAACAGTATATCCCCTCAGAGTGTTGTTGACAGAACAAAATGAGATTATGAAATGCTTAGCTCAGTGCCTGTTGTAAAGTAAGCATTTGTCTACTGTGGGCAATAATCCTCATTGTCATAATTAATATGACAACTGCAAATATAACTGTACATAACTATGTGCAAAAGGTATGCACAGGCGTTATGAGGCAGAGGAGGGGCATTCAAATCAGTCTCCAGGTTCAGGGAAGCACCGCTCCCTAAAACAGCAGATGCTTCTGGAGAGTTTGGAAAGACAGAGTTCATACTTCTAAGTGTGAAACTGTGTGAATCATTTTAGGAACTGCAAATAGATCTTTAAGACTGAAAGTAAGGATGCTGGGCGAGGAATGGAAAATGAGTGGTAAGTGTTGACAAATCCAAGATTTTAAGGATTAAATTTAGGAATCTGAAGCCTTTTAATCTGAATGAGAGGGTGCTAGACAGTAGCCTACATTCCATGTGAGAGAGTCATTGTAACACACTGAGGCTTCCTACGGCTTTTTCTCTTCTCTATAATTATAAGGAAAAAAGATGAAAGCATGTTTGCAAGAATGCATTGCAACATGCTAAAAGTTTTAAAACTGTCAAAACAAATTTTCTAATTTTGACTGTAGTCAAACACTTTTCCACTAAGCAAAGGGAACTCAATAAACAGTTTTGTTTTATAAATAGTTTCGTAAAGAGAATACTATTTGTGAATTGTATTAGCTCAAAAATGTTTGCCTAGTAAAACTTTACCACTGTATGTGAGTGTTCCAGGCCTGAACAGACAGACAGAACTGGATGAAACGGATGCCACCCCTTTACAGAAAACACTACATTGTAGGTAGCACAGGGAACAGAATCCTTTGACACATTATTGTAGGACAAGCAAAAATTCTTGTTACCTTCTACAGGGATTTTCATAATATGTTCTGGAGAAACTCAAGCTCCTAAGAAGGCCAATCAATTCATGAATCAACGAAGATTTTGCAGGAAATCTTGAATCACTGTGATCGTCTGACCCGGTCAGCTTCTGTGATGATTGACTATTCTCAATCAGTCTGCTGTTTTGTGTACAACATTTTCAAAGAAGTAATTTGAAAATGTTTTAATAAACTAATATTAAAGAGACAACCAATAGGAAACAGAGCATTGCAGCATAAAAAAAAGTCTAGTGTCTACCAATTTCTTGGGCTATAATTCGGGAAAAATGTATAATCATTTGAATCTTAGTAGGTGCAACTGAAAGATGGAGACAAAAAAATACCACGCTGATCAACTGTTGTGAAGATTAAATAAGATAATATAAAGGGCTTAACATGGTAATTCTCAAGTACTGCACATAGTAGGGCTTTGGTAAATATGTCCTTTTGTGGGTCTCTTCAGCTTCCTCTCCACCAGTCTCACTGCCACTCCAACTCCCACATAACTGACATGATCACACACACACACACACACAGCTTGTAAGACACATTACTGTCGTAATATTTCTAAAAATTAATTATATAGTAACAATCAACCCCTACCTTTTATTATTAATACCCCAATTTTGAAAACCATTCTCTACACATACCAAGGAGGAGAGAAATCCCAGCACTTCCCCCTATCACCTCTCATTTCAAAAACAAGATTCTACAGGTGCTTGATCCTTCCACTAGTGACCCCTTTGCTACAGCCAGGGGGTGAAAAGGCCCAAACTAAGGCTCTTACACTCAGGATTTTGAATCTTGAAAGAGAGAAGTCCTGCCTGACTTCCAAACTTGGCCTACCAGCTTTCTATGGCCCGTGAGCCCCCAGTATCCTTTTCACATATGCCCTTTGTGCTTGGAGTCCAATTCTGGTGATTGCAACCAAGAGCCAAGTTTAGGGAGGAGACTAGAGCTGGAGAGGAAGTCAGAAGACATTCCCACGTTTCCTAAAATTGATTTACAGCACAATTTAATGAGAAATAGATGCTAGAGAAAAAAAAAATTCAAAATGTTCCCGAACATCTTTCATAGAACAAAAGTTAATATGAAAAAATTTACTGCTGAATCTAGGCAAATCCTTAGTCTATTCTTGGAGGAAATTGCTACCACTAAATAAACGTAAAAATCTGCCACCCAGCAAGTTGGCTGTTAGCACATTTACTGAGAAAGATGCCAGATTAATGTCAACCCAGACTATAACTCACCTTGATAGAAAAAAAAAAAATCAAGAAAGAACTTTTTTCTTTCCTGGTCTCCTCCTATGGTTCTAACATAGTGTGACCTTTCAGAGCCTTATGCAAACACCTCTGTTCCATTGTAAACCTTACATTATGCTCTTAACTCACATCTGGACAATTCTCTGAGCCTAAATCTTTAGTGGTAGCTTAACAAAACTCACATTAGTCTTTGAAGATGAAGCAAGGTTCTGAGACTTTATGTTATGTTTGTTTCTTGTATTCACAAAAGAAAACAAATAAAAAATAACAATAATAATAACAATAATGGAAGGAAGGAAGGAAGGAAGGAAGGAAGGAAGGAAGCAAGGAAGGAAAGAAGGAAAGAATGAAGGTAAGAATGAAGGAGAAAAGGAAGACAGACTTATGCTGAAAAAGAGCTTCCAGATGACATATTCACTGAAATATTGTATTGCTGTAAAAGCAAAATTAAAACCCCACATGCAGACTGTAAATATAAACCTATTAACCAAAGGCTTTGAAAAAAGAACATAGGACCTTGCCAACAAGCTACAAAGCTATGTTTTAGGTTGGTTCCTTAGAAACAAATCCTGAATTGGGGATTCTGACACATGGCAAGAAATCAAAGGGAGAGATACAGAGAGTCCTGGCTTCAGTCTTCCATAGGGCCACCTCCACTCTTAGCAACCTCAGCAATCTATGTGAATCAAGCAATCCCATATCCCTCTCTTTTTTTTTTAGCTTGGTCCAGATCTTGTCCTGGGGGTCATGATTCTTATGACATCCTACTATTTTGTGAGCACACTTTGCTTGCTTTTCTTTCTCTGTGCGACTATTCTGATTCATGTCTCAGAAAACAACAAAAAACAAAATAGCTTCCATTAGACAGAACTTAATCCCGACTCTGCCATTACTAGCGGTGCAAGCTTTGGAGCAGTAACATCTTTCTTAAGGAGCCAAGTGGAAAAGCATTTGTGGACAGATAGCCACCTCACTACTGGAAGCCCAGAAAAGAAAAGAGCTCCCTATTTCTTGTCAGAGTCACAGGACAGGCATTAGAGAACTTCTAGAATGTCTTGTAAACTCTGTCTCCAAAACACTTCTGTAAATATATTCACGTCTCCACCGCCATCCCAGCTGTCATCATCTCAAGACCCTGGACATCAATAACCTTCTACATGGTCTCCCCACTCCCACTCTTGCCTTTCTGCAATCTAGTCTTCACACAGCTTCCAGAAGGATCTTTTCAAAACATAAATCCATTAATGTCATATTAATGTCATTCCCCTGCTTCAAATCTTCCAGTGTTCTCTTAAAATAATATGGAAATGCCTTAGTATGGACTTACATGCCCTAACACAGTTTTTCACTTCAATTTACAGCACTCCACTCCCTCCCTTCTCATTTCACTTGAGCCATACTGGCTTTCTTTCTGTCCCTTGAACACACCAGGTGAGGGCCTTGCGGTTCCCTTTGCTTGGAATGCTTTTCCTACAGATTGTTCATACCTGGTTCTTTCCTTTCATTCAAGTTTCAGCTTGAATGTTTCCTCTGAGAGGCATTGTCCCCTGACAACCCAATGTATATAAAGTTTTCCAGGCTCCCTCTATCATATTATGCTACTTTATTTTCTTAAGAATATTTATCACAATCTCAATTCTAGTTTATTTGTTTGTTGATTGATTTTCTCCTTCAACTAGAGCTCATGTTCCTCAAGAGCAGGAAACTAGTCTATTTCACCCCTATAGTTCCAGTATCTAGAACTGTGTTGAACACAGAGTGGGTACTCAATAAACAATCACCGAATACAGGAGTGGATAAATGAATTGTAAATGGTCCTCAGCTTTGTCAGAATTGACAATGGAAAATAACATTGCTTTTTTGAGTCACAACCTCAATTTTCTCCAGGGAATCATTTGGTAGAGAAGACATTCCTTGAGGACAAAGGCCAGGCCGTTGTTCAATAAAGTGCCAGTTAAATGCATTAATACACCATGTCCTGCCCCTGACATTGTCAAGATTATTTCATGTTATTTTCCTTGATAGCTGATATAGAAATATAGTACCATACAACTTTAAAAACAAAAGATGTCTCCAACTAAATTTAGTATAAACCAAGGACTAGAATTAGTACCATGCCAATTCAATCAGTATAAGGGAAACAAAATTTTTCTAATAGAAAGAACAACTCAAGATGTATTGGGCTACTCTGAGGCATCATTGCTTGGAGGAAAGAACTTGGCCTTTGAATCCCACTTACTAGCTCTGTTACCTTGAACAAATTTTCAACCTCTTTCAGCTGTAGTTCTTTATTATCTGTAAATTGGAGCTAATAATGTCTACCACAGCAGGGTTGTTGTAAGAAATGAAGAAAATTATTTGTGAGAAAGAGCCTGGCTCAATGTGTGTCTCTAATAAAATTCTTTGTACCCCTTAAAAAGCAACAAATTTCCTATAAGTAAAGAAGTTCAAAGCTTAGACAATTTCACCAAGAATATTCTAGAAAGAGATCAAACATTACATGGGATGTTCCACTAAATAACTTTCATGAACCAAGAGATTTTATAATGTGAACTGTCTTGTTGTACAAATATGGAAAGGAGTACAGTAGTACCTCAGTTTTCGAACGTCTCTGTTGACGAACATTTCGGTTTACAAATCACCATAAACCCGGAAGTAAATGCTTTGGTTTTCGAACACGCCTCGGAAGTCGAACATGTCATGCAGCTTCCGCTGAGTGCAAGATCCTATCTGAGGCCTAGCTGTTGGCTATTTTTGAACGTTTCAGAACTCGAATGGTCTTCCGGAATGGATTCCATTTGAAAACCGAGGTACCACTGTATAGAAAAACTATACAACTTGCCCATGATGAAATACAAATTCCGATCAATCTTCAAGGCAATCTACCAACGCACTCCTCCCTCCCTCCTCCTTCAATCCCTCTTTGACTTCTAATATTCCTGATATTCTCATCATGCTTCAACAAAAACCGATGTGCTTACTATTCCCAGTGCACCTGGCTCAATTTTTTCCTCTGTGCTTCTGCACAGACTCCCTCCTTCCACCAATTCTAAGCTACGTTATGTCCCTGCTTTTTTTTTTTAAAGCAACACGTGTGGAAAAAAATGTTTTTCCTTATTAACGTCTCTACATCTCCATCCGACCTCAGTACTCAAGGACTCTAATGCCCCACTTCTTTTAATTCCTAAGGCAATGTGAGTGATCTTTTTAATACGTGAAGCAGATCAAATCATTCCCTCACTCAAAGTTTTTACTTGCTTTTCATCATACTTCAGATGCAAATCTAAACTCCCACACAAAAATGATGAAGTTCTGCGTGGTTTGGCCCTGCCCTCCTCCCTAGCCTCACCTTGCAGGCACTCTCGTTTATTCGCACTAATCCATCCATCTTGCCTTCATTTAGTTCCTCCAGTGCTTCCAGCTCTTTCCATTCACATGCTGCTATTTCTTCCTCAAAGTATCATCTTTCAGGACTCGTCATAAATGGCATTTTCTCAGTGAGGCCCTCCATAACCACCTCACTCCTTACTAACACGTCAAGAGGGGGTCTTCTTTGACAGTCTCCCAGAGCAACTTTTTCTTGCCTTCCTAACACGTCCATTGTTTTAGTGATGTAGAAGCTCCTGGAAGCTGCTCCCTGCTTCACTGTTCATGTGGGCAGAGCAAGTCACACTGGAGCAGATGTTACAGAAGTGACAATTATTTTACTTTGGCAAATGTACAGCAAGTAGATTTACATAGTAGAAATGTGTGTGATACAACAAAGTAAAATCCTTACAATACTCATGGTATACACTGCTGTTTATTTGAGAAGAGGTAAGCCATCATGCTTCGAGGACCTAGCATCTTCTGAAACAATGAGGCCAAGAAACCTAATCTTTTCTTCCAAGATTTGAAGCCTGGAAACTTAAAGCAGAGAGGCTTTGGCTATATTCACTAGAGGAAAAAGCCATGAGAAGTCTTAAAAGAAAATTCATTGGAAGGGAAAAGCAAATGTGTCAGGGGGTGTTCTGAGTACAACCCAGAGCCTAAGGACCCAAGAGAGAGGGCTGGCTCCCGACAGCACGCAGCCTAAGGCCAGCTGCCCTCTGGGGCCACGTTCTCTAGCTCAGTGGCTGTGCTCTGGGAAATTATTGCTGAGATTTATAGCTGGAGTCATGGGTGTGAATTCATGTTCTGTCTAACGATGGCATCGAAGCACAGGCTGTATAAGGACATGCTCCAGCAGCAGTGGACCAGCACTGACTGTCCCTCTGCCCAGACAAGGCCACTGTGCAGTAGCAGCAACGTGTGGCAGTGAGAGCAGCCACAGTAATGACCCAGCAGCTGGGTTACATTTGCTTATTGGAATGATTGTTTATGTACTGTCTACCTTTGCATATTGAGAGTTTCATGAAAGAAGATAGCATGTCTGCTTGGCTTACCATCAGGCCTACCAAGAATAGCACAGTTGCACACTGCTCAAAAAGGAGTGACATTCACACAGAATAGAGTGCGAATAGGGCCTCCTAGAGCTATGTAACTGCTCAACACACACAACCATATGATTCAGCCCTGGTCACCATTGCATCACCAGGGTCAACAGAGTGGTAAGCATACAGCAAGCACTCTATAAATATTTATAGAATGACTGTATAAAAGAACGCATGGTCTACTTTGTCCATTTGGATATATTTCTACGCTTCTTCCTAAGAAGTTTCTGGATGTTTCCCCCATGCATCTAAAATAGTATGCTTGACAAGGACGATTTTATCTATTGAGAGCCCCAGGAAGTCAGAACTGAAGAGAAGGTTAGAGCCGATAATTGTTTTATCTTACTGAAGAGGAAAGGGAAAACCAGAAAGTTAACTTCTGTCATGTGGTGGAAAAGCCAAGACCAGAACCCAGGTCTTTTGCCTTCCCACGCCTTATTCTCTCTGTGGCCCTCACCTGCTTCTTCAGTCCCTTTATTTGGTTCCTCTCACAAAACAGAGAAGATTGCTCACAAGTCAGTGGTCACTTACTCACTCACTGTCACTCGTGCCTCAGGACTGTTCAGATCCTCCTCTATTTGGGGTAATGAGGATGTGGTGTTTCTACCTGACCCAAACAAGGACGTTCTCAGGGAAATTTCACACCTCAAGACTGTAATAAAAAGTTCCACTTTACTGTCTGGTGAATTCCCCCAAATTCATCTTATCTTTCACAATCTCTCTCTTTGTTTTCAACATTAACATACATTGTTTTGCAAATTTGTTGATGAATCACGCCAATAGCAGCATATTCTCAACCACAGAAAATGACAATATTCAGAAAGAGGAACAAAAAGATCAACTCTACTTCCAGGAAATATCAAAGGATTGGTGAAAAGAATATTTTTAAAATTACACTTTTGGGATCAATAATTAATTAAAATAAATAGGCTTCTAGCTCTAACTTGACCTTTTGTTTTTATCTTACCAAGATTTTTAAAAATAGTAATGCTGTTTTGGGGCGAACGGGTGGCTCAGTTGGTTAGAATGTGAGCTCTGGGCAACAGGGCTGCTGATTCGATTCACACATGGGCCAGTGAGCTGCTCCCTCCTTAATTAGAATGAAGGCAACAAGCTGCAGCTGAGCTGCCTCTGAGTTCTGGGACAGCCGGGTGGCTCAGATGGTTGGAGTGAATACTCTCAACCACAAGGTTGCTGGTTCGATTCCCGCATGGGATGGTGGGCTGTGCCCCCTGCAACTAACAATGGTGACTGGACTGGGAGCTGAGCTGCGCCCTCCACAACTAAGACTGAAAGGACAACAACTTGACTTGGAGCTGATGGGTCCTGGGGGGGGAACAAAAAAAACACACTGTTCCCCAATAAAGTCCTGGAAATACACACTATTCCCCAATAAAGTCCTGGTCCCCTTCCCCAATAAAATCCTAAAATAAATAAATAAATATAAAAATAGTAATGCTGTTTGATATGAGATTTATCCTGTCCTTACATCACAGGACTCTCATCTAAATTAATAGCTAATTGCCTTCTTTTTAGCAGAATTAAGGTATGAAAAATCAAGCCTCCTCTTCCATCTCTGCCACCATTTTTCATTTTTACATTTATGATCCTTAAATGCCTGTCATAAAATAATATGTAGATTTTGAATAAGCACCACTGTCAGCCATTGAAATGTCCTCCTTATGAATGCTGCCCGAGAGAATGTCTGGGTGGGCCACTTGATGGGAAAATTATACTCTGTGTTATTTGTAGGCTGCAAATAATATGAATGCTTTGTCAGGACCTGGTTAAACTCTGAGGCATTTTACAACTCTATGATGCTCACAGTTTGGTCTGATTTAAGGCTTGTGTAAACTCAATTCTGGGCAGTGAATCAGGGGTGAGAGTTCTGTTCAGCCCCGACATTTGTGATCACCTGTGAAGAGGTGGCACAGGATCTACCCTTAAAGAGGTTTACAGGAACATCTGACCTAGGACATAACTAGATGCAGAACTAATTCAACTCACACATTTGCACAAGGACAGGTCTGAGCACACAAAGAAAGACAGGAAAAAGTGCCTCCCTACAAAGACAGCAGACACATTCTAAGACCTGCAGGAGAGGTCTTCAGAGCACAAGGTTACTCCCAGGTTTAAGAAAAAGGGGAGATGGCATCCAGCATGTTTTGGATTTAGATAGTTAACTGGCAGCTGTGAGGGGGAAAGGATTCCAGAGCTGAGAGAATGCAGGAGATCGATGGCGGCGGGAATGGGCAAGAGGGATGAACTACAATATCTTGTCAAAGTTTATGCACATGTGGTTTACCATTTTTCTTATTTTATTTTTTTCCAAAAAGTTATATTCTCTGCAACATATTCCCCCTAGTGAACTATAACTAATCAAGCTGTGAAACATCACTTGTCTCGTTTCTCCAGGTTCCTGGGGAGGTCTATCTGAATACAAGTCATTATCATCCAGTAAAATATCATAGTAGTATTCCTAATACGGAAGGGGTATTCCCAATTATTCTCACATACATTTATCTTGGTTTTCATTACAATCCTGTGAAATGAACTGGGTAGGTGTTTTTCTTACTATTTTATAGAAGAAAATAGTTCACAAAGATATCAAAGTGAATTATCTAAGGGCACACAATTAATTGTTTATGTAACTGGGACCATACCCTGCCTTCTAATTTGGGTGTTTAGATATTCAGTCAACAAGCATGTATCGGGCATACCTTTATTACAGCAGGCAGTTATGATACTTCCTAAGGAAAAAAAAACAATCAATGCACAAGACAGATACTTTACCTACCCTCAGGAGGTCAATTACCCAATACATCCAATGAAGTGTGACTCAGATTATGACAGATAGGTGCCGTGGGACTAAAGGGCCAAAGCACCCAACCAAGCCTAGAGAGGATGAAGGAGGGCTTCTCTAACCAAGTGACTGGTAACTTGAGACCTTAGCCAACTCAAGAGGGATGACTGGTTGGAAGCTATTGTTGAAGGACTAACGGGTCAAGTGGCAAGTAGAAAAATGAAGAGACAAGTGTTCTGAGTAAAGACAGCAGAGTCACGGAGAATTTCCACTCCATAGTGCTACTTCCCTGTGTGTGTGTATATGTATCCCTCTTGTTAAAAAAGTCACATGCTGTCCAGTGAGCATTTCTGTATAAGAATGAATCACTAGGTTTAGTATAAAATGTTGACATACACTTAGGAGACCAGATATACGAGGAAACCCAAGAAAAATGAGTCTCCTTCTTTGGTTACCCTCTTTAATCTATGAAAACTGAAATTTTTTCTAGAGAAAAGGGGGACTTGAGAGGCCATCTAATAATCCTCAAGAAGCATGGCAGGAGTTGAAATACAAACTTCTTACCTGTATGTAAGGAATTGAGGAAAATGGTGGTGTCAGAATCTGACAGATTACAGTTGAAGACCTTAGAGTTGTAAGGCATAAATAAGATAAATGTGGAACTCTGGTGGATTATAAAAATGCTACAGAGGGGTGGCCGATTAGCTCAGTTGGTTAGAGTGCAGTGCTCTTAACAATAAGGTTACCGGTTCGATCCCCACATGGGCCACTGTGAGCTGCTCCCTCCACAACTAGATTGAAACAACCATTTAACTTGGAGCTGATGGGCCCTGGAAAAGCACACTTAAATAAATACATAAAATGTTAAAAAATATATATCCTTTAAAAAATGCTACAGAACTGTGAGGAGTTTTGTGTGTGTGTGGGGGGGGGGGGACGTGGGGAGCATTTCCCCCTACTGCTTCCCTGTAATGCAAGGCCAAAATTGAAAAGTGAAACATGACTACCACCCCTCAGAACCCCCAAAGGAATCATTATCTGTTACAAATGCTTGTAGTGCATATTCCTGAGTGTCGTTCCCAGAAAAATGAACCTGTGGAAACTTTCATAATTGAGTTACTGACCTTTACAGCTTTTTTAAAAGAGAAAGGCCAATGAGTCACAATTATGATACCACTCTAGAACATCTGAATTTCTTCAAATCTGATGGCTTAAGAACTGTTTAACTCTTGGCGCCTTCTCTGATAAACTTAAAATAAAATAATCTGCATTTTTAAACTCTGATTTATCTCAATCTTCAAGTTATATTGGCTTCTGGATATATCATTTAGATAACCCTCCATCTTTTAAACCGTGTCCAAAAGCTCTAGTCACTCATTCTTAGAGAAAAAAAATTGACCAGTCTCTTTCATTGAACCATGATTTCCCTAAATAAGAAAACCTGAGAATAACATCAATGGAAAAAAAACTTTAGATATCTATTAGTCCTACCTCTGCACATTATAGATAGGAAGATACATAACTTGCCCAGTGCCACTATTAGGAATAGAATTCATGGCCTCTATTTAAGCAAAGCAGACAAATACCCAACAACTACAACAAACATTGAAAATAAACTCAGAGGCAGATATCCTGAATTATTCTCATTCTAATATTCTTTATCTGAAGAGTTCAGAGTTCTTCATCTGAAGGATGGAGAAAATAGTGGCAACCTTTCAGAATGCAGTTAATGAGGTTATTTACCACAGTGAATAGGACATAGTAGATGTGTAAGAAATGTTTGTTGAATAGATCACTCCTTAAATAGACCATTTTGAATAGCATTAGTTCTCTCTTACCGTTCCTTCTCTGACTCACCTCTTCCCACTGTCTCTCCCCTAAGGCCCTACAACCTGCAAAAGCAAGTCGTAACTGATCTCACTTTCCCATTTCCAGCCGCAATCTATCCACACACTCTACAGCCCTGCCAATCTTTTTAAAACTCTCTCCCCTGTTGAAAAAACCAAAATAGAGTTTCTACTGCCTGCTGGCAAAAGAACACAATCCTCATCTTATGTTCACCCTACTACCTCAATCTGGCCCCCTGAGCCTTTTCAAGGCATTCTTCCCGTGGTTGTCATGTGCACACTCTGTGGCTCCTGGGCACACTCGCTGTCAGCTGTGAGGTCAAGCGATGCCATCCCACATCTTCCCAGAAGCCTAGCAAATTCAGATGGACTTTCTTCCCAGAGCCAATGGCAGTAATTACATCGCATCTCGTATTATTCTCTAATTGTTTCACTCATCAATGTGGTCATTCTACTTCTCTGAACAGATTATCATTCTTTGATCGATTTTTAATATTTACTAAATATCCCTTCTACAGAGTGCCTGAATGTAGTAAACTTGAAAAAAATGTACAAATTCCGAATAATCTCAATTCTTATCAAAATAAATTATAGAAGATTTTTCCTACAATGCCAATTCCCATGCCTAAATATTTTCCTTGAAAGGACATCCTGAATACAGCAGAAATTTATAAGCAGAGAAAATTAGCAATTAAACAACGCTTTTTTATACTATAAAACATCATTATTTCTATAAAATAATCTATCACATATTTATCCCATGTAGTATATTTAAGGCAAATTTCCATTGTCAAAATATATCAGCAATGCCTTAAATTTAAAAAAAAAAATTACATCTACATTGTGAAATATCTTTTCGATTCAAAGCAACTATGTCTGCATTTGTGGCTACCGAGCAGGGAATATGCTGGTTCAAAGTTCAAGGTGAAAGTTTCTAAGGCTGTTTTTTTCCAGTTCCAAAGTTGTAGATGAGAACCTCCATACCTTATACCTCATTTTTCACAATGTTGATGGTTCATTTTATATTTACTGTTTTTAAGATAGTTACAGTATTAGCCACATTCTACCTGTTTGGGGAGTGCCCGGTTTACAAAAGCACAAAATGTACTTACTCATCCTTCTCTGAACAACACCCTAAGGTTATTCCTGCTTCTGAAAACTTGGCTATCATGTCAAATAACTGAACTATTTTGGTGACTGTAGTTCATAAAAAATAAAATAAGAATAAGAATTTAAAAAAAAGTCAAACAGATTGCATTGCTGAGTCAACTGGCTGATTCCAACAGAATGGCAATTTGATGCCCCACGTAAACGGTGGCTAAGAACCGTAGATCGGTCACAGAGACATAATTTTCCACTGTAGTCTTACTTAATTTCACATCTTGTATTGTACTTTGCAAAGTTTCTGGGAAAAAGACAAAGTAAAACATCTTTTGTTTGCACCATAGATAAACCGCTATTTAAGTATTTATGCAGTGGGACCTTGCAGCAGTGGGGATGTGTTCTTATTATAGTCCCTCTCCTCTGCTAACTTTTCCAGCGGTAACAACTGAATATTATTAGTCATGATAGTCCTCCAAGGTAAGATATAATTAGGGTCCTTTTAAGTAGGGAGTTTGGATAATTAGATGAGTATCCTATGCCCAACTCAGCAAAAGCTAACAGGGAATCTATATTTTACCCATAGTTAGAAAAAAAAAGTGTATAAAACAATCTCTCACTTTAACATTACTATACTGAAAATTTAATTCACTAAGTTCTAGTGTTTTCATGCTTACAATTCCCTAATCTACTAAGAAAGCCATTTTGCCAATTTCTTTCCTTCGAAATAGAGCCAACTTTCTACTGGATATCTTTCTGAAGATATGTGGAGATTTCATTTTAATGGTGCACAAAACAGAAGATAGAACCATTTGCTTCAGTTTAAAATATACTTATTTTGGAAATCTTGAATGTATCCTCTTCAATACAATCAATCACATGTTAAATTTAGTTTAAGTTTAATATTTTCATATAAAGAAAATGAATTTCATATAAAGAGAACTGAATTAATCAAATGTCTGATAAAATGCTGCAAAATGGATATTATTTGAATGCAGATATCAAATGAAATTAAATAAGACTACTTCCAAATACAGTTTTTCTTAAGAGAGTGAGTTTGGCCATCCCAGGCTACAATGTTCAGAATTGATCTAAATTCCTTCTAAGGCCACTATGCTCATGGTATTAGAATCCAACTTTTGAAATAAAAGACACACTATGTACATAGTTTCTCTTCTACTTAAAAAAGAGCAACAACTATAAGTCTGCTAACTGTATGGATAATGGATAAGCATTTTATGCATTTGATTTAACTGCATTTTCCCCCAGGATATAAAGAGTGATAGAGCAAACTCAAAGATGTGGAACTCAAATGACAGTTATGAAAAAAATCAGCTACTTTGTTGCCTTTAAAGTTATATTAATTACTGCACTTTAGTAAAGTGTGTATTATTTAGAACTATTTTCCCCTCCTTTCTGGCCACCTACACACTCCATTCCTCAACCATAAAGGTAAACATGTCTAAAATTGGTGCTAGTTTTGATAAGCCATGATGATGAGATCAGCCTAGTTCCTGGAACACAGAACTGTGACCACACAGCGACTTGCGGGCAGTTAGGTCCCAACCTAACACTCCTCGTCACCACACATTGTCATCACTGATTTGGGGCCAAGACTTGTGCTCTAAATATACTACACCAGTCAAACAGAGGTATTGTGGAATATCTGTTTTGTCACATGAAAGGGAAGGTGGGAGGGGAAAAGAAACTTTGGTTCTATTTTTAAATGCAAGGAATTTAAAACTATAAATGGTGTACAACAATGTCAATGTACTTAACATCACTGAACTGTACGTGTAAAATGATTAAAATGGTCAATTTTACGCTATGTATATTTTACCACAATTTAAAAGGAAACCTGGATGAGTGTGAGTTCTGAAAACAGTGTCTATGGGTTTCGAAAGTTTATTATAGTATGCGTTTCAGAAGTTTTTCACAACTGTCTAAGAAATTCCCAGGTCCAATAGATAGTTGGTTATAAGTGCCGCAGTGACCAGATTGCACTCTCTGCAACAAAACTCCTATTAAGCCAGTCTGCTTGGGGGCCAGTAAGCATCCATTCATTAGGAATTAGAACACAACATTTATCCACAGAAATCTCTAGCTAAAAGTTCCATAGGAAAAACTTTGAAAGAATGATGAAAGGCTATTAGACAAGGACCCTGTGCAAACATCACTTGCTCCCAGACTGAGCCCTTATGAGGAGTTGGGAAACGCAGAAACCTCTACCTTCCATCCCAGGATTGGCCTTGCCCCAGTCCTACATAGTTGCCACAAGGGTCAGAGGGAGTTACCAGGCCTCGGGGTCCCACTGAGGATGGGTTCAAGCACTTCCTAGAAGCTCCAGGCACCATTCCAAAAGGTTGAGGCTGGCTGCAACTACAAGATGCAGCTTCACTCTCCTGCCTCTAGTCAAGAGTGAGCCTGCCAGGAAGGTTATCACCGGCTGCACCCAAAGAGAACGCAAAGAGGCTCAGAAGCTGCAAGAGGGCTGTGCCTGTCTGCAGCAGCAGGGAGAGTACTTCTGCAGACTGAAAATCGCCTCAACGTGCGAGAGGTATTTGAAATAAGGAGAAAACCCACAGCACCAGGCTACAGTTGTCATCAGCACTCTATTTCCAATTGCACCGAGCAGAAACCCGTATCCCTGCACATGCACTTCATACATGGGCATCCTCTTACTCTCTCTGATTAGAACGTGAGCTGCCCTATGGTCTCCATGCATGCATAAGCAGAACCTAACGCGATGCCTGGCGCTTGGAAGGCGCTCCGCAAGGAAGGAACTCAACTCTGAAGCTGCAACCAAGACAGCGCGGGCAAAAGTCCTCCCCAACGTTCTGTGGTTGCAAACATACCCCTGCTGGTGCTGTCCCTTTGAGAAGTGAGCAATGCCTGCAGGCACCCCACCCAAACCTATGCATCCCCTGCAACTACCTACCAGCAATGGGGACCAGCAGACCGACAGCACACACATGATCCCCAAAAGTTGGATGGCGGTCTCAGTCGTGATCCGGCCCCACTGGGCGCTGGACTGCGATGCCGTGACTTTAGCCCGGCAGCGGGATACCAGGGCCTTAATGGTGGCCAGGTTGCAGGCGAAGGTGATGGTCAGCGCTGAGAGTCCCAGGAAGGCAAAGGTGGAGGCGAAGAAAAGGTTGCCCCAGTTGCGCGAAGAGCTCGTCCCATTGCCTCCCTCCCCGGTGCTAATGAAGCACCACGTCCCGGGCCACTGGATGCTGTACTGGCCCACACCCAGCACCGGCAACAGGGCGAAAGCGAGCACGGCCAGCCATACACCGAACAGCACCGAGCGGGTGGCGCGCGTCTTCATGTGGCTCGCGTACCAGTG
Source organism: Rhinolophus sinicus (assembly GCF_036562045.2). Lineage (NCBI taxonomy): Eukaryota > Metazoa > Chordata > Mammalia > Chiroptera > Rhinolophidae > Rhinolophus > Rhinolophus sinicus. The sequence continues at coordinate 36,788,540 of NC_133756.1, forward strand.
AGGCGCTCGGATGGCCAGCGCCCGCTCGACGGCCATGGCGCTGGCGATGAAGAGCGAGGAGAGCCCAAAGACAGTCATGGTCAGACCAAAGAAAGTGCACAGCCTTCCCGACGGGTCGAGGTGCTCCCAGCGCTGCTTGGACAGGTACACGACGATGACCACAGGGCTGGTGAGCAGCTGCCCCACCAGGTCCGTGAGTGCCAGCCAGCCGATGCACAGCAGAAACGACTTCTTGCGCTTGCTCTCCCGGCGCCGGTAGCTCCGCGACACCAGCAGTATGGCCAGCGCGTTCCCCACGAAGCCGGTGATCAGCATGGTGATCGGGAAGACTACGGACACGGAGCGGCAATCCTCTCCGGCCTCCGGGGGACGCGTGAGGTTGCCCCGCGCCTCGGAGGAGCGCTCCGGCGCCCACATGCCCGCGTAGGAGTGGTTGAGGCGGGTGCAGAAAGGAGCGCTCCCGTAGCCCCGGGTCTCCTTCATGTTGGCTTGGAGGTGAGGAGAGGACGGCGCCGGGCGAACAGCAGCGGGAGCTGGTAGACGGGGGTCAGGAGGCGGTGGAGGTCCGTAGTGACCTGAGCGGGGGCTCGAGTGGGGCTGCGTTCCATGATGCGGGCGCAACCGCCGCCTCACTTTGCTACATGGGTCCCGGAGGAGCCTGGGCTTTCGGACCCCACAGGCAGTCGCTCCGTCGGCTCCGGGAAGCCTCCAGCTCCCAGGCGCGCGGTGGTGCCTGGCTCCTTCTATAAGGCCGAGGGGGGCGGGGCGCCCGTGGGTGTGGGCGTAAGTGCGGTGGGAGGAGGAGGGCGACGCAACTGGGCGCGTCTCTTGGCTGCGGCGTGACCGCGGTCCTGGCCGCCTGGGCTGGGAAAAACTTCAGAGGGATCCTCCCGAAATGCCCCAGCTCCTGGCGGGACGGGATGCTCAGACAGGCCGTCCTTCCCGGCTCCGCGCTTCCTCCTCTCTCAGCCAGGGGAGCGCCCGTGGGCCGCGGGGGCTGAGGTGTCTCTCTGGGCTACCCCGACCCCAAGTTGCCAAGGCGGACCGAGCACTCGCCCTCCTGCTCCACCCACCGACTTTTATACAGGGACTGGGTCCTCCCACTGAAGAGCTTTCTAACCCTTGCAAATGTAACTCACCTGTCCCTAAATAATCTGGGCAGATCCCACCCCTTTGCATAGCTGAGTGGGAACTTTCTCCCCTTTCTACTGCGGGACTCTAGAACGATTTCAGCGGGCCAAGGGGCTCTGTTCTCTGGGGGCGCACCGAAACTACAAAACTAATAGCGCCTCCAGACTTCAGGAAATAGGTACAGGGAAACAAAACAATACCTGATGTCGAATTCAAAGATGAAGGAAGATATCCCAACTACCACCTCCCATCTAAAAACTGTTGGTAGATGTTATGAAGGCCTCCACAATTAGTGAAAATAGGCATGATTGCCTAGTAACATCTTTTATTACAGCAATATTTTGTGTTTCACAAGCATTTGCCCATTTTATCAGAGATCCCCCAAAGTCCCCCAACGTTGCCATTACTGTTACACCCCTTTTATGGAGGGGTCACTGAGGCTCCGTCAAATGAAAGGACGTGCTCAAGACCTTTCAGCAATTCTCCGGTCTGTTTAATTACTAGAAGCACCATGCTCCTCACATGGATACACAGCATCACCACTCTCAGCAGGTGAAAATCAACTGCAAGACCAGTTATCGCCAAATCTAGGGAGGACATGGTTTTTTTGGTCTCTTCACGTTGTCCAGGAAATGAAAAGATGTTTAAAATTATTTTAAAACTTTTTTCCCTTATATTTAAGAAATTATACCGAATCATACAGCACTATGAAGACCATTACTCAGACTTCAGATCTACTTTTGCACCATAACACGTCATTTTCTTTGCCTTGTGTAGCTTAGTTGGTATCCTTTTTGGGTGTAAATGAGTGGTAGGAGATGAGAATAGAATGTGTTCTCCTGCATTCTTTCTTTCTGTGATATTTTCGTTTTGTATGAGAGTTTGAAAAAATATCATTATAGGGTTATGTAAATTTTAAAGGCGAAAAAGCAAAAATGTTAAACTTCATTTTAACATGCATTGATCACATTACTGATTTCATTTTGTGTTTCGCTGTCATTTAAAAATCGTTTGCACTTTTGAATTTTTATTTTTAAATGTCATGTTTCTAATAAAAACAATAGCTAGGAAGGAATAGTGAAGTGGTTTTAAATGTTCCCCAAACTTTTGTCTAATGGTTTGAATTAATCTCAATCCCAAAATTGGGCAAATGTTTTTCTAGAATGTCATTTGAAAAGTAAAATAACATTTGATGGTATTCTGAGATATACACTTTTCCAAAGCATTTGGATGAAAGTACATATTGAATTTAATTTTTCAGCAATAAAATTATAGTGTAATTATAAATTTTATTTACAATTTTAAGACCTTTTCATGATTCCTATAGCTAAGAAAGCAAAGCTGAGCTCTCTCGTTACATCAAAAATTATTCTTTTATATTTGAATTCTTAAAAATTTTACTTTCTCCATTGCAGTGCATGCCATAACCAATTGAACTTTATAATAGTAACAAGCATCAGGACATGAAGTATCTAAAAATTAACATTAGCCTCTTTTACTTGCTGCTACACAAATGCACTAAATGTGCTGCTTATCAGATCTTGGGTGTAATTTTTCCCTTCATTGTTTTGCTTTATCTGATTCTAAGTTGTCTGCTTTGTAGCTAGTCACATTGCAAATGAGTGATTTGGGAATCTTAGGAGTCACACAATAGGACTCTGGCAGTTGGATTCTGGTGGGCACTTTTTACTGTTAGCAGAAACAGTATGCATTTCTGAAATTTGGTCACCAGCACCCTCTAGTGACCACAAGTCTAATAACATGCTATACACTATACTCAAGAGAATTTCTAAAAAACAAATACATGCTTTGCTTAAGGAACCTTTGTTATCTTTCGTAGGGTTCTGTCTTCTCATCAGTACATAACTATGGTCATTTTGTTTCCCTTTGAGCACAGAAACTGGCATGTCTGCCTAACCAATAGACCAATGGAGGATTAAAGTTAGAGTCAAGATAATTGAAAGAACACATATTCAAATGTTTTTTTTAAATTGAAGTCTATATTCTCCCATTATATATTTTAACTAAAATTCTGCCCTAGAAATGATTTTAATCCACTAATTTAATTGTACCCCTCCTGTATCTTATATTTAAAAATTCACAACATATTGATGTTGAGCTGGTGTTGATGAATTTATTCTATTTACTTCTACTGAACTTCTATTAAGAAATCTTAACATAGAGATGGATTCAAAAACAAGATTAATAACTAGTTTCATACAATCAGGTCTTTGATTACCTCATTATGAATGGGAAATATCTGCAATTCTTACTTCATGGAGTCAACTGGTAATTTCATTTTTTGAAGTCATTTATTCAATAAATATTTATTGAGCACCTACTCTACATAAGGTGCTGTACTAGTTGTTAGGGACACAAAACAACCACACAAGTCTATACCTAATATTTTAGTGTGTATTTTATATTTTAGTGCAAAACTCTGGATTTTTTAAATCCTAAATAACTGAAGCAAGAATATTAATCTCAGTGGCTGTAATTTGCCATGGAGGTAGGATCTTATATGAAACACAATTTTAAAAAACTATGTAGTTTTCATGAAAAACTGGGAAAAATATGTACAGTTTTCCTGATCAAATGAGACTTATCTCAGGAACCCAAGGTAAATTTAACACTCAAACATCAATCAATATAATTACCATTTTAGAAAAATAAAGATGTTTTAAGGTCTTTGCTAAATCAAACACCGGGGTACATCGAGTCCCTTTTTATTGACTGCCTTTTCTCCAAACTTTTCTGCCTATTTCTTTACATTCTGAGGATTCACGATTTGGAAGGGTTCTGCTAGGTAATTTGCCTGGATTCAAACTGCCAACATTTCCTCCCCAGAGGTATGCAGCTGCTGCTATCTCTATTCTGTTCTCATGGTTTTTCATGGCTGCTCTTTTAGCCTGGTTCCCTGTGGATTGATCTACACTATAGCTACATAATTTGTTGGTCAGTGAGTGATGGGGGCCACTGTCTCCGTGGTTTCATTGATTATAGGGATTCTCCTCTAATTTCCAGCTTCTCTGACAGCTTTGGGTGGTGCCCTGACATTTTAAGCTTGAAAAAGCTTCAGCTTTCTGCCACCCAGGGTGCACACAGTGGGGAATGCACTCATAGAAGAAAAGCATCAAAGTCATAGATATAGTCCTGAGTAGTTTTACGTTTCAAGACTAGATTACTCACTGTTCTCTGCTTGCTGTTTCACCAGGCCCCGGGGGGATTCTCACTCATGCATAGCTTAGCTGTCAAATAGATTTGGGCAGAAATTCTATTTTATTCCTTTTGTGGTTCTCATTGCCTGGATTTCCTATTTAAATTTGCAGTGGCCTTTCCAGCCTTGAACGCTAAACATTGGCACTTTTTTCCCCCAATAAAGCTGTGATTTTTCCACCATGAATTCCCATGAACATAGTCAGAAGGTTGGACATCACCCTCATTCCAAAATGCCAGTCATTCTTAATTCTTATCCCTTTCAGTTGCAGTGTTTTGAGATTAATCTCTTCTTTGGTTTTTGGTATACTTTTGAATACTTTTCAGTGAATTTTAGTTGTTGTTTTTAAATTTTAACCAGATTTTATAATTTGTTTCCTGAAGGGCAGTGTGATGACATAAAGACATACAGTTCAATAGAACAGAATACTACAGATATATAGATACAGGTAAATAGGTATCTATATAGATATACAGACACGGATCTAGATACAAAAACATGTATACACACATTCATCTATATGTGCAAATTCAATTAATTTTCAGCAAAGGGGTTAAGGTAATTCAATAGAGAGGTCTTTTGAACAAACGGTGCTGGAAAAACTGGATACCTGTATATAAATAAAAGTGAACATAAACCTTTAATCTCATACCACACACAAAACAGACCATAGAGTAAATGTAATTATATTTAATCTTAAAGCTATAGATCTTCTAGAATAAAACAGGAAAAAATCAATGTGCCTCCTTTACCCTCCTGTTAGTACTGGAAGTATTCCTGCAACTTGTCTTTTGTTTCTAAAATTTAATAACATGTGATTATCTCTTTTGGCTAGTATGTATAGAAATTCTTCACTCTTCTTAAATACCAAGAATAATCCAACAAATTCTTTATAATTGTTTGTATTATTTAGAAGTTTTGCTATAAGAAGAAATGGTGCGATAACATTCTTGTATATACTGGTGTGTATATTTGTGGTGTTTATTTTTACATGATAAATCCTTAGCAGTGGACTGCTGTACACTGATGAGCCCCAGATTTATATCTGCAGCCTACACTTCTCCTTTAAACTCCAGCTTCATATATTAAATTGACTATTTATTGTCCCATTTGGATAGTCCATAGACACCTGAATATGTTCAAATCGAACTTCAAATTTTCTTCCCCATTTCTGGTTCTACCTACATCTTCCCAATCTTACCACCCACTTACCTAAGGCAGAAATTCAATGGCCATCCTTGAGTCTTCCTTTTCCATCATCTGTCTTCCAATCCATCATTTAGTAGTATTAACTGTAATTTCAAAATATGTCTCATGTACATTCACTTGTCTCCATCTCCACATCTACCACACTGGTTCAAATAACTACCACCTTTTAATTAATCTACTGCAATAGGTTTTAATTACCTTGATTTTATAATTTTAAATTATGTTTATTGTAACATATTGAGCTAAACAATAAAGTTTAAAAAACATTTAGATATTCTAAAATGTCAGTAAAATCCTCTTCACGTGTCCTTATCATCATTCCCCAATTCACCAGTATTAACAGGTTGGGGTGTATTCTTTCAGATTTTTTTTTTTATGCTCATACAAGAATATTTCCACTCAACATACACAAGTTTTTGCTTTTCTGTTTGCCAGCTCTGAATATTATTGCTGTTTAAAATGTTTACAATCTGATGGGTGAAATGTTTTATTCTTAATGTGGATTTCCCTACTATTGAAAATCCATTTTCATGTTTATTAACTTCCTCTTCATTAATTGATCTTTGTTCATTTTCTGTTGGAATATCATTATGTTATTAATTTCTAGTTCTTTGTGTAGTTAGAGATATTTCCTATTTCTTATTTTCCTACCTCATCCATCATTTGGCTTAACTTTTTGTGTCATGTCTATTACCACATATAAAAAATGTATTCCGAAAAATGCTCATCTTTTTCTTTGTGGTTTTGAGGATTCCTGCTTAATAAAGATGATCTCTCCTTAATTCTTATACTTGTTACATTTTGTATTATTTTTGCTTTAATATTAGTGAATAGGGTAAATAGAACCAAATAGATTAAAATTTTTACTTTTTAGCAAATGGTAATGAGATGGAAGTTTAACTTCTTTTTTGATGGATCATCAAATGGATAGCTAGCCCTATTCACTAAACCACAGTTCGTCTCTTAACTGAAATCCCATTTTGTCATATTTAAATTTCTAGATAGCCCAGCACCCAGATCCTGGTTTCTAAATACCATTCTCCAAAAGCAGGGCTCCCTGCAGAAATGGCTGATTTATGGCTGTGGCAGGGAAAATACAAAATGAGCACAGAGCATATTGTACCATCAGAATTAGAGAAGTGCTCAAAAGACAAAGAAGACATACATGTCAAAGGGATACAGGAGCCCAAATGAAAAGAATACCCAATGGCCAAAATGGGAATAATTTGAGCAATAAAATATGTAGTATTGAGTTATAACCCAAACACTAAATATACACAAGTTCATACTGATATACGTGACTGGGTAAATAAATGTGAAAGAAGAGACAAACCATATATAGATACATAGATATAGATAGATATAGATATAGATACAGTATAAATCTCCCCTCCAGGAAGTGGGGCAGTCCCTCCTCCTCCTTCCTTGAGGGTATGCTAGACTTCCTGACTGACTTCCAAAGGATATAATATAAAAGGGGAAAAATGGTAACTTTACAGTGGAGAAACCTGGCAACACTATCTTAACCAGGTGATGGTTAACATCACCAGTAATTCAAGTGGATGTTATCTATGCACGTCCTGATACAGTGTGATGAGAAGGGCACTTCGCTCCCGTAGTGATCTTTCCAAACCCCATCACCCCAGTCTTAGAAAATAATAAACCCAAAATGAGGGACATTCTACAGGATACCTGCCAATACTCCTCAAGACCCATGAAAAACAACGAGAAACAGTCACAGACCATAAGAGAAGGGAAGGCATAACTGTAAGCAATATAGTTCATGGATCCTGGAACAGAAAGAAGACATTAGTGGAAAAAATGGTGAAAATCAAATAAAAGCTGGAGTTCAGCTATGTTAAAATAATGGTTTCCTAGTTTTTACAAACATATTTTAGTAATGTAAGATAATAACAATGTGAAAAACCGGATGGGGATGTATGGGAACTCTGTATTATCTTTGCAACTTTTCTGTGTATCTAAAAATATTCCCCCAATAAAGTTTTTAAAAATTCACTTACAGTAATGTATTTTCTATTTCTCTATTTTCTTATTCTATTTCACTGGATTATTTGTATTTCTAGGTATACTACTATTTTGTTTTGAGGTTTAACATTCATAGTGAAGTGCAACAATCTTAATTGTATAGATGAGTGATTTTTTTTAAACATATATAAGCACAACTGTAATCATCCAGATTGATACACTTGTATACAATCCTAGTAACCTGTTTCTTGTGACTTAATCCAATCAATAACCAGCACCTTGCCCCATGAGATAATCACTATTTTGACTTCTATCATTATAGCTAAATATCTGTTCTTGAACTTCGTATAAATGCAATCACACAGTATGTATTTGTGCCCTGATTAGTCTTCCATAAAACTTCCATGTGTACTTGAAAAGAATGTGTATTCTGTTACTCGGTAGTGTTCTACATCAATTAAGTCAAGTTTGTTGGTAGTATCCTCTTATATCTTTACTGATTTTTCACATTATATTGAGATGTATAGAAATCTGTAATTGTGGATTTCTGGTTTTGCCATGCAGTTCTATTTTTGCTTCATGTTTTGAAGCTTAACACGTGTGAACATTTAAGATTGTTATGCTTTCATAATTGACTCTTATCAGTATGAAATGACTTTTACCCTGTGTTCTTTGCTCTCAAATCTACTTTTCTGAAATTAATATAACCATTCTATTTTTTTGATTAGCATTATCATGGTATGTCCTTTCCCATACTTTTGTCTTTATATTTACAGTGGCTTTCTTATAGCAGCATATAGGTCTTGGTTCATTTATCCAATGTGACACTTTATAATTGGGAGCTTTTGATCATTTACATTTAATGTAATCATTGCTATGGTTTATAGTTTAAACCTACAACTCTGTTTTCTATTTGCCCATTTGTTTCATTTTTTCCCTTTCCCTGCCTTCTTGGATTATTTATGATTCCATTTTCTTCCTTCTTTATGATCTTAGTTTAAGTTCAGTGGTTGCTTTGGGATTATCAGACTGCCTTCAAGATAGGTTATGTACATCTTGTGTATAACCTTACAATAGTACACTTCTATTTCTCCCCTTAACCTGTGTGCTGTTACTGTATATTTTACTTGTATATATGAAGTCTCACAATCTGTATTTGCTTTAAACAATCACCTTTAAAGATGTTTAAATAGTAGGTAAAAACTACATTTACCCACATGGTTAGTACATCCAGATTTTTATGTGGTATTGATTTTTTTCTGCCAAAAGAACATCTTTTAATATTTTTTGTATTAGTGTTTCCCCAAAAATAAGACCTAGCCACACCATCAGCTTTAATGCATCTTTTGGAGCAAAAATTAATGTCTCGGTATTATATTAATTTTACCATCTTATATTAAAATATGCATTAGGTCTGGCTAGGTCTTATTTTCGGGAAAACACTAGGTAGAGACCTGTTGGTTCAGATTTTGAGCTGAAAGTTTGTATTTCACCAATATTCTTTAAAGAGTATATAGAATGTAAACTAATAGGCTGTTTCTTGCAGTCCTTTTAAAGATACTGCACCATCTTCTCATTTGCACTGCTTCTGACAATAGGTTGACTGTCATTCTTACCACTGTCCCTGTATGAACATCTTTTTCTCTGGCTGCTTTTCCCCATCACAGGCAATAAGCAGTTTGATTATGAACAGTTTTGCTGTAATTTTGTTTCTATGCTTGGGATTCTTAAGAGCTCTTGGATTTGTGGTTGTTTACTTCAAGGTGTGTACTACTCAGGACTCACCTGAAGACTTGGGAGGACCCATTGGAGATCCCCAGGCTATGTTAATAGACATGACAAGCTCAGAGGGCTAGGATACATTGACAAGTGTAATGACCAAAAGTAACCACACAGGATGGTCTGCACATTAACTCTTAAATGGGTAGGTAATGGTGGGTAATCACATCCCAGGCCTATAGCTTTAGTAAAAGGCTAACCTTCACCTTAAGCCAGACCTCTTCTTGTGTATCTAGGGCAGGGGTGTCCAAACTGCAGCCCGCAATCCATTTTTAATTGGCCCGCAGCAAATTCCAAAAATATAGTTTACTTAAATAAACCAGGTGAGGCAATACGTACTTCACCTCGAGTGAGTGGCCCGGCTGTTTGTGTATTTTACCGCATATGGCCCTTGTTAAAATAACGTTGAAAAAAGTTTGGACACCCCTGCTCTAGGGTAACATACTTTTAAAGTCAGTGACTTTCTTTTCTAGACCCCTCAACAACAGACCCACTGGCAACAGAGGACAACGCTCTAAGAAAACTCATTTTCTTGTTGCTTACATACCATCTCTATTTGTTGCAATTGTTAACTACCCTGTGCCCACCAATGTATAAGCAGCTCTCCACTTTTCTTTTTATCCAATTCTAGAGAATTCCCTGCTTTGCTTTTCTCCCACCTCCCTAATCTACCAGCAAAAGATTTCATGTAACCTTCCTTGTATCTATCCCTTTGATTTTTAAGTATAAAATAATCTGCAAAACTGCTATTCCTCAAAGCATTTTCTCAGTCCTTTGAAATTTTGCTTCTGGATCCCGCCTTCGGCCTTGGCTCAAATAAACTCAAACTTTGTTTAGGCTTGGACTTTTCTTTCGACACTACCGTGTCCCCTCCCCCTCAGGGAGAATGCAAGTCTCCACTCAGGCATCTCCTGAGGTGCATTGCAGAAACTCTCAAGGGAGTAAGGTGGCAGCAACCAACAGGGTTCGCCTTGCTTGCTTTCCCTTTGAGGCATCCTCCATGGCCACGTGTGCAATGTACTGAAAAATGCTGTACAGGTGGCCTGAAGCAAAAATTCTCCTTATTTCTCTACTTGATGTTTAATGTTTTCTATTCTTGAAATGGAAATTTAGATAATTGGGTTTTTTTTCCTAATATATTTCGAAGGTACACATTCCCCTTAGAATTGCTTTAGTTGAATCCCCCAGATATTTAGAATATTTTAAATTTGCATTGTCATCTTTCTGACCTATGGAGATGTTTAATTCCAAACCTTTACTTTCTAGTTTTGTCATTGATTCCTAGTTTAATTGCATCGCGTCATAGAATATATTGTGATGTGAATCCTTTGAGAATTGTACGAATCCAGTCTGTGTGTGTTCCATGTGCAGTTGTTGGGCAGTGTTTTAATCATCAGTTAAGTAAAATTAGTTGTGTTGGTCAGGTATCCTATATGCTTAACTCTATTTTGTATTTTCGAGTATTTAGCCCTATGATTTCTAAACTACAGGGGTCTATTTGTCCTTCCAGTTCTATTTACATTTTGGAAGTTACTAGGTATTCACAAATTTATGATTACCTTAATGTTAAATTGGCCCTTTTATCATTATAAACTGTTCCTACATCTCTTTAGTACTTAACTGGATTAGTCTATTGCATTTTATATTAATATTGCCACATTATGTAATATTGGCATAATACCTTTTTCCAACCTGTGGTCTTATTCTGGATATGTATCTTATAAGACATAATGGAGTTTAGAAATTTTAATTGTCTACTAATCTTTGATTGGAGTGCGTAATCCATTTTTATTTAATTACTGATAGTTTAACTGGCCTGATGTATTTCACCTTTTTAAAATTTATCTTTAAAAAAACCTCATTTGTAATAATGAAATTTTCATTATCCCATTTTTCTCATCTATTGTTTGTTGTATCTTCGATTATTCTTTTAGTGGTGGCTGTAGAAATTAAAATGCTTCCTTGACTTATTAAATACTATAGTTTTGATTATACAAATGTAACTTTAATCTGCTTAAGCAAGCCTTCTCGTGCTATTCTCTTGCTAAGTACCGTTTCCCCGAAAATAAGACCCAGCCGGACAATCAGCTCTAATGTGTCTTTTGGAGCAAAAATTAATATAAAACCCGGTCTTACATTATATAAGACCGGGTCTTACGTTATATAAGACCCGGTCTTATAGTATATTATGTAAGACCCAGTCTTACATTATAGTCAAGTAAGACTGGGTCTTATACTAATTTTTGCTCCAAAAGATGCATTAGAGCTGATTGTCCGGCTAGGTCTTATTTTCAGGGAAACATGTTATGACTTCCTATTCTTCAAGCAGCAGCTAAATTTGTTTATATTAAAAACTAGACCACTTCAAACCTTTCCACATTTTCTAACTATTCTTAGAATACAATTCAATTTCCTTTCTATCGCCTATAAGCCTGGCACGACCCGGCCTCTATCTGTACCACCTTATGCCATTTATTTCCTCATTGAACCATACATCAGTTTCACTATTATCTTCAAATACTTTGCAACTCTGGCACAGATATTTTAAGAATTATATTGCCAAGGATAATTTGCCTGACCTTTATATCTTCTATTCATCACCCTATCTAATATAATATACAACCACCCCTACTTTTCTTTCATAGTACTAACCAAAATTTGTAATTGTTTTCTTTGCTTCAATTTATGATTCACGAGAATACCTTACTATCTCACCATCTAATCATTAACTAGTTCACTGCCTAGCATGCAGTAGAAACTCAATCAACATGTAATTGAATAAACATAATTCTTTAGTACGTTCTAAATATTGATACTGTTGAATTACCCTTCAGAAGCCTGTACGTACTCAATGACAAAAAAATTAAGAATTTTACAATAGCGATATTTAAAAAGCCCCAGCAATCAAAATAGCATGGACTAATGACATGGAAAACAATGGTGAGCCTGAAAGTCTTTCAGGGGTAGGTAAAAAAGTTCAATTTGTTAAATATATCAGTCTCTGGAATCCTTCAACAAGACTTTTCTACATTTAATTTTAAATTGGTATTTTTCTGACACATGACAAGTCTTTCAAATGTACAGGAAACACATAGGTTTGCTACTTTCCAATAGGTTTACAAACTCACGTCAAACATGTTATATTTCTCATATCAGGTACTTGTCTTAGAATGCTTTATGAGCATATGGAATGCTTTATGAGAAACCTGGATTTAAACCCATTTCCATCGTTAATTTAGGGGAAAAGATGAAACTATCACTATTACAAGTGATATGGCCCAATCCTCTCTCAGCACTTTCCCATCCTAGGGTTTTAGTACAGCAGGTTTTGCAGCACTGGGTATGCAGCCTATTAACGTGGTCTTAGTTTCTGGTAGAGAAAGAACTACACTTTTTGACCTTCCCTTTTTGGTGTTTCTAATGCATTAATAACAATGACAGTTTTAAGTATGATATAGGGCAATGCAATCTTGTTATTCCAATTATACCATTTACAAAGGTGCAAATATGTCCTATTCTCTGATCATGGTCACTACATCAAATTAGAATTCTTAAGCTCTAATAGCCACATTTTTCAAATTACAAGAATGCGATGATTTATTTTCCCTGTTCAGAATTCTGATGTGATGCATTTAATCATTGAAAAGGCAGCATTCAGAAGGTTTGACATCAACAGGTAGATTAGAGACGACACTAAGATTATTAAAGACAGCAATTCATCCAACTTGTTTTATCCCAAACACTTCCATTCTATATTTTCAATTTTCAAGTTTTCATTTCACTCCTGAGCAAATAACTCAAATTATGCATTTTCCTAACAGCTAGTGTTATGTATCTAAGTCCAAGTAAATGTCCAAATCATTTTTGACAATAAAATGTATTTCACTGGTGTAATTAAGCAATAATATATTGTATGCTATTTTCTTCTACTAAAAGCTTTTAAAGCCTTAAAACTCTATTTTTTATTACACAGAATTTTAATATACATTTGAACCATTTTGAACTCTACTTAATCTGGTCCTACATCAGGTTAGTGATACAAACTATTTTTTAATTCATTGCTTATTTTGCAAACAATGCTCAACACTACATTTAGTTCCAGGGTCATATACTCTAAAGGAACTCAATTTATCAATCCATAGCGAAGCTGCTTTTGTTAGTATTTTTGCAGAAGCATGTTAGAAATAGTTGACCAAAAAAAGTATTACTTCCAGAGTAATAATTTTTAGTGCTTCTGTTCTCGGTGATATAAAAAGAATCTAAGCAAGATTTCAAAATGTATGCCCGTGAGGCTGACCTTTGTTTCCAATTCTATTTTAGCTGTTTGCAATAAACATAGCTTGCATCCTTTAAAAAGAACACTGAAGACAATGAACAATGTCATTACATGCAGTTTCTAGATCCCATACTACACTGATGCATGGCTAGACTGATAATTGTAAACCTTTTCCAGCTTGTAAAGAAATGGCCTTATTAAACTTTAAAAGGATAAATGTTTCTTCTCGAGACTTACGTTGATAACTGGTTTTCATGCTTGTAAAGATATAACATCAAAATAAAAATTCCAGCAATCAAAAAATGTTTTTCAGTAAAGAATAAGCATTCATTCTTTTATTAGCACTGGGAAAAAAAACACAACTCATCAAAGCCTCTTAAGAAACATAGATATTAACTGAATCCCTTGTCAAACACTTGTTGTTTGCTACAACAGGCTGTTCTAAGGGGTAGGAATACTGGGTTAAAAAAAAGGCCTGCCAAGAAATTCACCTAATTCCTACGGCAATTCAGAGGAACCCAAGATGTACCCTAGTATTCTGACTTGAATCATGAAGGCCAAGTGTGAAAAGGATGATAGTGGGGTGTGTGCAGTACATTCCAGGCACAAGAAACTTATACACTGAGAGTCGCATCACAAGTAGTGGGTAGTACATATAGGCTGTGAACCCAGGCATACTAGATTTGAGGCGGTGAGGTGTTACAACTTAAAAAAAAAAAATGACCTTTTTATGATATGAAATTTTACTTTAATCCTGAAAGCTATGGGAAGATTCTGAAATAAGTGACACGAACAGAACTGCTTTTTAACAAGACAATTCTGGTGTCAGAGTGATGAAAGGATCACTGCTTGATGAAACTAATTTAGCAAATACTATGGAAAACCTTTTATACGCCAGACAGGACTAGAGACCAGATGACCATTTGGGAAGCAACTGCAGTAGCTTAGCCTATAAACCAAAGTAGTGGCAGGAGGAATGCAGCCGTGTGGGTTTGAGGGTTAAAAGGTGGAACTATCAATTCTAGGTAAATCAGATTGGGTTTGGAGTGGGGAAGCAAAAGAGAAATCTAAGGATTCCCAAGTGATAAAGCTATTTATTGATGTGAAATATAATACTGGTTTTGATGGACAGTTTGCGGCGAATTTAGATATGGTGAAACTGACTTTGTTTAAAGGGAGACACAGTAAGCAGACAAGGATTTGGTGCTGTAGAAAGGAGTAAATAGGAAACAAAACTTCTGAATTATTAGTATATATGAAATATCTGAAGACATGAATGGGGGGTAAAAATAACAGGCATTATTTGCTGTATACTTATATGCCAGGTGTAAAAAATATGCCCGGGATCATATAGCTACCATGAAGTAAAAATTCAAATCAGGCACTCCAACTGTGGGGAAAAGTAGAAATCAAATATCATTGTCAATTCTATAATTGGATCCCACTCATTACCGCAAACTTTACTTCATGTTACATTCAGGTTAGTGGTACTCAGTCAGCCTTTGTAATGACCCCATTAATAACAGGCTACAGACCTTTCAGGGGTAGGTAAAAAAGTCTTTTTGTTCTGAGTATACTACTAAGGTCTTTCACTCATCACTGTTTTCAGTGTTCAATGTGGTAGTTTAATTTAGGCAGTATTATGAAGGTCCTTCTTTTTCCAAGGTTTCCTACACCGTTATTTTTGGTCCTCTAAGACATGATGAAACCTTGAAGCCTCAAAAATTAGCTACCTTATTCACCTATAAATTTGTCCTTTAAGACTGACTACTCAAGTCAATTTTCTTAAGTTTTGCCTTTTCATTCAAACAAGACGGATTCTTCCCATTTTATCACTTTATTTCTACCATGAGATACTTTGTAACAGTGTTCCCTCACTAGATTGAAGTTATGGGAAAGGGATTGTCATACATTTTTAGCTTCAAATCCAGATCTTTTTTATTTCCTTGAGTAATGCTACATAGCTTTCCTCATAATCTTAGATATACTTTAGTCATTCAATAAAGTATTTAGGAATTTACCTGGTTATTGCAATTTTCTTAATGTTAATACTTTTTGTGTGTGCTAAATATAGAAACTACTAGTTATTATCTGTTTATCTTTTATATCTGTGTATAATGCTACAACACCTTGTACACCGTGAAAGTACCCATGCACTCTAATATGGCTGGGAAAAAAAGTGTAACACGTTTACTGGTCACTCTCAGTGACTACACACTTGGCTCTAATACTACTTGGATCCATCTCTCCTGGTACTATTAACTGTCAGGGCTCCTACTGAAGGCTGAATCCACCACCACCTCCACAGTTCCAGATCCTATTCCCTCAATTACTTGATGAACCTCTCTAACAGTGCTCCCCTCCCTCTCTCCATCATCTACTTTCTGTTCTATTGGAGAATGAAGGCATGTCAAAGACATAGGAGCCAACCTAAAGAACTCCCAATAGCCAAAGCTGGAACAACTTGAGCAATAAAATAACAGCACTGGACTCTGACCTAAGGTGTAAACTAAATATGCATGTGTCCATGCAGATATAAATTAGGAGACAAATATTTCTTACAGAAGAATCTGAGTAAGTAGCCCTCCCCATCAGAAGGCAGAGTTTAATCCCTCCCCCAACCCCCACATCTCATCTGAAGATGGACTATACTTAGAAATTTGTTACCAAAGAATGGAGGAGGTTAAGGGGAAAGAAATTACAATGGTGAATTAGGGCAATTCCTACTTTAATCAAGTGAGGAAGGTTAACATCCCCAGGAGGTCATATGGATATTATGTATCCCAGAATGATGTGATAAGAAGCGCACTTTTTCTTTGTGGTATTCTTTCCCAAAACCCACAACCCTGGTCTAAGCACAAGAGAAAACACAAACTCAGAATGGGGGGACATTCTACAGGATATCTGGCCACTATTCCTCAAGATTGTCAAAGTTATCAAAAGCAAAGGCAAAATGTCAGACCACTGGGGACTGAAGAAATATGACAACTAAGTGCAATGTGGTGCCTGGGTTGGTTTCTGGAGCAGAGTAATGGAAAAGAAGGTGAAATTCAAATAAAACCTGAACTATAAGTAACAGTAAAATACCAATGTTGATTTCTTAATTTTGACAAAAGTATGTTAATGGTGGAAATTGGCTGTGGGGTATATAGAAACTCTCTGTAACATCTTCAAAAATTTTCTGTAAATTTAAGGTTATTTCAAAATAGTATGCCTGTCTACCTACCTTCTCATAAATGACTGAAATTAACATGTTCTTACCAAATCACTAGATTAAAAAACATCTGACCATTGTGGTTTAATGCTTATCTTCTCGAACAGGTTATTTGGTTGTTATCAGAGGTAATACTAGAATTTACCATCAAACTTGAGAATGAATCCCCATTTAGCCACCCCTGTGGTTCTCTTGGGCAAGCTTTTATTTCTTTAAGCTGTTATCACTCCTTTTTGTAAAATGGGATATATAATGGTATATAAAGGTGACAGGAAAAATTAGATAATACATGTAAACCCCTTACTACATACCTTAAACTCTTTTATGTATGTGTGTGTACACACACACACACACACACATAAATATAAATCTAACAATTATATCAAAAACAAGGCAGAGTAGAGAAATTCCCTACTTTTCTTACCAACATCTACAAGACTGGCTATAGATGTCAGACAGCAAGAAGAGATGAGACAACTTGTTTAGAGATAAGACCTGCTTTATCTTCATAATTGTGCCTAGAAACGGTCTTGAATTTAGAGCTTGCTCTGAACTTGGACATTTGCTAACAGATACCATTTAATATTGTTCAGATGAAAGGATTCCAAACAGAAACTTAAGAAAACTTAGCAGTTAGAATAGAGAGTTGTTGAGAACTATCTATGAAGTGACAGTTTTAAGAGTAATTCAGGAAGCACACTACCGCGTGCTATGAAATAAGGTATGCAGTGTTCTGGTAGAAAGTATTAAACTAATTTGGGTACTCTACATTAAAAAAAAAAGTCATAAAAATGTTCAACACCTAATGTTACAGTGACTACTCTTTGTACTGTTTTAAACCAAGCACTAATATATAAAAACAAGATGACACATAATGGGTAAGCGAACATAAAGAATTTTAAAATACAATGAAAAGTAACAAAGACTAAATAGCTTAAAAAATGAATACTAAATCAGAGCTTAAAAATTCTTATTTATTTCTAACAAACACCACTTGATGCTTGACTCACAAGCTTTATTTACATTTGTCTACAGCATCATTTCCTTATGAAATGAACTAGTACAGTTTAGTTAAACCAAATGAAATCATAATCATCTGAACTGTCTGTAAACTATTAGCTAAATTTATAATCTTGCTTTTGCTTAGTACAGCCAAAGTTTTAAATACAGAAAGCACAAGAATAAACCAACAGTAACATGGAGAATCTAGAAGATCTGGGCAATTTAGAAGGTGGACTTTCAAGAAGTCTGAGGCACAATTACAAGAGAGAAAAATTCTTGTGCAAACTACAGTAAACGTAGCAAAGAAAATTAAGACATAAAAAACAAGGGGCAAGATCATTGTAAAATTTTATCAAAATATTTCTACATAAGATATTTTGCTTTCATCTTTAGATCAGTTGAAGAGAAAAACCTCTTCTTTTAAAATAAAAAAACAAATATAATTTTGTTTGGTCTGTCTACAAAATACCTTAGAACATTTCAATTTTTAACTGCAGAAGACATTAAATGTTAAGGGAAAAAAACAGAACAAGAAAAAATGGGTACCGATCCCCATAACAAAAAGTCCCAAGCACAACTGTTGATTTCCCTTTAATATACTTACCTTGCATTGTCACTGAAGATACTGTTAAGAGAAACCTTTTTGTTTTTAAACAAGACGACATAATAAAGCTCAATGACCAGGTTTTAATTTTGAGAAATAAAACAAACTCTTAAAAAGTATTTTAAGCCATTAAGTAAGTTCAAGTGAATAGAAACAATTATTCCTGCTTATGTCATACAGAAATAAGCATTCATTTGTTACTCAGAAGAGAATTTTATGCAGTGTGTTTAAAGTTAAACATCTCATGGCAAATGTTCGCTTAAATTCACAATGTTTCTCTTGGTCTTTCACCCAAAGAGAAATATGCTTCAGAAGCTTTCTTCAATTTGCTCTTCATTAACTATGATTGAGTTTTGTCTATCCTATCATATGTGATAACTGGATTTTTAAAGGATTATCACACAAAGCTTCTTAAAATATTAAAATAAACATTTTGAAATAAGATGTTTTTCTCATCAGACAGCCGAAACAACAGAGAAGAAATGGACTGTTAGATATTTTTACCCAAAATTATGTCTCAGAAAGGGAGCAATGAGTAACACCTTTCTCCTTCTACAATTCACAAGATTTTTCTGCATTAAATGTGGTGGTGCAAAAAGTAAAAGTCAATAAAAGAAAGGCAATGATTCTAAGGCACCCTTAGCATAGGGAACTTCAAAATAAAGAAATTTCTGTTTTACAACTAGTTCCAACTTTTTCTGGTAAGAATCACTTAGGTTAACATAAACAGGTTGACTCCTTTTCTCAGATTAACATAGACTATTTCCAATTACTTTACCAACAGTCTTGCCTCCATGCCAGAGTTCAGGCAAGCCTAGGTAATCCTGTCTTACGTCAATAAACAGTTCATATTTGGAAATGAGAAAACAAGAGTTCAAATTAGAAAACAAAGTACTTTGTTATAGTGCAGATGGTTTTAAATGAAGCAAATGGTGGTAAATAAAGAATGACAGAGCATCTAATTTTGGGACATTATGGCTTAAAATACTATTTACCTTTAATTTCACAAATAAACACAGCTATATTGTTCTGAAAAGCAATGAAAGGCATGCACCTCTACTAGCAGATTTAGCACTTTTGACCAAGTAAGACACCAACTTCTTAAAAAATATGCTTCATGCACTGTACTGGATTTTTTTTTAAGATGTAAATTTTAATACATTATTTCTTTTTTGAACTTGAACGGGAACCAGAATGAGATGATCCAGAAGATGACCTGTGGTGCCTGTAAGACATAACGGAGAAAGCAGATAGTCTAGTAAGCTGGAGCTGGGTGTCAGCATTCATTCATCAGACTTTTGAGAATATAAAAAATTAAACCACATTATACTGGCAAAATAAATAATTAAAGTCTAAGACACAAACTTAGACACACAAAATTAACTAGTGTGTAGACCTTGGATGTGAGCCCAGTAATAATATCATTTAAAATTCACTATAATTAAAAAAATACCTCATTTCAAGATATAGCCACCTCTCAATTATTTAAGGTAATGAAGAAAAGCCTTGCAAAAATGCATCAAATTACAGGTAATATACAACAAAGGCATATAAACTTGGTAATGAAAATGTGACTAAAACAATCTCTGGTAACACTGTAAATAGTGTGGTAAGTCTGTATGTAAAACAGATACAGCAAGGCTTCTGTGTATGAGAATATATATTCATAAATAATTACATTTTGGAAATCTAGGTCTCACAAGATGATTGAACAATTAGTTATTAGGGTTATATTCATGCAGCTAATATGAATAAGTCAATATATCAACCTGGGTAAAGTAGTGGTGTTCCGAGGGGTTGGCCCTGGGCTCAGGGTTGTTTAGTGTTTTCACCAATCACCTGGCTTATGGAATAGAGAACATGTTCATTAAGTTTAGATGACAACAAACTAGGGGGATTTTATGTGGCTAAGATAAAAATTTGTAGAAGTGGTAAGAAAGCAACAAAATGAATTTCGCTCATATATGGAGTAATTTTCTTACAAAAAAAATGCAGAGAAACAAGACTAGTTGTGTGTAACCTTAACAGCTAAACTTCAAAATATGAAGAAGCAAAACTAATCATTCCATACAAGTAAGAATCGTGAGTTAATCGTACTACCACTGAAGGCGGCAATAATCAGACTTCACCTAATCCTTACTTTCACAAGCTGAAAAGATATCTGCCAAAATTACAAAGGAAACCATTAAACTGACTATACAATTAGACACTGAGAATCAAGAGAAAGTTAATGAAACTAAGTAATTAATTAGCCTGCTATACAAAAGGCTGACAGATGACATGCTCTCCAAATTTAAAAATGTCAATACAGGTAACGTAATCTACTAAAGGTCTTTCTCAAAAAGAAAAAAAGAAGGGATTTGTACTGTAAGACGAAAAAATGTATTAGCTATAAGAACAACTGCCTTAGAAAGGGAATGAAACAATTTGCTGTGAAAATGCATTTATACATATTTAAATGACAGATTTCCAATAATCTAGAATAGTTATTTTTATTAGAGGTCCTAGAATCCTGATTCCTAATATTTAATGTAAAATCTATAGCATAAATTAATACATATAAAAATCAACTTCTAAATTACTTCAATATACAGCTTCTGAATTAAAATCTTAAAAGACAGAAATAACCGAGAGTTGGCTATAATTATATATGAATATATTATTTAAATAATAAAATGAACAGATAGTGGAAGAGTGGTTTGAGCTACAACTGTTCTAAATAACCTGATCAAAGCATACAGGATAAACAAAGTCATTACTGTTTTCTGAAGTTCAAAGTTGAAAAGCATAATTTAAAATTAGAATAAAGATTACGAAAATCTAATCCTTGACTAGGAAGTTTAATCTATTAAACACACTTAGGAACACCCATTCTTATTTCTACAGAAACCCAAACCTTTCGGGTGACCGTGATCTTGTTCGTCTTTTTTTTCGATCACCAGATGAAGAAGATCTAGAACGACTTCTCTTTCTGTTCCTCTCAGGAGAAGATGATGAACTTGAATAAGATCTTTTTCGTGGGGAAGAAGAGCCCCTGTGGGATCTGGAGCTGGATCTTCATTGATTGAGAAACAAATCAAACATTTCATTACAAGAAGAAACGAGGCAGATCATTTAGTTAACAGCTCCAAAAATAAACAGGATTTATAACTTAAAAATTTATAAGAAGAAATACTTACTATTTACTCAACAGATGACTTCTGGTTCAACCATGAAAACAATTCTATTTAAATACACTTACTTTTACTTTAATTTCATCTCTTTTTAAAATTCTAAGTGTTCATCACTTAAAAACCAGCTTAATACATTAAAATAGAATTCTAATTTTTTTTTTAAACTTAAAGCTTTCATTTTAAAGTATACATAAATAGGCAAACCAACAGGTAACTACATTTATACAAATTTATGTCTAGAAAATATATCCTTCCATTTGGAGAAAAAATAAGTATCCTATATACAACTTCCCAAGAAAAACAAACGATTCCTTATGGAATTACAAAACTTACTAAGTTGCTACAGAAAAAACAGGGATAGGGGACTGGAATGATAAAGAACAGTAACTACTAAATTGCTAAATATTCAAAGAAAAATAAAATGAGTAATTTTGAAACTTGATTTATAGTAACAATATTTATTTTTATGAAGGACCACTATTCATGAAGTATGAAGTGTTGACATTCACATGTTTTAGAGGTAGAGGTAAACGTGAAAATGTTTACAAATTTTTTTTCTTCATTTACGTATTTTGGTTGAAGTAATTTAGCTCAAACTTCCCAAAAAATTCACCTTTGGGCTTAAGATAAACTCAGAAAGCCCAAAAGGAGAATTCTTTGGAAAGTTATAAGCAATGAAAAAATGTTTGGAAAGAATATGAAGGTTGTTCTGGAAACCTTAATTATAGTGCTTCAAAAAGGGTACTAAACTTAAGAATCTTCACCTAAGGAGCACTAACAGGACTAAAACATTGATAATACATCATCATCATGACAACAATAAACTCATTTTCTCTCTGCATTGGCTTAATGCAAGTGTGCATATCATTCTTTTCTCCTTAATGTTGTTACATTGCAGTTGATTTCTAATGCTACAAATTTGGCTCTAATAAGCTTTAAGCAATTACTTTTACCAAAACACCTACAACTAAACTTCAAAGTTCTACATGAGAAGAATTGTAGACGTTTTTCTTATTCATGTTAGATGCCTTTAATAGATCAATAAATTAACTTAAAGAAAAAGGCAGCATATTTTGACTAAGTTTAGAAAAAACTAGTGTCTCATGTGCTTTTCTACCAATTATTTTTCCCTCTGTATTTCTGACTAAATGCACCCTGAAGTTAACAATGTTACTTAAGATCACATTCCACCTACACTAACCAACCATACTTCTTGATTTAGTCTGTGGAATTAAGAGGAATGTCTCTTCCACACATATTGTTTATAATATTCTACGTAATATTACAGAGAAGTAGAAATATGTTTAAGACCCTCCGGAAATTTTATCTAATATAAATGACAAAATTGTTTCTGAAAATGCTGCAACATTTGCCTTGCCAAACAAAATCTATTTTGAGGCAAGGTTATTTTTCCTTTTAAAAATGGGAGTAAATATTTTCTTTTTATTTGCATAGCTCTAATTTTATCTGAACTACTACTGTAAACATTAATGTATGAGAGATTTGGTGAAGGCTTGGCTCCATCTTTCTACTTCATCACATTTTAGCACAAAAATAACAAACCTTGCATAATGCAATAACCACCTTAATTCAATCATGGGAATGTCTTGGCACACTGCTGGCAATGGAAACATCTCATGGTGAGAAAATTAAGCTGAGGCAAGTGCATTAGTTTTCTAATGCTAAAATAAAATTGACAAGTAGAAGCAAAATAAGAGGGGAAAAAAAGCAGCAACGCCTTCTGCAGCCTTTAAATATTTTTTTCTCTCTGCTTTACAGAGAGATGCTACCTCATTCACCTTGATTTCGACCCACGAGATCTCGAACGTTCTCTGGAACTGGAACGAGATCTTGACTGCGAACTGGAAGAACTTCTTGAACGGGACCTGGAACAACAGGGAAGGATTTTTTTTTCCCAACACCCCTTAACTGAGCTTTGTGATATGAACACTGAAAGAAAGATACACATTAGAATTAATTTTCACATGAAAAGATAACTACTTGATATATTTTCAAAACACAATAAACTTTCTGTTTTGATATTTATGCCAGAACTTAAGGTAATAGATAACTTTTGAAAATAATCAACTGTTACTTTCCAAGATTGACAAAATTACTCTAACAGTGTTGTATAAATAAAAACACTCAGTACTATCATTTTATTAACACTGAATACTTTATGTTCATAAATAATATTGAAAAGTGACCCAGGATTTACACATCCAGGAATTATGAATGTTGCAGTTTATATTTAACTTCTCTGAAATATCTCTATCAATTTCTCTTATAAAATCCCTTCTACTTCCTCAGTCACTAGCTAGTGTGAAGCTTTAAATGTTGACTAACTCCTATTTTTCTGTCTACTTATAGGTTAGAGACTTAAAGGAACAATACATTAACAATCATATTGTTTTAGGTAATTATATTATTGAAAAATGACAAAAGGGGAGATAGGTCCCATTTAAATTTCAATAATCACAAATGAAATAAAATTCATTTATTAATCTAACACCTTTAATTTGTCCCTAAAATAACAACCTTTAGCAAGATTATTACATTTTAGTCTTAAAATTACTATCTTTATAACCACTCTTTTGTTTTCAGGTTTTACAGTGCTCAATTAACAATTAACTAACTGTTAAGCACTCAGTTAGCTAATATTTTTTCTTAAGCACCATTGAAATTCATTGACCATTGCTTCAGTTATCTATGAAGAATTCCTTAAGGAACACTATTTTTATAAGGTACTACTTTTTCTCGCCTAAAATTTTATTTTTATTGCTGACTACACAACCAGCAAATATTTATTAAAATTTTACATTACTAAGGAAATGATATTCAAGTACACCACCAATTGAATCCTGATATATTTCTGAACATTACAAAACTATGAGAAATTAAGCCAATAGAACTTATATGGCTGAATTTTCTCCTTTATCCAGAATACCTATACCAAAGTAAATCATCACAGCATTGTGTAATAAGCAATAATTAATGCCTAGAAAATTTTTATACTAGCCTTTAACAGTGCAAACATAAATTCCTTTTACTTAAAGTTTTCTAAATGTAACCTATTTAGATAATATTACTATATACAATGATTTAATTACATTTTTAAAGTATTTTAATAAAAGGCCTGGTGACAAAATGGATTAAGAAAGTTTCATATTAAGATTTGCATTTCTGAAAATACTGGACTATAACTTCATGGCCCTAAGGAAAAAATTATATTTAAAAAAGTGATTTGAATGAAATCTCTAAAATAAAAGGAAAGTTTATTCAGTCAAGAAAAACAAAATTTATAAATAAAGAAGTTAGATACTGACATTTTGACTGGTGTTACCCTTGACCTGTACCCGTTTACCTGGACCTAGACCTTGAACTTGAGGGGGAGGATGAGCGTGATGAAGATCGTGAATGTGAAGATCGAGACTTTGAGCGACTTCGTCTGTTAGATTTCTTTTTATTACTATCTTCTTCTTCACTGGCATCAAGATTATATTTTGAGAGATCAGCATCATCTTCATCCTCATCCTAACAAAAATTCAGATTCAATTATATTTGACATTTAGATATTCATGTTATCTATTAATACTAGGAATGATGAAGTTCTATATACTGGACATCTCCATGTGGATATATATCACTTCACTAATATCTCAGCAAATTCTCAATCCAGAAATCTTCCTATTACATAATGCATCTCAGATAAACAGATATGACCACTATCTCAAATATTTCAAAGTAAACTTAGAAGTCATATTTCTTTCCTCTTTTTTTGTCACAATGTATTACCAAATAAGCTGTCAAGAATTTTCAATTTTATTCCCATAAAAGTCCTTGAATCTATCTCCCTTAGTACTTCATTTTTTCTCTACTATATTACAGTAACCTTTTAGGTCATCTCTCTATTACAGGAAATCCATTCTGCCTCCCCAATAACTCAATGTTCAAGTTGGCTCTAGAACAACACTGCAGTTAGAGGTGCCGATGCCATGCAGTCGAAAATCCACACATAACTTGACTCCCCCAAAACTTAACCAATAGCCTACTGTTGACCAAAAGCAGTCAATTAACACATATTGTGTATGCTATATGTATTATATATATATTCATATGCATTATATACTGTATTCTTACAATAAACCAGAAAAAAGAAAATGTTATTAAAGAAAATACATTTACAATATTTACTGAAAACAAAACCCGCATATAAGTGGACCTGCGAAGCTCAAACCCATGTTATTCAAGGGTCAAATGTATATTGACAGTCATCACTCTGAAACACAGGTCAGATAAATACACCTTATCTGTTTCTTTAAAACTTTAAAAATTATTCCACATTGATTTGTTTAGTTGCATTCAAGGCCCTCATATGATTACACTACAAAATGCCCTTAATCTGGATCTATACATCCAACCACAAAACTTCACACTCAGGCCAACAGAACAAACATCACCAGTCCCAATGTGGTCCCTGCTTCCCTCATTACATTCTGCCTTCCGCTCTACCCACACTAGCCTATGCATGATTTTCTGAATGCTGCTAACTTGTTTCCTACTTAGGCAACCTTCATTTGCTGTTTTATTTAAGTTCCATTAAAATAAGGATGTTTGTCTCAGTCATTTTATCTCCAGAGCCAAAATAGTGTGCTTGGCAGACTGGAAGCTCAGAACCTCTGTGAGAACAAATGAGCACATACCAGAACATATCTTCACCATTCATCAAAGATTGTCAAAAACATTCAAGTTATGCCATAACTCAAATAAGACAAAGGGGAAATAAATAGGACAAGGAAATCATTTACCTCATCCAATTTATATTTAGAAAGATCTTCATCCTCATCCTCTTCTTCTCCCTCAGATTCTTTATCTTCAACTTCCTTTAAAATAGATGCTGGACCAACTGCCTTCCCTCTGTATTTTTTCTTTTTACGTCCAAACTAGAGAAAAAGTTTCACAGTATTTCTATCAACTGAAAATGTGTTAACACTTTTTTCCTAAGAAATTACTCTAATGCATATAAATCGATGTATTTTAAATCTATTGTGTCAATTATATAGTCAATTATGATTTCCTACAAAATACTAAGTTTTTGTAAGACTCAAAGTGTACTTATAAAAAATGCATTTAACATTTTTCCTTTGCACTTAAGGTATTTTCTAACATGGTTTTCTAATTTGCATTCACCTTGAACATTAATGTATAGCTTACCTCATCATATTCACCATCAGATTCTTCTCTTTCTATGTATTCGACATTTTCTCTTTCATTAAAACCACCACCATATCCTACAAAAGGGAGGGCATAAATTATTATCCTGTAACAATTCATTAAAATAACAAAAGACATCTCAAAATTACCTCCAAGCTATAAAGAAGATCTTACCAATAGCATTTGCCTATGTATATAATAAATTACTAGTCTTTTAAAAAGCATATAACAAATCACTACAGAGACAGTCTCAAAGTGAGATACTTTACTGGAAAAGTCCTGTAGCTACATTTCAAGCTCTTCTCAATTTCAAAATGTCCTTAGGCAAAGATGTAGACCATGTATAGGGCTCCATAGTGGAAAAAAAAATATCCTCAAATCTCTGTTACAACCAAGTTTTAAAAGGACCTTCCTCTGTAGTTTATCATAATTCTTCTGGGAAAAGTGGGCTCACCAAGAACCAAGAATCAAATCTCACTATTTACTAATTGCAGGTAGTCTGGGATTTTGCTATGTTGAAATTTTTCTGGGCTAAAATGCAGCTAGAGTTTGGAAAATTCCTAATTATACAGGCAAATATAATGACATGATAAAGGACATCCAAAGTGATTTTAATGCAATTGTTTTTAATACACAGGTAAAAAGTCACTGAAGGGTCCCTGAAGTAGCAAGTTAACTTTTAAACTGAAAGTATTCGATTAAAAATTAGGATCAGCAAGCCATTATTCTTTGATTTCACAATTATCATCTACAATTAAACAGATAAGTCTCTAACATAGGCTTAACAGAGTTGGAATAAGAATATCAGTTAATTTTAGAGAAAGTGACATGAGACTATCTGAATAAATCTCCCATTAAAAAACAATTGAGAGGTATGTGGTCAAGAGTAACACAAACTACTTCTCATATTCCAGAGCACTACCAGCACAAGAGCAGCTGATTACCAAATTTAAGGATTTTATGAACCAGCAAAATGTTAAATCAATATGTAAACAAACAAATATTTGTAATTTAGGACTTGGGACTTTAAATTGGTCAACATGAGCGTTAAAAAATTGATCATTACTCTTTTATAATTTCATAAGAGCCACAAATAGAAGAAAGGCTATAAGAGTCCCAACAAAACAGTGTAACGTATTTCCCTTAAAAGAAAAATCACAATATAACATCCTTTCTTTTCTTCGTTATACATTGTACCAGTGAAAACTGCAATGTATCAGTGTTTATCTTTGAAATATTTGCTTATCATTGCTTTCGTCCTCCTTTGTTTCTGAGACAACACGCACTCCAATTGAAATTTATTTTCCTTTTGCTTCTGTCCATGAGTAAAAAGTATATTAAATACCATTAACAACTTTTTCTTACTAAAACTTTGGCTCTAGTTTTTCATAGTATCAAATATAAAAAGACAGAAACAAGTACAACTGGATTATGTTCACCTCAAGAAAACAGCTCATATTCCGTATTAATTCTGGATTACAAACACAGTGAAAGTTATATTCGACAACATAGTTAATCTTATCTTTAGATATATTTAACATTTTATCAGTACATGCTGATTAAGGTATGAATAGTTTCATAAACAACAAATTCCAAGAGATTAATAATAATAAAAATCTAAACTTCAAAATATTTAGAAGTAGGTGAAAAAAAAAAAAATCCATGGCATCTATATGGAAAATAATCCACATAGGAAAAAATAAAAAGCAAATCAAACAAATACGATGCAAAAGCACAACTGTCTTTAGTCTAGCCGTACAGAAAAATTCCTGATAAACTAATCTGTTTATATATGGAAACAAATGGAAAATTTAAAACAACTCTATTTAAAATCAATAGGTAGGGTTAATAGATCTCTGTTCACGTTTAGTAATCCATAGCTGAAAAATGATATGGCAAATAGGGAGGGCTATAGAATAAACTATAGCCAAGATTTAGAAAGTGAACTGTAACTCATGTAGGTTACTTTGCATAAGTAACATTACTTTAAAATGAGTATCACAGCAAATACAAAGCTATTTTCATGTTCTCATACAGGTCATAGAAAAAAACCTAAATAACCTGTTGACTGAACAAAGAGATTTAAGGCATGCTGTGTGAACCCGTAAAACAAATCTACCTCATGAAGAATTCTTCTCCCATACATGGAAACTATAGTAGGTCTCGATCATGAAAAAACGTAAACATATCATTTCCACTGAAGAATAAGAGGAATCACTGGCATGATCTGCATGTGTTTGCTTCATTCCATTGGTTTGAAGCTCTTCAGGTAATATTGTAAAAATCAGTCTTCTTGCTTTTACTCTTGCCACCCACCACCCCAATTCTTCTACAAACCAGCAATATTTAACGAAAATTAGAGGTGTCACTCCCTTGTTAAAAATCCTTCCGATCCTTCACATTAAATTTAGAATGAAATACTCCTTACCATGATTTACATGGCTTTTACCTGTATCTGAAGAGTTTTCTGGTGCCAACTAGGAGTTTTTCCAATACACTAAATTCTTTCAAGTCTCTGGGACCTTCGCACAGCTGTTTGCCCTAGCTTGGAAGGATCTTTCAACTTGTTACTTTGGTAACTCATCTTCTCTTCTTAGCTTAAACATTGCTTTTTCAAAAAACAGTGTTTCTCAAAAAGGACTTCATTAATCTTTAGTTCTAACATGTTTGCTTTTACTCACCCAAATTCCCAACATCTTGCACAATGGCCTATAAATTATTTCTTCAATGAATGAATACAGAAAACAATTCTGGTACCACTTTAAAAATTTGAGCTTTTTTTTAAAAAAGGCTTTAAAATACAGTTTTGATGAAATAAGCAATCAAAAACCTCTGTTATAACAAAAATAACATTTTTAAATCTGTCTCAAAGTAAAATGTAAAAATGTGAGCAATAGCCAGTCAAGCACCAAACACAGATTTATATTAGGGCTGTGACAATGGAAATTAAGAGAAAAGAGAATGAATATAACATGTACTTCAAAGAACTAAGATACTGACTTGAAAATTCTGTGATTCTATATTTTGAACAGTTAATTAATCCAACTTCTGAGAAGCTATCCTAAGTAAATAGTTGAAAAGAATAAAAATCACAATGTATTAAGATTGTTTCTACTCCAGTTATCCTGAATGATTAAAAAAAAAAAAAAATAGAAAAAGAAAAAATGACCCAAAAATTCAAAAAAATAATGAAATAGTTAAGTAAATTATTGTACAACCATTTGATGGAATTATGTAGGAGAAAAGAGCACTCTTACAGAAGCAGTACATCAAGTTTTCTTTTATTCACAGCCTGCCCCATGCTTAGGAAATTCTCCCCTGAACTTTGGACTTTGTTATTACAAATAGTAAAGAGAAACTGGAGAGTGTAAGTGTAAGTTAGTTCACACCTTCAACCAGCAAAGACAACTACTTGGGAAGTAGGAAAGGGTCAAGACACCAAATGATCGAAAAAAGATGAGTAAAGTGAGAAGGTATCAAACAAACTTTGAACGTTTCAGTTCTTAAGACTATAGATCTTGTGAGACAGTGAAACTTTAAAGGAGTCATCACAAAACAGGTCAAAGACAAGGTAACAGATAAAATGCTTTTGGGAATTATAATTTTCAGACCTGCTAATGATTTTGGACTTCATCCTAAAAGCAATCATAATGGTTTTAAACAAATGGGAGTTTTTAGTTTGGAAAAAAACAAAACGAAAAACCTCTGGCTGTAATTGGGCAAGAGTGGAACGTATACAGATACCAAGAAGGCAACCAAGTAGGCAGCTATTTTTCCAAGACAAGATAAAGTGGTATCTCTGCCTAGGATAGTGATGGAAAACTTGTCAGAACAGATGGAGGAGTTATTATGAAGAACACCTAGGTTTCTGGCTTACATAACAAGCATGTGGTAAGTGGTACTAATCATGAGAAAGAGGTCACCAGGAGACGGACAGGTACTGGAGGAAAATCATGAATTCAGTTGGGATATAATGAGTTTGACATTTACATGGCGACAGTGAATAGGCAGCTGGAAATATGGCTCAAACTCAAAGAAGTCTGAGCTGAAGACATGAATTTGGCATCATGGTCTGCTGATAGTTACTTAAAGTTAGGGCTCAGAAGATGCCTAGGAAAAAAAGAGCAAAGAAAGAGAGGTTGGGGATTGAATCTTGAACTCCAACATTCTGTGGCCGGGCAGAGGAGGATGAAACTAAAAAGGAGACAATAAACAACCAGAGGTGTAGGGGAAAAAAGTTTAAAAAAGGGAGAAAATGTATACCTTAAAGAGGTGAGGAACGGTAAAAAATGTCGACCCTTATTAGAAAGCTTTAATCTATCCAAT
Organism: Rhinolophus sinicus; assembly: GCF_036562045.2. Lineage (NCBI taxonomy): Eukaryota > Metazoa > Chordata > Mammalia > Chiroptera > Rhinolophidae > Rhinolophus > Rhinolophus sinicus. Next base: position 36,819,671 of record NC_133756.1, read on the forward strand.
GAGTACAAAGGTAAGAGCACTTCCTGAGAATGAGAAGAATGTGGTAGGATTTGAGGATTGAAAAAAAAAATATCTGGGACATTAGGCTACAATGTTCTCACATGTGAGAATACAAAGTAAAAAATTTCAACAAAGGTAGTTGGGAGGGGGGCGGATTAAAGTAGAATCTCTTTTGTACCTCTGGAAGGGCTCGGTCCAAAAGACTCTTTAGTCTCTTATCCCCAGAAACCAGACAGTGGAAGTGGTCTAAAGTCAAGGAGGGGGTAAAAAAAGGAAACCAGGGAAGTAGTTTACCAAGTCTAGGTCTGACAAGGTGACAAAATATAGAAAAAAGCCTTTGATTGTATGATGTATGAATCGTTGAATGATAAAATCAGATTTGAAGTATACTGGTAATGTGGTTGGGCTAATTATTGAAAATGGGAAAACCATAATCTACTACATAAACATTTTCATCTCACCCCTGACAACAGAACCAATAGTAAGCTATTGTATAGGTCAATTGTTACCAAACTATCCGAATCACCTGCAGATTTTGGGGACCCACCCCCAAAGAGGTTCAAGCTATTTTGGAATAATCTAGATTTTTAAAAAGTTTCTCAAATGACTCTAATGCATAGCCATGTTTGAGAATTACTGCCTAAGTTTTAGATGAATACTTTAAAAGGTGCTTCAGTTTTTTATTTTATATTTTTTTCATACTAGGATATGAAATAAATGAAAAAGTGGTATTACTCTATCATTGCTAATAACAAACATCTAGATCAGTGCGGGGGAATAGAGGGGAATAAAGCATTTCTTTAAGTATCCTAATGTCACCATTAGGAGAGGGCTTCCTAATGAAGTACTTCATAAATTATGAAATAAAACAAAAGATGATTTTTTTTTGAGTTATAAGGGGGGAATCAAGGTCGAAATCATAAAGGCAGAACAGACAGAATCCTCAATCACTGTGTTCTTATGAGAAGGTGATATAACTGTCAATTCAAGTTTTAGTCCTTTTAAAATCATTTAGTTAGAATGTGTTTGTATCTTACCCGTTCTTTCTTCTAACTTAGCATACTTTGGAGTATTACACATGTTACACTCTGATCTTCTGGCCCAATTCACATTACTGCAACTTCAGAAGTTAAAAATATCAAATTAGTAGATAATTACAAAAACAGTAAATTTTTAGACATTCTAGAATTTTAAAATAAAAACTAGGATGAAATCACTGCCATAAAAATGTTTGCTAAGGATACTGCACACAAAGAAAACGTACCCAAATGTACATTTTCTGAAAAGATAACGTGGATTCTAATCGACTGAACTATTCAAGTAGAGAAGCAAAAGTTATACGGCATGAAGAGTGCCTTTGTCATTTTATGAGAAATTACAGAGATTCTGATGTCTTAGGGGAAAAATATCTTTTTAAATGAAAAGTTCTAATTTCTCAGTCTCTGAATTCATCTCAAAGAGTAAGTTTATATACTCCAAATAAAGTTAATTTTTTTTAAAGGAATCAGTTCAAGCACCGAATTCCACAGCATACCAAACCCAGTCTTAATCTGTTGCTGGAAAATTCTTTAATGTAAGTTAGGATCTAGAGAATCAGAAATTTATGCAAGACCCTCTTCTGATCAAGTCCTCTTTCATATAAATTTGATTGATCTGCATAACAGAAAAAGTGGAAGGCGAGAAAAATCAACGCAGAACTTGAAAATCAAAAATATTAAGAAACCTATCTAATTAGAAATAACTATTTATGGTATGCATGATTCTAAAATTACTTTGGAAACAGGCAAAATTAATTTTGTGGTGCATTTCACATTAATAATATAGGCTAAAAGTTTTTTAACATTTTTTTCAGTAGTAGAAAGGAGGCTTTGGTGCTTTTAAATACATTTCCCTCCTTTTTGGGGGATGGTAGCTCACCTTAATCATTTGTTTACTGGTATGCATACTCCATCATAGTAACAACTAATATTACTATTAAAAAAACAGAATTTAAAAGTTACTGATACTTATGTATCAATTGATACATCAAATACAGAATAACAATCAACAGACCTCTGATTTAAAGTTACCTTGGCTGGTCAATGTGACTAATAACAATAGGTAATATTAAGTAGTGGCTTAGAATATATTATTACGGAAGAAAGAGTGGATGATAATTTGAAACATACGTTTTACACTGCCAGTCATTAGCACTAAATAGGCCTCGGCTCTTTTCTGCAAGTGTCTTTCCTATTTCAGTGCCCCCTGCTTTCATCATCTTAGCCTCAGTTGTTTTCTCTGAAAATAGAAAAATAATTCATTATGAATTAGAGGAAATAATGAAATGATTTACATACAGAGTACAGGACTATACATTCCTAATAGAAGCTTCCTTAAATGCTTACCCCGACCACATCTATTACAGCTGGTTCTTCTGGCAAAGTTTACATTTCCACATCTGAAAATAAAGTAAAAAATATTTACAGAGATATTTCTTTAAATCAACATGATTTTTAAAATTATATATATACAACTTCTTGACGTGTCCTACCTCACTATATACTAGATTCAGAACTTCTAAAGCCATCTCAGTCATGTTAACCATAAAAAAAAAATCCTCACAATTTAGGTGGAAAACAATAAGACTTGAAGTCAGAAGTGCAGGATAAGTAAGGAACTCCAATCTTTCACTTTCTAGTTATGTCATCTTGGGAAGTCACTTAGGATCTCTGTGCCTCAATGTCCTCATATTAGCATGTATCACTGTAGTCATGAGCCACATAATGATGTTGTGGTCAACGACTGACAGCATACACGACAGTGGTCCCATAAGATTAAAATGGAGCTGAAAAATTCCTATTGCCTAGTGACTTCATAATGCAATGCATTACTCACTTGTTTGTGGTGATGCTGGTGTAAACAAACCTACTGTGCTGTCAGTCATATAAAAGTATAGCACATACAGTTATGTATAGTACATACTCGATAATGATAAATGACTATGTTACTGTTTATGTTGTTTTGTATGGTAACTATGCTGTACAGGCTTGTAGCCTAGGAGCAATAAGCTATATACCATATAGACTAGGTGTGTAGTAGGCTATACTACCCAGGTTTGTGGAAGTGCACTCACTGTATGATATTTGCATGACAAAAATCGTCTAATGACACATTTCTCAAAATGTATCCCTGTCGTTAAGCAGTGCATAACTGTAATATGAAATCCCCTTGCAAAGCTGAAGTGAGATCTGACTCCAACAATTACTGATGAGACACCAGGGAGTTAAAAAAACCCTCAAAATAACTCCCAGTAAAATTTAAGATATACACAAAAAATGTGTTAAGTATTACAAGATATACAAAATCCTGAGGGTGGACCGATGGGGATAAAATGAATACATCAGAGAGGGTTTCCTGGATCTTGATAGAACACCTTTTACAAGTAGGAGGTAGCATGGTAACAAAAGAAGGAAGATAGGTTGTACTGACTAAAAACATAAATAGGTTCAATAATTAACAGGAAACTGAGTTTTTTAGGTTATTAAACCTCTGAAACCTAGTTTTAAAAAAAGGTAATCATAACCAATAACTTCAACACATGGAATAACACTATCTATCACTTTATGCTTATATTCAGCAAACTTAAAAACAAAAAAAAATCAGGTTCACTAACATTGTCTGAATAGTGCATGTGCGTATCAGTAAAAGCATGTTACATGCTCTGAATGACATGTAAAGCTTAAATTTTTAAAAGAATGCTTCCTTTTTTTTAGGTGTTATGCTAGAATGAAATGGAGATATGAAGTATGGGATGACCAGTAAACTAAATCACTCCAAAAAATTTTTAGGTTTCCCCCCCAAAAAAAATACACTTTTTGACCCAAATAAGCATTGAAAATACATTCTTATAATATTTTCTGGTTTTATACAGATTGTAGAAATAAAACTCTATTCACATATTTGTGACTGAGTTGAAATGCACTTAGAGGCCTCCTTCAAATATTTGGGTGTGGTGTCATTAATGAGGTTGTCAAAAGGACATTCTTTTACAAGAGAGCAACAACACAAATCAGAAGTTGTTCAATACCTTTGTTTTAAAATAGTCTAACCATTCACAACAACGCTATTCACAGCATATCACTTTGTTCTGTTCAATAGTGTCGATAATGTGAAATCCTTGAGATTATCTTAATCTTTATACAATCGAGAACCACAATTTATTACGTAAAAAAACCACAACAATGTTTCATTTACACTGCTTAAAATGTGGACAGAAGGCAAATGCTGGAGAAATAAGGATTTAATCTCCTTTAATGACACTAGGTGACAACTTTCTAAAACTACTATCAATAGCTGTCAATGGCGTGGCCGGTTGGCTCAGTGGTTGAAGTGCAGTGCTCCTAACACCAAGGTCGCCAGTTCGATTCCCACATGGGCCAATGCGCTGTACCCCCACCCCCAACTACTACATTGAAAAAAAACACAGAAAACGACTTGACATAGAGCTGATGGGTCCTGGAAAAACGCACTGTTCCCTAATATTCCCCAATAAAAATTTAAAAAAATAATAATCATTAAAAAAAATGCTGTCAAGGAGTATTTGCTACATATCACTGCTCTACACACGCTATACAATTTCACTGTATTCATTGTAAGGAAGCCATTCTATCCCATTTTTTTTTTTTTGGCAAAGTTAAATAATGTACGTATGGTTACATGGTCAACAATCAATAGGGCTGGAATTAAACCTACGTTTGTTTGCTTCCGTTTTCCCTCTTTACTACCATAAACTCTATATGCTATCTGTGCCTAACTCAGGCACAAAATGTTTATTTGAACATGAGTTGTGTATTCACTATTTTTGACAACTCCTGTCCACAGTAATGTCCATGTATTTCCAAATAGGCACACCTATCTGAGCACCCTTCAATAAATTGAGGAACAATTTATAGAGCACATTGGCTTCAGCAACCACGTCAAAAGCTGAGCCACTCAAACACGTGCTTCTCTGCTGCACGCATTCCCCCGGGCTAGACGGTAAACACACAAACCTCCTGCCTTTCAGCTCTAGCTGGGCGGAAGGGTCGATACTTGTGCGGAAAATTAAAGGTCAATACAAGAAACGTCAGAATTTCCCAAAGGGAGTCGTGTTTGGGAAAAAAGCAAACACTACGAAGTAAAGTTTGCATAAAAAACAAACAAAAAATCAAGGTGAACCATGAGAAGCAAAAGAACGAGTCGAGAAAAGCAACGCTTTCCTCGAACAAGATAAAGTTCTGAGGGAAAAGTCATGTGAGGGAGCTCAAATACCAAGCTGGCCTCAACTAGGAAGATTCCCTTATCGCTGAAACCTGGCCGGTGCGGGGGTGGGGGCAAAGGGAAGGCCATCTCGCTCTCCAAAAAGAGGTTCTTGGAGACATAATGTCGAGTAAACGCTGGAGACATACTCAAAACAAAGGCTCCCGAAAGACCTACTCAGGAGGAGACTGGGAGCCTCCTTCCCGCCCGGGAGTAGGCGAGTGACTCGCCGGCTCGACCCGGCTTAAGGAACCAGAGATCGTAAGAAGGGAAAATGCCAAACCGATTTGCGCAAGTTCCCATCGATAAACCCCGACCCAATTCGGGATCCTTCATGAACTCACTTTTTGTCAGGGCAAATCCAGTCACCGTCACTGACTCGAAAATTCTTGGTCGACATCTTGAACGCCGCCACCACAGTCACCAGCAACTACGTCTTCACAGGAGGAAGCGGGCCGGGGACTTTCCGCACTCCGGGGCTGTCCCCACGCCGCCTGACTCCTACCTATCACTACGTCAGGGTTTGATAATGAGGGAACGCGGCCGGAATTGAGTTTGAACGATGTTGTCCAGAGTTAGATGCCTGTGCGATGTTTTTTCTGGCCGAAAGAGTTATAATGCAAAGGATTTTCTCGAGCTAAACTAACAGGCGCCGCAGGGGCACCCCGGGCGGGAGGCCTTCTTGGCATTAGACGCTCTGGAGAGCCCCCTACAGGCGGGAGGACCCGAAAAGAAAGTACTTCCGAAGCTCAGATGGGAGGAGCTAAGCACCCGGAGGCGGAAGTGACTGTTCAGTTTGGGGCTTGGAAACGTGGGTGGCACACACAGGCTGCGCCTAGGGGTTGAGGTACAGTGGGCTGTTCAAGTTTTTGGAGAACTTATTTTAATAAAGGATTGAAAATTCCGTTCTTCCGTTATGCACACGGGATGCCTTTTAGAAGGTTGTGTTGATACATAAATATATGTAACAGATAAGCAGTGTACACATGGGAACCGACCAGTAATTTTCGAACTAGGATGTTGCCAGTATTGTTAAAATTACCTGTCTTTTTCATCCCCTTCCTTTCTTTCAGAGGTAACACTTTCTGTATTTTGGGTTTATTCCTGCTTTTTTAGAAGTTTAGATTACGTACATGTATGTTTAATTGGATAAACGGTTGACCTTTACAAGGATAGTTATGTAATTGTAACTTTCTGTTTCACTCAACAGTATGCTTTTAAATTCATCCTAGCTTGTTGGATATCTTTGCACGTAGCTCTGGTTCCTTAATTTTACTGCTATATACTGGCAATAGTCCTTTGTGTGCCAGTTTACCCCTTCTGTTTCCCAGGTTTTGTCATTGCAAACAATGGTGCTATGAACATTCTTATCAATGGATTAGCACGCAAAAATGCAAGGATGTTTTTAGAGCACAGCATATACCTAGAGAGAATATTTCCAACTATTTTGTAGTTACAGCAACTGCTTTAAAGTCTTTGATAATGGTGACATCTTGGTCATCTAGGTGTTGGCAGCTGTTCATTTTATTTTTCTTTCAGATCTGGTCATGTTTTCCAGTTTTTTGTATGGTGAGTCATTGTGATTTTTATCCTGGACAATTTGAATATTTTGTTGCATAATCTCAGAGTCCTGTTAAAATGCCTAAGGCTAATTTTTTCTTGTTTTAGGAGACAGTCAGTCCAGTGTGGTTCAGATTACATGTTCAGTCTCAATGTTCTGTGGGTGCTGGTTCCATGTCAGGTCAGTTTTCAAAGGCTTTGTTAGGCTGTTTTGAGTGTCCTATACCTACAACACTCAGGAATAATTTTGGAAGTTGGGCAGTAGTTTAAATTGTAGTTCAATTCACTTATCTTCTGCTATGCAGCTTTATGTCTATCTGGCAGATTCTCGGTTTAAGTGTCAGCACAGAACTTACGGGGTTTCATATGTAGAATTAGGAGGTCCCCTTCCCCTTTTTGATATTCCTCTCATACTCTATTTTACAGGGTCCCCTTTTCCTGGCCCTCTTGCCAGAAATAAGAGGTTCTTGTTTACCCTAGAGGCAGTCCTGGACAGAAGATACTGCTATTAAAAGCGTCCATGGTTATATCTCCCATTCAAGAGAGATACTTTAAAGCCCCAACTTCTGATTTCCAGACAAAGGCTCTATCTAGTTGTGCCCTCGCTTGGGTCACATTTGGGTGTGATTTTCACTAACACAAAAGTTCCGCGCTCTGGCTACCCTCTGTGTTCCTTGGGCTAGAGCCACCTCTAGTTGCTGCATGGGCTCTCCCCGTCTGTTCTGACCCAGGAGCTGCCTAGTGGAGAGCAACTGAGGGAAACACGGGTAGAGGCACCCTTCACCCTGAGGCCTTTGCCCCCACCCTGCTGCTGATGCTCAGGGCAGTCAAATGACCCTTTTGCAAGCTATGTGCCACATGTCAGTTGTCCTCATGTCCATGCTTGTCCTCTCCCAAGACTTCCTATCAAACTCTTCTTGCCTTTAATCAATGTGGTGACATCCTGCTTTCCTGGGTTGGTCTTAAAGGACAAGTGATGGATATGACTTGCCTGAATGGGACTCCTCTTCTTGCTCTGCCAGAGCTCCTTGCCTGTCTTTACCACTGCAATTGGTGTGTGGAAGGCAGGGCTGCAATCACCATTAACAGGGTCACAATGTAGCAACGCAGTGATTAAGGCTTAGTGCAAGAGAAGACATGGTTGAAAGGTGTGTTGTTCTATATGAATGCTTTACATTCTATGAGTAAATGCTCTAAAATTCTGAATGATAAATTTAGCATGACCATAAAAACAGAATAATTGTTTCCATTTTTCTGCGTTCTCTGGGTAAGTCTTGCGTTTGTGGTCATGATCAATGCACATTTGTAACATTAGAGTCATCGGAAGCTGGTGTTCACAGGCAGCACAATGGATGTTGGCATGAGATGAGTAATGAGATGAGTAATGATGTAACCAGCATTAAATAAATGGCATTTGAGAACTGCAAAGGCAAGAAGATGTATACTGTTTCAATTTAAAAACCTCTCAAAGAGCCATAGCACTATGAATAGTAATAGTGTGGCTACCTTTTCTTTGCAGTGGGATATATAAAATTAGCCCGGGATGGTATCTTTGACAATAAATATCACAAAGAAGCAGATCCTGGAAACTACGAAAATTTTTCATGTGCACTGGTTGGACAATAAACACCTATGTGTCTCTGTTTCTTGCCCCAAAACTTTATCAATAAATCACTACACCTCACATGGGCCCCTGACTTTGGTAATTACTTTTATAATCAAATTGTTGCTATAGATAGTTTCTGCCCTGCCCATCCCCAAATGTCTCCCCAGTGACTTGTTTACTCTAGTGGAAGCTCTGGACAGAAGGTAGTGTTATTAAAAGCCTCCATGGTTATATCTCTCTTTCATTCAAGAGAGATACCTTTAAGCCCCAACTTCATTTCCAGACAAAGTCTCTATCTTGCGTGTACCCTAGCTTGGGTCAGATCCAATCAGCCATGTCAGGTGTAATGTACAACCCTGACTGCTAGGAAGTACCCTTGTGGGAAAGGGTAGCACCCAGAGAAAAGAAAAAACAGTTGGTTCTTGATATTAGTTTTCCAGTGCTGTGTATCAAATTACCTCAAATTTAGCAGCCTAAAGCCACACTTCTTATTGTCTCTTAGTCTCGGGGGCTCAGAAGTCTGAGCAGGGCTTATTTACTGCTTAGGGTCTCACTAGACAGCAATCAAGGCATCAGATGGGGGTGCAATTTCATCTGAGGCTCAGGGTCATCTTCCGAGCTCATTCAGATTTTTGATAGAATTCAGTTCCTTGCAGCTAGAGAACTGAGGTCCCCATTCTCTTGCCAGATGTTAGCCAAGGCTTTCTTTCAGCTCCTAGAGACCGTCCTCAGGTACCAATCACAGAACCCTCTCACCACCAGCAGCATGAGTGTGGTCTTATATAATGTCATGTGATCATGGGGAAAATGATTCTATCACCTTTGCTGTGTACTGTAACAATCGAAGAGGTGACATCTTACATTCACAGGTCCTACTCACATTCAAAGGGAGGGTATAATACAGGGTAGGTATTCCAGGGGCCCGGAATCTTGGAAGCTATCTTAAAATTCTACCTACCATGGTTGTTGAACAGGCAAATACTTCAAGAGATGACCACTACAGTTTTCACACTCACAAAGCATCGAGAAATTCTTAAACTGTCTACCTTTTTCTCTTTGACATTCTTTTAAAAATAACATAGTTTATTATAGTAGTTGGGATGTGTGTTAATATTCATAGACATCCAAGTCTCATTTACCTCAGATATACATCTCTGAGAATATTTTGTCACATAGATTTCTTTCTACAGTTCAAACTAAATGTGTTGAAAGAAATGACAAGAAACTTAAATATTGTTTTCTGAGTTCACTTTACGATTTGGCATTCTTGGAAATTCAGTGGATTAAAAGGTGTGGGTGTACATACATACTTTACAAATCTCCTACAACTTGAATGTTCTTTTTGTTTAATGCAAACTATTCATAGGAAATTGCCAGCTGGTATTTCAGAGTCCTTTATAAATTAATTATAGTGTTTACTAGCCATGTGGGAGTGGAAAAGTCTATTTAGGTCAAGGAGGCTGGCCCTGCTGGAGACTGAAAGGCAGCACATACCGTGTTTCCCCCAAAATAAGACCTAGCCAGACAATCAGCTCTACTGTGTCTTTTGGAGCAAAAATTAATATAAGACCCAGTCTTATATTAATATAGACCCAGTCTTATATTAATTTTTGCTCCAAAAGACACAGTAGAGCTGATTGTCCGGCTAGGTCTTACTTTCAGGGAAACGGTATATGTAAGGTGTCAGTTGTAAATCTAATGCAGTGCTTTCTTGAGCACATATGTTTAAAAAAATGAACAATATTGAGATTACATGCAAATTTATGGGGAAAATCATATAATTAGAATAAAAGTTTCTTGAAATGTGCCATCGATTTATGGCGAAGATAACATTTTCACTGACCCATGAATTCACGGATGTTCCATGCCACAGGAGCAAAGGGATGCTTGATGCTAACAGCACATTCATTCATTTATTCATTCGCTTGCTCAACAGGACAGGGCTAGATATTGTAGCTACAAAGAGGTCAGTATCGCATCCTCTTTCTTTAAGGAGGTCACAGAGGGCTGGTGAATACAGATGTGTAAAGAGATAGTTGGAAAGCAGTGTCATGAATGTAGACATAATTAGAGGATGTTATGGGCGTTCTCAGGAGGAACAACTCTGCCAGTTTACCGGTGGGAAAGAGAAATGCATCAGGGTTATTTCATTACAAGTAACAGAAACCAACTCTGGTTAAACTTTATCCTTCAGGGCTGGGACAAGAGTGAGGCAAGCAAGTCATAGGGACATGAAATTTAAGGAGGCACTCTCGGGTGCTGAGGCTGAAGGTGTCACCTGAGAGTGAATGCCTCTTTAAATTTTGTACACTAGATGTCTGGCTCGTTTTAGTCCTGGTTCTATGTATTCCTTCAGTCTGTGGATGAAAAAGGGGTTCTATGGAAAGTAACCTCACAGGGTGATCTTATCATAAATTCCTAACCGGGCAGGTCATGGTGGGTAATCATGCCCAAGGCATATAACTTTTTAGTAAAAAGTTTATCTTTGCCTTAAGCAAGCCTTATTTTTGTGCATCTAGGTTAACACCCCTTTGAAATAAACCTTAACCGTCCTAAGAGAACACATAATCTTGTTAACTATTCTAGAACTTAATCCTCACTTTGCTTTTCCCCATCTCCATGTAATCTTCCTTAATTTCAATGCATAAAAGAAGCTGCAAAAGTGTTGTTCTCCAGAGCATTTGAGATCTTGCTCCCTAGCATGTATCCTCCGCTTGGCTCAAATAAACTCTTACAAAACTCTCTATAGATTTGGACATTGCATAACATCAAGTCTTACCCTTAGTCAAAAACTCCTTTTTTTTTAAAATTTTTTTTTTAATTTCCAATAAAAAACAGTTGAGAAACTCATTCATACTGATGTAAACAACCCAAAACAATTTAAAGTATACATTCTTTTTAAGGAATTTTCAGTTTAGCAGAAATAAAGTCCTTAAACTACAGCTCAAAAACTGAAATGTTTACAAGGACCAGGCAATATAGCATAAATGAATGAAGCAGGACTGTAAGACACTAGGCAATGAGGGAGATTGTGACAAGCTGTTCAAAGACATTCAAGTTCAACCTAAAATAAATAACTGTTTTGGCCAAACAAAAATTGCTTGCTGGATTATAAGGTCAATAGGATAGCTGTTTGTGCCCCTTATTTTCGGGTTGCTATAGGTACTAGAATTTCTGTAGACAAATAGATGTGAGGACATAAAGAGAATTGAATGGAAAACACTACCTGGGATATTATTCTCCACTTAAAGTTTCCTGGTGGCCTTGTAAAACGTTCTTTTGGCTTTGTTTGTTTCCTGCAGGTCCCCAAGATCTGGCCTAGTTATTCCACTTCTTTGCTTTCACTACTACTTTTGCCTGTATTCCATGAACCACAAGATGTAACTGGAGCATTTTTCACAGCTAGAAACTAGAGAGAAATAAAGTTTAGGAACAGGAAAGTTATAGCATCACAACTCTTAAGAGTCTCTTGTCGGGTCGGAAGTAGTGTAATGAACAAGAGCAGTCAAAGTTTATATCTGCCAAATGTGCTTTCCTATTGTCAGGAAACTCCAGGTGCTTCCAAAAGGACTGTCAATCATGCTGCTCTCCTTAACCCCAAGCACAGTTTGGGAGTTTTGTCCCAGGCTGTCCAATCAGAATGCCCAGTCTCCTGAAGGAGGAAGGAGTAAAGCTGCCAGCCTAAGATCCATTCACTTTCTGTACCCTGACGGATACCCTTAGGGCAAAGAAAACAAAGGAGGCAATCTGGTTTAACCTCCTTGTTACCTGGACTTCCAGGTAAATAGAATAATGATTTTAGGCAGGAGGAGTGGGCCTTATCTATAGAATATCCTTAGCAGCATCTCTCTTGGTAAGGATTGCTTATAGTAAATAAACCTGGAATCTGCCGATTTATGGGACATGGCCTCCCAGGAAAGTGTCATGTAAACTACACACCTCTCTGTGATATAAAATGGAGATGTTTCATAAATTACATGCTCCACCCTGTGAGGTAATAATCTGTAAAGCGTCACACAGAGACTATATCTATTATTCTGGGCCAGTAGATACGAAGGTCCTAGCAAGAATGTCCCAGATGTTTCTCTGCTTTGTCTCCTGATTTCCTGTACACTTGAAATGTTGAGTAAAGCTTGATGCTAGGTGAGGTCTCTGATTAGTGTGAGTCTGATTTGATAATCCACTGCTGTGTGTTAGCTCACCAGGTCATGGTGCTTGGTTGAAGAATGAATATGGTAAACTAGGAAAAACCAATCAGAACATTCCTTAGGATTCATTTAGGAATGTTGGGAGGGAAGTTCTCTCTCCATTGGAGTTCCTAAGCTGGTAAATGTGGATGTGAGATCCAATACATAGAGAGAGCCCACTCACAAAAAGTAGTTCATGAGACCGTGAGAGCTGATAGAATTAGAGAGAGAGGTAAGAGATGGAGAGAGAAAGTGAATTCTGAATATAGCATTTGAATCCCTGAATTTCATTCTTTTTGAAGTCATCTCTACCCTCTGGACTTCCCAGTTACATAAGCCAAATCAGCACATTCTCTTTTTAAGTTCTATTCCACTGGGTTTCTGTCACTTGCAATCAAGAATTCTGACTAATATAGATGGAATTTGGCATGGGCTAGACTGGGAGGGGGACCCAGTTGCTCAGAAACAAACAAGCCTGCTAGGATAGTTCTCACGGATAAAAATCAGATGAGAAACAAAGAAATATAGAGCTTTTTTATTTGTTTGATTGTGATGAAGTTTATATAGTTAAGGCATATTGCTAACATTGACTGCAATAAACAAGGAATGACTAAATGGTTCCACAGTTTGGAGTAGTGATTAAAATCATGGGCTTCTGGAACTAGAATTCCTGCTTTGCTGCCTGCTGGCCATGTAACCGTGGTCAAAGTGCTACCTCTCAGTTTTCTCATCTGTATAATAGGAATAATAATACATCGTATTGTTTTTAAATAAGTACTGTGTAAAAAACTCTATATAAGAAGAGCATCTAGCACATAATAAGTGCCATGTATTTGCTGTGGTTCTTCTTCTTATTATTCTCCAAACCTCACTTTTGTTACCATAAAATGGGGATAATATTACATGTGTGTGAATTTAAAATGAGATGATGAATGTAAAATGCTTGACAGTAAATGCACAACAAAGAGCAAGGATTAATAGCTATTAATAGGGGAGTTAGAGTATGTGTACCAAAGTTATGTGTATCAACCACGTATTCCCAATTTTCAAAAACAAAACAATAATTTCACTCATTTAACAAAAAAGTGCACACACACTCCTTAGTAGAATAATGTTGGGGTTAATGGTTCAGGCGTCGGAACCAGTTTGCCAAGGTTCAGATCTTGGTCACTCCTAATAAAATGAGAGTAATGATAATACCTGCTCCATAATGTGGTTTTGAGGATTACTTGAGGCAATCTGTCTAAAGTAATGAACACCATGCCAAGAAAGCAGTAAGCAGTCAATAAATGTTAGTTCTTATTATTAGTCTGAGACTCAGTCACATTCAATGGTGAAAATGAGGATAATAACATCTACCTGACCAGCCTGTTATGTGGATAAAAATGTGATAGTGCCCGTGAAAATGTCTAGTAAATAGTAGGTATTTGATAAATGCCAGTTTTCTTTCCCGTTTTTATGATTCAGGAGACAACTTGGAATTTTACAATGCCTTCAGGTTTTCAGTATAAATATCAATTGGATTTCTATGTGTGTGGATCTAGGACAGAGAAGATTAGGTAGAGTTTGATCTGTGGCACATATTAAATGTTGTTTGTTGAATAGACAAGAATAATGGGCTTTTCTTTTCTTGTAGAAGTGCATTGCTCCAGAAATACCCCATTTTCATATATTCCTTTGATTCGGGTCGCAGATAAATGGCAATTTACTCTGTTGAGAGGATAGAAAAGAAGGCTGGCATTCTAGGTTTGTTGCAGTTAATATTGGTGCACAACCGGCTAGAACTGAAGGAGGATGTTATTAATCCAATGGTGCACACGCAGGGGACGGACATCATTATGCTGTTTTGCTCCCATGAGTTGCACCTGGGTCTTTGTAATGAATGTGCCCTTTGGAGACAGGTGGCACTCTGCAGAGTAAACCTCTCTAAACCTCTTCTTGTCTCAACCTGACACTTCTTCATGGCACTGTGAATAATCAATCTCGTCTTAAATGATGTGAGAAGCTTTGATAGGACTATAATTAGTTGAAACAATTTTTTTCCTGGTCTTTAGGGGTACACATGGCTAGAACAAGGGAAAGAAAGAATGTCAAGAAACAGCTGGGGCGGGGGGATGGTAGAAATTCATGTATTTATTGAAAAAGGCAAGCTTTAAAGTGATGATATTGTGTACTGGGTGAATAAGCACAGTAGATGGCAGTTTAGTAACATACAATATCATTTTGTCATATTCAGAAGTCATCTTTTTAAATAATATACAGGAAAATATGTATCTTAAGTGTTATATATTTATTGTCATCTTTTTTGGGGAAAAGTTCTGTGCGTGATCTCTGCTGGCTTAGGAAACAGAATTATTATAAATTTGTCAAATAACACATCATAAAAGGGGCCTTGGAGTACTCTGGGATTTTTCCACCATATTGTATTAGCATCTCATTCGTTTTGAGCAAATAATAGATTTTTTTTTTTTGTATTTGAAGACACAAATCACTTGGGAATGACTCTCAAGTAAAATAACACCACAAACAACAGTTGATTCCTCTGAAAACTCTGTAATTTTAGCATTTCATGCATGTTTTCTTTCACTGTTAGCTAAAATATTTAGCAAGCTAAGAGAGATATGGAAAGGGAGCAGAAACAAAGAGGTATCAGGAAGAGAAGATAAAATTTCCAAGTATTTTTGAATGTTAAGAGGAGAAAAAAGAGCCCAACCTTCCCTGAGATAGAAACTCAAGATTGCAACTCTTGTTACTTGGGATTCACCAAAAGGTCCAGGCATTAGGAATATTTTGATCCCTGAACAGAAAGCTGACAGTTCTTCCTAAGATAGAATCAGACCATTACACATGCTGTATTGGTTCAATTGAGTGTATATTATATCCCTCAGCAAGAACTCTTCTGCTGTGGTACCCTATTTTCTTGGACACCAGGGCTTGACAGATTTCTCACACAAGTAGGCAGTCGAGAGTGATACAATTTTGACATGAGATGTGCTTATACTTTGAAAGCTATTAAACAAGACTTGTTTGCTTATAATTTTGTAATAAAATAAAGGGCCTTCTGTGGAAAGCAGTTTTAAAAACACATCATAACATTTTAAGTGTGTAGGTCTTGCAACATTTATTCCAATTTTCTAGTGACAGACACAGAGTAATAAGATTTTCCTAACAGATGCTTAGTGCTGGGTACTCACATGTCACTCAAGCTGACAAGGTTTTTGAAAAAACACTTTCTTCACCATGTTACCACTTTGAAAGATTAACTATTGCACAGAATTCAATTTTGTTTAATTGAAAAGTATAAACTTCACAAAATATAATTTATTAAAGTTAATATAATAGAATTAATTAGATATATATCCTAAACAATCCACTAGCTCTGTTTTACAAATTTGTCTGTCGCATACAAGATTCTAATCCTATATAGCTGGAGAAAAGCTTTATCTCAATTCACAATAAGATCATAGAATTTTGGAGTTGGGAAAGATATTTAGAGATCATCTTTTTTAAATTTAATGCCTACTTTCTAGGATTTTCCTTTTTTACATAACTGAAAGATTTGGATTTAATGAATATTTAAATAATACATGGCAAACATAATTCAAGTTACATAGTTCCTTCATTCCTTCATTTGTTCATTCTCTCAGACATTTATCAAACATCTGACATGTACTGGTATGTTCCAGGAACTATGTGAGGGACTGGTGATGCAAGAATAAATATTTCACTATCCTTGTCTCTGAACAGGAGCTCAGAATATAGCTGGTAAGACAGATAAATAAATTAATAATGATACTGTGGTGTGATAAAGGCTATGGCAAGTTTGTATACAGTCCTGTGGGAAAATAGACAAGGGAGCAATCTTTGTCACTTGGGGGTTCTGTGAAGACAACGGAGAAGAAATCACATTTGATGTGGAGCAGACATTCTCAGAGGAGAAGTAGGGGCTGAGGATGTATGAAAGGAAATAGATACGAAAGCAGAAGAGTATGTTTGGAGAATGACAGTGTAAAATATAGGGAATGGTGGGAAATGATGTAAAGTCAGACTGGAAAGGTAATTCAGGGATAGGCTACAAGTATCAGATTCTAAAGAACTTGACATGACTTTTTTTTGTAGGAAATAGACAATTGAAAAAAATTGGAAGTGAAGACAGGGATGTGATCTGATTTATATTTTTGAAAAACTATTTCTGGCAATGGTGTGAAAGACAGTTTGGATTAGGTTAGTAATGGGCATGTTAAAGTAGTTTTGGACAGTGGAAGTGCCATAGGATGAAGGGATGCATTAAAATACATTTTAGAAACTGAATTGACAGAACTTGGTGGTGAATTGCTTAGGAAGGGTAGATGCTAAGGGAAAGAGAGAAGTTAAGCATAGCTCCAAGAGGTCAAGTTTGCATGCTTAGTTTTGAGGGTTTGGATAGGCATTTATTTAATCCTTTTCACAAACTTTTGAGGATTACCACAGATGAGAAAAACTGAAGTTTTGAAAAGTTAAATAATTTGCCAAGGTTACCATATAGGTAGTAATTCGTGGAGGCCAGGTCCGAGCACATTCTGTTTGAACATTTTCAGACCCAAGTTCTTAACCACTGTACTGCTTCTTTCTATACTGATTGAGTGGGCAGTGATATCATTTACTGGGCTGGGAAATATAAGAGGAAATACAGGTTTTGAATGGAAGATTATCAGTTTGTCTTGTAACATTTTGAGTTCGATGTATCCGTAAGTCCAGGGAGTGAAAATATTCAGAAGAGAGCTGGAAACTAGAAATACAGCACTGAAACTCATGAAAGATACAGAGTCAGAAAGTTGAGATTTAGAAGATATCAGTGAATAAGTGATGGTTGAAACCATAATTGTGACTCAGATGGCCCAAAGAATAAGCTTGGGAAGAGAATTAAGCAGAAAGCTTTCAGTGGCAGTGGAAAGAAAGGGGTCAGGGAAGGCTATTGATAAGGACCATTCAAACGGTTTAAACGAAAACCAGCATAATACAACTTCCACTTTAAGTCTGAAGTGGAGATTTACTTTTTCTCCCTTGGGCATACGTTGGCCAGAAGGTTACACCATTATCTTCTTAATTGTCCACTATTGCTTCAACATCATTGTTATAACTGTGAAAAACCCGTCACTCACAGCGTCTCCTTTTCTGAAGTTCACAATTTCTTCCCATTCAGGATCACCATCCTCGCACCATCTTCTACAAATTCCCATCATCGCATTTGGCCACAAGACCACATCCTCGACGATACACTCATTCTCTACTCAATTCCTAGACTGTGATCCAGTCAACTTTACCTCCAAGATGTTTCTATGTTGCTCCAGGAACTGCTCCACTTGTGAAATACTTAACCATGAAATTTCAATGACTGAGCATAGCATCTTTCTTTCTTCCTTGCTTCCATTAACTCAATTCAGAAGCGACTTAGTTCACATCATTTATTGAGTATCATATGTTGTCATACACACACACACACACACACACACACACACACACACGTCTCCTAGCACTGAGACATTGTCCCTAATCTCAAGAATTTCACAAAATAGGAAGGGAGCAGATATGTAAAAAATTCTGTTTGCAATCCTAATGTGATAAGTAGAGCAGCAGAGGTATCTGATAGGTATAGTAGTGTGATACAGTGAAAAGTTTGAGCAGTTGCACTTGAGTTGAAGATGGGAGATATATTTATCTATAATTGCATAACTAAGCCTTCAAACTTAGTGGCTTAAAATAGCAATGACTTATTCTTTTTCACAATTCTGTGGATTGACTGGGTGCCACCTACATTCAACTGGTTGTGGGATGGGCAGGAATAGCCAAGAAGGTCTTACCTGTCTGTGGTGCTATCTGCCAGCTTGCCTCCTATGGTCTTTCTCTCCACATATCTTATACTCTGGGCAGTGTAGCCTGAACTTTTTTATAGCATGATAGCTGGATTAGGCTGGAACTGGCAAAGTGCCAATTCTACAGCATTCCATGGGCCTGCCCAGAATCAAGGGCTTTTGTGGGAGTGATGGCTTGAGTGTACAGGGATGGGATGAAAATTTGGCAGCTATTTTTTTGCAGACAAATTACCACAGAAGACTCAGGAAAAGGAAGAGATACTTGAAATGAGTCTTGAAGGCTGACAACTTGGTCAGGTAACTGGGGCTTTAGAAGAAGAGGAGCTGTTTGGGAAGGACAGCAGTGACACGAAGGCAGGAAGCAGCTTAGCCGGTCTCTGTGCCAGGATGTGTGGTGTGCCTGGGAGCATTTCGGGGAAGGACTGAGAAACGACCTTGCTAGGCAGACAAAATTAGGGAAAGCCTCGTTATAAGAAGTAAATTAAATTTTATCTTCCTGGTTGCAGAATGCCCTTAAAGAGATTTCATGCAGGGGAGTGGCTGCTTTTCACTTTCATTGATTCTTCTGTATTGCCAGCTTCATATGTTTTCAATCAATAAGCCTTTGACTTCATTTCTTTATTCAATCCAACTGACAACTCATGGTCATTCAGTTACATCTCTCTCTCACCAGCACTCTCATGACCTTCTTTTCATTCCATTATCCTAATCAATTCTATAATTACCTAACCAACTGTTAGTCCTGATTCTGGAACCAGGCATTGAATAATACTGGAGAAAAATCACATAACCATGTTGATTGCCTGCCTTATACATTTATGATTTCCAACCACTGTTGGACTCTAAATATTATGTAGCAAATATTTACATATCCTTGCCCATTTCCTGTAGTAGTAATTTTTTTTACCACTCTTTTCAATCTTTGCACTTAATGCTTCACTATTTTCCCTTAGCAGATTATTTTGACTACTTTGCAGAGGAAATAGCTGTTATAGCTATGAAAAACTTTCTTCCACCTCCTCCTTAAAGTTCATTTGTTCTTTTTCATTGTGGGTCACCCCCTTTCTTTCCTTTCAAATTCCTCTTATTATCCTAGGACGTTTTTCACTTCTACACCTCTGAATTGATATACAGTTCTCATCCATCCTTATCTTCTTCCACAGAAAAAGAGTCATTCTTCCTCCTTTCCTTCACATATGCTCATGACCCCACACCTTCTACCTCTTGCAAGTTCTTGCTCTAATAATTATGCCCTTTCTTACTTGGTTTTCCAATCTGTGTCTTTCAACAACTTTCTCCTCAGTCTAAAACATGCACAAATAGTCTCTAGCTTTTAAACATTTTCCTCAGCCTTGTTTCTAACACAATCAATATAACTGTACCC
The DNA here is from genome assembly GCF_036562045.2 of Rhinolophus sinicus. NCBI lineage: Eukaryota > Metazoa > Chordata > Mammalia > Chiroptera > Rhinolophidae > Rhinolophus > Rhinolophus sinicus. The sequence continues at coordinate 36,839,537 of NC_133756.1, forward strand.
ACAGTTTATTCTTCCTTATTTCATATTTACTCCTTCGCAACCTGCAGTTTGACTTGTCTTGATCAAATGCCAAGCACAGTTTCTGAAGCATGGTAGACATGTAATAAGTATGTATTAATGATAATTTCTAATTGCCAGTATTATGATCTCTTGTTAGCCCTCATCTTACTTATGGTGGGGGAAGGGGGTGGTGGCAAAGGACAGGTTCCATTTTTAGGTTCTGCCCTGGCTCAGTGCAAACCAAGTGGACATAATGGCTGAGATTCTGTACTCCACATATTTCTTTCAAAATCAATCTTATTCTATTCGCATTTTCGTTTGCTGGAGCCTGTGCTGTGCAAGTTGGTCAATATATTGAATATTACCATTGATTATACATGAACATTCTTTGGAAATTATACCACTACATAAAAATGATTATTTTTATTATGTCTCTCTTGAAGTGTGGTGCCCAGGTAAAACATGATATAGATGCTTAGAGCAACAAAATTTTTTCATATGCTGGACAGATTTACAAAGGCAGTAACCATGGTTTTTCTGGCATATAGTATATAATAAATTTTTGTGGAATGAATGGATGATTGTTCCTTATAAGTAACCCAGCCAAAATTTTCTAAATGTACATAGAATGTAGTTCTGATATTTCAAATTAAATATAACATCCATTGTTAGCACTTAGAGTTTTCACACATTCTAAGTGACTATTGTGCTGCTGTTATTGAAAAGGGAAAAACAACAACAACAACCAGAAAAAACACCAATCACTAGAGCAATTCGCAGGTAAATTTTGTTTGTTTTCTCTAGGAAATTTAATCTGTTAGAGTGTTGTTTTAGGTGCAATCTTTCCATAGAAACACACATAAACTTACGTGTTTATGAGTTTGAACTTAAACTATGGCTATAAAACTGGGTACTTATTGGCCTTCAATTTATCTAACTTTTATCTTGCAGACTGTGAGCTCATTTAATAGCATGAAGTGAAAAAAGCTGGAATAACATTCCCTGTACTGCATTCCTTTGGGACCTTCCTGTATTATGTTGACATTCAGTCTCAACCAGCCTGATAATAAAATGATCCATTTATCCAACACAAGCAGGCAGAGGAGGACACACTGCTTCATTTCACTCTGCCTCCCACTCCTGGAGCCAGGCCCATGCTTCCTCTGGGCCAAATACATGCACACATAAAACACTTCATCAACAATTTTTCATGTTTTCTGTTAAGTTTGGTTTACTCTTCTTATGTGAATTTGCCCCTAGATACTTTTTCCAAACAGCACAGAAAGTATTTAAGGTGAACTATAAAACTTTTTAATAATAAACTTTGTGGTTATAAAGCCTTGGGACTAAGAAACACTTATAAACAAATGAAAGTGCTAACACTACACAGACAAGACCACTGAGGACTTTAGGAGAAGTCACTGACCCTTAAAAAAAAAAAAAAAAAAAAGACATATTAGTCTAAATCTTAAAATCAGACTTTTCAAAGGGGTAGTGTTATTTAATTGAGGACTTTTAGAAATTCCTTGAGTCTACTCCATAGTGCAATTCTTTTAATCACAAAAAGTGTTGAGTAAAATTTTTACTTTCTTCATTCCACTCCCTGATAGCTTTGTTTCTTAAAAACAAACAAACAAACAAATAAACAAACACAAAGCAATTGTCTTTTTACCTAGTCTGTGATTATTATGGTTGCTTACTTGGAATTCTTTTTTTCTTACTGAAAATAAATCGTTCCTTGTTGGGCCATGTTTTGTTACCAATGTAGAATTCTAGAATAACCAGGCAGATTTGAGAGCCTGGAAAATGCTGACTGTATTCTATTATTATAAACATAGCATAATTTTTTATTTGAGGGAAACCCAAGTGCCAGTGTCCCTAAAATATCTATCAACTTGTCAAGGTACCTAAAAACCTCACCACACTTCTCCTTTAAAGCCTTAATTTTCTTGAATGCTATTATTTAAATAAAGACATGTTATTGATAGGCTGTTAACATATACAAGTTCAGACAATTAAGTTCGCTATCTCTTCCTAGAAAGAGTGCTACATACCTCATTGCTGAATATCACTATGGTCACCTTTGAAGCTATGGGAAGCTTGGGAAGCTATGCACTGATGTCAGTGCCTAGTCCACACTTCAGAGCAATTTGGGAACTCTTTCTCTGGAATGGCCATCAGAGCTGTCCTATTACCCTTGATGTTCTGAATGTAATCCAAATGTCTTCCTTTCAATATTTCCTTTCTCTTCGGGTAAAGAAATAAGTCATTGGGGGCCAGATCAGGTAGGGAGGGTGTTCCAAAACAATTCTTTGTTTACTGGCTAAAAACTCCCTCACAGACAGTGCTGTGTGAGCTGGTGCATTGTTGTGATGCAAGAGCCGTGAATTATTGGTGACAAGTTCAGGTCGTCTAACTTTTTCATGCAGCCTTTTCAGCACTTCCAAATAGTAAACTTGGTTAACTGTTTGTTAGTTGGTACAAATTCATAATAAATAATCCCTCTGATATCAAAAAACGTTAGCAACATCGCTGCAACAAGTTCGCGAACTTAATTTTCAGACCTCGTATATCAGTGACAATAAGTAGGATTCTAACTAAAAAAAAATAAAAAAATAAAAATGAGATATGAGCAGGAGGATTTTGGATGGGAAATGGTGGCGGAAAGTCTGGAAGATAAGCCTGGAGTACTTGATGAAAACCGTGCTTAGCTACAGATGGTATGAGGAACTGGTTCTTGTATCAGTTAGCAATCTTTCAATTGCAATATTCAGAAAATCCAGCAGAAAATGTCTAAAACCAGTAGGGAATTTATTGGCTCTCATGACTGATACTCACAGCCTGTGTGCCACTTATAAATTTATTGCTTCCTGGTTCCATATTCACCCTTCAGTATATGTTCTTCGATAACAGACAGTCTCTTTCAGGTTTTCTCCTTTAAAGTGAAACCTATGTTAAGCATTGTCAGTAGAGGGCTGAGGAAGGACCTGGCTGGAGGGCCTCCTGCCTTGTCTAGTTGCAGCTTGATGGGCCAGCAGTGTAGGTGTAAGGACATCTGGTGAAGCTGTGCTCAGCCGTGTGCCTGGAACATGGTCCTTCAAGCCAGGCAAGCAGCTTGGCAATAACCTTCCTTTTGCACACTTGACATGGAAATTAGTACTCCAAAGGCTTCCTGTCTGCATCAGTACCTCATTTCCCTTTGCAGGTCCCTGTGCAACCTGCATGTATCACAGAGCGTTCCCATCAAGCCAGCTTCTGCTCCCTCTGAAAGCCCTGCATGCTTTGCCTGCTGCCCAGATTTCCACCTACTCCTGGTTGCTGGTTGCCTGCTCACCACCTGCACTCCAACAGAGTTGCTTCCTGATTGCCCAGCAGCTGTAGACTAGCTCCAGTCTGGGAAACCCAGTTAATTTCTGGGCTATCCAGTGGTGAGGCCGAACTCCACCTTCCCCAAAATGGTCTTCTCCTGACTTTGCACTTGAATGGAAACATTGGCTTTTATGGGGTCTTGAGCCTGCCAGCTATTAGATGGAACTAGACCATCATCTCTCCTGGGTCTCCAGCTTATTGACTGCAGATCTTGGAACTTGTTAGCCTACATAATCACATGAGCCAATCCCTTATAATACATTTTCTTAACAGAACACACACACACACACACACACACACACACTGTTGGGTGTGTACACATATCCTGTTGGTTCTCTGTCAGTATTGACCTCTGAAAAAGAAGGGAAGAGAGGAAGGAGACAGGATGGGAGTTTCGGGGATTCCAATCTTCCGTGAGGATTGGAAGAAAGCTGGGAAAGAAACAACTTTCTTTTTCACAATTTTGTTTTGGGCTGGCAGTGTATTAACCAATTCCAGGCTTTTAGTCTGTTTGTCTTTTACCTTTGGGGCTCAGTAAGATACAAAACACTATATAACTTTATATCACTCAGGTATTGGTTTGTTGAGAAGAAACAAGAGGACACTAAGAAACTTATCTGTACTCCTAGGCAGGGACAAGTCTTGATCTATTAGGTCCCCTTGGAGGTGTATGTATAATGATTATAGATGTTTTATAGGGAAAGGACTCTATGGTTTATTTGCTTGTTCATTTAGTCACATGACCCTCCAATTATCCTTTTAACAATATATGCTGGCAGTACCTGAAGTAATGCAAGATATTCCAAGATATGTAAGATAAAGTTCCTGGTTCTCTGGTGATTTATACATTTGTTAGAGGATAAGATAAATTTAAAAATATCTGAAATACATGGATTTATGATATCAAATTCATAAGAGAGGTTCAAATCATAGAGGTTCATAAGAGGTTATTGTTGCTACACCGAGAGGGAAGACAACATTTACTGAAATCAGGAAAGATTCATAAAAATGGTATATTTGATCTTTGAAAAACAGATAGGATTTTGCCGTGAAGAGATACAGGAGGTGATTTCCAATGAGAAACAGCATGAGCAAAAGAATAGGATTAAAAAATACTAGAATCTATTCTGAGGTAAGTAAATAAAACCAATATTGTTTGTCATGGACTGCGGGTTTGTATCTCTGCAAAATTTATATGTTGAAACCCTAACCCCCAGTGGGATGGTATTTGGAGGTGGAGACTTTGGCAGGTAATTAAGTCACGTGGAGGTAGCCCTCATGATAGGATTAGTGCCCTTTGAAGCAAACACATGAGAGAGGTTGTTTCCTTTCTCTCTGCTCTCCACCATGTGAAAACACAGCAAGAAGATGGTTGTCTGCAAATCGAGAAAGGGGTCTGTAGCAGATCTTGGATCTGTTAGAACTTTGATCATGGACTTCCCAGCATCCATAACTGTCAAAAATCAATGTTTATTTAAGCCACCCCGTCTCTGTTAATTTGTATAGTGGCCTAAACTGACTAAGACAGTTGGAGCATACCATTTAGTGAGGTAGTTTGAGAGGGAGTGAGGTTGGAGAAACAGGTAGGGAGAAGATTGTGGTTAACCTTAAGAGCCAACCTAAGAACTTACATTTTAAAAAAACTGTAAAGAAATGTGCACAAAACATAAATGCACAGCTCAGTAGATTATTTTAAAGTCAGCACTCCCATGAATTTATCACCTAGAACATTACAAAACAGAACATTACCAACACATCATAAGCCCTGCTCATGCCCTTTCGCAAACATTGCACCTTTCTTTCTTCCTGAAGGAAACTATACTGACTTTTAACACCATAGATAGTGCTGCCTATTTTTGAATTCTATATAAATGTCATTAGGTAGTATAGATTATCTTTGTCTAACTTCTCTCACTCAATATTGTTGGTAAGATTTACACATGCTATTGAACATACAAGGTCTGACAATTAAGTTCGCAAACTTGTTGCAACGCTGTTACTACCCTTTTTTTGATATCAGAGGGATTATTCATTATGAATTTGTACCAGCTGGAAAAACAGTTAAGTTTACTATTTGAAAGTGCTGAAGAGGCTGCATGAAAAAGTTAGATGACCTGTATTTTTCACCAACAATTCATGGCTCTTGCATCACGACAATGCACCAGCTCACACAGCACTGTCTGTGAGGGAGTTTTTAGCCAGTAAACAAATAACTGTATTGGAACACCCACCCTACTAACCTGACCTGGCCCCCAATGGCTTCTTTCTTTACCTGAAGACAAAGTAAATATTGAAAGGAAGACATTTGGATGACATGCAGGACATCAAGGGTGATACGATGACAGCTCTGATGGCCATTCCAGAAAAAGAATTCCAAAATTGCTTTGAAGGGTGGACTAGGCGCTGGCATCGGTGCATAGCTTCCCAAGGGGAAGGTGACCCAAAGGTGACCATAGTGGTATTCAGCAATGAGGTATGTAGCACTTTTTCTAGGATGAGTTTGTGAAGTTAATTGTATAGCCTTGTATCTACAGTTCATTTATTTTCATTATTTCATAAGTATTCATTCCAGTGTATGATATGCCACACTTTATCAAAGTGACTGTTTGTGTGGAATTTGGGGATTATAAGATGTCCACATGTTCAGCTTTCCTAGATTCTGAGAATCAACTTTCCAAAATAGTCCTATCCATGCACTTTCACCAGTAGAACATGAGCGTTCTTGTTGCTCCACAGCCTTTCTAACATTTTGTATTTCTAGACTTAATGTTTAGCCTAGGAAGTATGAACTTAATTTTGTATGCAATGGTGAGCCACTGAAGGGTTTTGAGTTGGAAAGTGGTGTGAACAGGGGAAGGTTCATCTGGTAGGGTTGTATAGATTACAGTGAGAGACAGATCTGAGGATGGAGGACAGTTGGGACACTATTGTAATGATTTCATAAAAATAATGCAGAAAAAAACTGGAGTATTGATAGAGGAGCTAAAAAGGAAGAGGTAAGAGATGTTACTTCCACAGTGTGTACCTATATATAATAAAATTTGGCAATTAATAAATTGTGGGGATAAAGGCAGCAAGTGTGAGTGAAAATGAGCACATGTTTGAACTTAAGTGACTGACATAGTGGTAGAGTTTTAACCAACTTAAGAAGGCTTAGGAGAAAATCCTGGTTTCAGGGAAGTTGTTTTTACCCAAATCATGTCACTTACTTTATTTAACTATTTCACCAGACCCTTAGTTTGAATTTGTGACAATTTTTTTCTCCAAGTATCCTTTCTCATCATTGCTGTGGAAGATCATTCTCAGTAGAAATTGGATATGTCAGACAAGAAAGCATTAGGACTATGGTGGGATAAATTGCACCCCCCCAAACCTCCCCAGTGAATTCAGTGTCCAGAGAAAGCAATAGAAGATTTTCTATTATTCAAACCTGACAGCTTTGGAGTAAGGAGTGATAGTAGCTAGGAGAATGACAGGTCTAGGACTTCTGGGAAGCAAAAGTCCACATAGCCTTTAAAGTAGGAGCTATTCTGTGTGCTCACTTCCGTCACTAATTCTTTTTCTCTAGACATTTTCTTTTCTAATACTGACATAAGCAATGGCTTCTTCCATTTTTGCAATATTTTTTTTGTTTTACTGGGTATTTCCCAGGGATATAGCAAACATGTACACATTTCAGGACCAGCGCTCCACTACCTCCACCTGCACTGATGTTGAGATAGTAACTACAATTGATTATTTCAGTTTTTGAGACAGTTTGCTTGGATAACAGTTGAGGCATTTGTGGATGCACCTATCTATGTGAGTTCCTATTGAATGGCTCTCATGGGCTCTATGACTATTTTAGCACAGCCTCTTTAGTAGAGGCTTTTGTTTAATGTCTCTGGTAATATTTTATCTACCATTGTATCCAAAAACAGATGACTCATTAAGCTTGTTTCCAATGAAATCACTTTGATAAAAGTTTTGTTATTAATTTTTACTTTCCGGGCCTATTACTATATCGTGATATCATACAGTGTGGCACTATCAGGAAACAGAAGTAATAGTACCTTATATTTCTAGGCCACTTTAAAATTTACAAGGCCATTTACATCTCTTTTATATCCCTTTACTCTCCCCATCACCCTGTGAAGTGTTATTACTTTCATTTTTCAAATGAAGAAAATAGTCTCAAAGACATAGGTAGTGTTAAAACCAGGACTTCAGATCTTCTAATACTAGCCTCAGTGCCTGTGATGGTTAATTTTGTGTCAACTTGACTGGGCCACCAGATGCCCAGGTGAAACACTATTTTTGGGTGTGTCTGTGAGGGTGTTTCCAGAAGAAATTAGCATTTGAATTAGTGAACTGAGTAAAGCAGATTGCCTTCTTCCAGTGTGGGTGGGCATTTTCCAACCTGTTGAGGGCCTGAGTGGAACCAAATGATGGCAGAAGGGTGAATTCTCTCTCTGCCTGACTGTTAAAGCTGAGATACAAGTCTTCTCCTGTCCTTGGATTGGGGCTTGTACCATCAATGCTTCTGGATCTCAGGCCTTTAGATTCAAGCTGGTATTTATACCACTGGCTTTCCTGAGTCTCCAGTTTGCAGATTGCACAGGTAGGACTTCTCAGCATCCATGATCCTGTGAGCCTATTCCTTTTAATACATCTCATTGTCCTATTGGTTCAGTTTCTCTAGAGAACCGTGACTAATACAGTAACCCTTTGCGATGCCTCTGCCCTCATTACCTTTTGCATCTAGCTTTAGACTTTCCTGTTTTCCCTCAACTGTTAATCAGGAAATACATTCTTGCCAGGCAAGGATTATCTGTATATTGTGTATATATACTTTAGCATTAGACAACATCAGCAATTCTCAAAATTACCATGTTGATTTAGTAGCTGAAAGCAGTCTATATTCAGAAGTTAATCATATGGCATGAGATTTAACTTTTACCTTTTTTTTTCCATTTGCTTTAACCAGTATCCCCTCCCTGTGTGAATAGGGTTCAGGTGAATAGCCAGCAAACTTTTATTACAGGCCTATCTTTACATTGGAGTTCTTTGCAGCACTGATAAAAGTTGTCAATTACAGCCTGATTATATTGTCAAAAGTTGGTTTTCATAGTCTTAAGAACTAAGTCAATGCATATGTAATATTTTTCTTGAGAGAAATAAAATTATTTTCTTGGATATGTTGCATAGATCATCAGTATGTGTAAATTTTTGAAGAGACTGGTCAATTGGTAAATATATTGAAGAAAATATTCCAAAACAAAACAAAGAGAAGAAAGGCAACACTTGTGTTAGCTTAACATTAAATATCACTCAGTACACAGATGAATGACTAAAGTGCAGGTGAGAACAGATGTAATGTTTGTTGATTTATTACAGCATGCAACTGACTACAATCAATGTAATAGAAACACAACTCTTTCTTGAATGCTGGTCTTCTAGGCTCTTCTAGTGGAAAGATATTTTTAGGCAACACTATGAAATTCAAAGAACTGCGAAAGGTAATGAGGTATCCTTCACAGAGCAGTGTACCATGTCCACTCTATCACTGAAAGAATAATGACATGAGTCCAAAAAGCTGAACACATATGCATTTAAATTTCTCAAGAATGATGTGGGTATGCAGTTATTTAATTATTTGAATGTTGTGTCAATGCTTACTTCCTGGCTAAACAGGGAGTATCTTCGTATTTAACCATGTCACAGATTTATGAACATCATTGAACTTCCCTGCTTTGATGGGGAATGGAGAACGATCCGGCCAACATGAACCAAGTTGGAGAAAAGGAGTTACCAGGATGAGGAGGGGGATGCAATGCTTACTCAAGACTGTGAGGCTCCACTGAGCCAAAGGGATTGGCAAACATGAACTTCAAATCTTAGAGGTCAGAAGAAAGAAAGGACATTAGATTCGCAGAGCCAACGATTAGGCCAAAATTTTGTAGCCAAAAAGTAAGATAGGAAAAGAGCCAAAGCCATTTGGGAGTGAAGAGGTGGTACTTTAACAATTTCCTCATTGTACAATGCTAGGGCATGAGATGACTGAAGTTGTTCTTTATGGAACAGTGGGCACAGGCTGAGTAGCAGAAGGCAGGCTGAGGAAAAGGGCAGAGAGCTGAGCAGATGATTATTGGTTCTTCCTCACAATAAATGCTACCAGTATTCTGTCTTTAGACACAATTTAAAATATTTAACACCCAAAATTCACAAATGTAGTCAATGATGCAGTTTTTCTAAAGGATTCTAAACACATTTTATTGATTTTTGGAATTCAAGTCATAATATAGAGTCACAGACTCAAAATGGGGGAAAAATTTCAAGGCTATCCTATTGCTTTTGCTATGGGAATCCTTTCTAGACTGTTCAGGTCGAGTGACAGTCTAGCGTTTGGTTCTCTGTTGACAGGGTCATGCTGCTTTATGAGGCACTTCATTCCATTGTGTATAGCCTTATGTTTGTAATTATTTTTGGCTGCCTAGGCAACTTTACTGATTTCCAGCAGCCTTTTTATTTATGCTTATGAAAAGCCCTCTTCTCTATCAGTTGCAGTACAGCAGAGCTACTAATAACAGCCCTGGCCCCATCCTAAACAGGATAATAACATGACCAAGGTAGACTAGCAGTCACTCTCTCCCTCAAATTGGAATCTTCAGCACTTTGACAAATGTTTGGCATTGTTTCATTTCCAGCAATGGTGCCCTGACCAGACACATTTTTTTCCCCCCCTGAGACTCTATTTCCTGATTTCTCATTCTCTGAATGAATCTGCCCTGGTTTTTCTTGTTTCCAAAATTGATTCTCCAGCTTCCTGTCAATTCTGTGTATGACAGTCACCAGGGGAGCCTATTAAAAATGAAAATTCCAGACCTTGCACCTCTCAAGTTTGTAATTTAGTCATATGGGGTGGGGTACAGGAAGTTAAATTTATAACACTCACTCCAGGTGACACTGATGCAATCAGACTAACGAGCTGACTTTTGGGAACCACTCTTCAGATGATATAACTCAAATGTAAATTTGCACTTCAATAGAAAATTTCTGAAAGTGGAAAAGGCTTACTGACCAACTCACTAAATTAATGAACCCCAGCTTTTTCATTCATTCAATTATTCAACAAACAGATATCACACATCTATACTGTGCCCGGCACCCTGGTGCGCCTTGGGATACATAATATCATTAAGACTATTTGAGACTGGATGTATTGGCTTGCTATTACTGGGCACTGAGGCACTGAAAAGAGAGCAAGGAACACATATCTGGATTCCCAGGTCCTCTATTCAGTAAATATCACTAGTAATCATTAAAAGAAATGGACAAGCATTTATTTTTGTATTTCTACATGCCCCATACGCCTCACAAATTTAACAATGCAGATTTTTAATTCTAGGTACAATTGCTTCATGTATGTAAAAAAAAATTCTAGGTAAAATCTGAAATCGTAACTCTAATTAATTAATGTTAGGCATAATAATAAAATTCATCCATACCAATTTTCTGCCATATTTAATAAAACAAGATTTTCTTCTATTGTGCAACTGAATTGCCTCACGGTTACATACATAATGTATAATAAAAACAACTATATAGTTGAATAGGATATGAAAATGTTTAGAAGCTCCTTCTTTCAGCTAACAAAAAAAATAACTCTTATATAAAACATTTGCTATCAAATTAGCCCAGATTTCATATTGTTTTGGAGGGTATTTTAAGATTCTAAATCAGTCGTCCTAAGTAAAGTTTGAAAACTTGTATCCCTTCTCACAAAATTTTAAGTTGATCTCTTAATTGTCTCATCATAAACGTGAATACAGTTGACCCTTGAACAACTCAGTGGTTAACAACATCTACTCCCCTTGCAGTCAAAAATCTGCATGTAACTTTTGCCTCCCCGGAAACTTAACTAATAGCCTACTGTTGACCAGAAGTTTTACTAATAACATGACACATATTTGATTAACACGTGTTTTGTATGTTAGATGTATTATACATTGTATTCTTACAATAAAGTATGCTAGAGAAAGTAGAATGTCATTAAGAAAATTATAAGGAAGAGAAAATACATTTACAGTATTTATTGAACAAAAATCCACATATAAGTGGACCCACACAGTTCAAACGTGTATTGTTCAAGGGGTAACTGTAATTGTAAAATATATAATTTACAGAAAATTGTGAACATTGACATGAAAATTTCACCAGTCTTTGTAATGTGTCCATTTGATTCCCACCATAACCCATATTAAAATACACAGACTAACTCATTTTTGTATAAAGTCAGAAATTCTTCATTTTTTTCTCTGAATTCCTATTTCCATACCATTTTTCCAATAGAATTTTATTGTAGTTTAATATATTCTTTATGCCTGAAAGTCTTTTAGTGGTTACTTTTTTTCTGCCATAAAAATATTCATGTACATTGAAAAGTAATTAAGTTTGTGACCATGAGATTCCAAGTGTTAAAATTTCTTCTGAATTGAATTTGTATTACACCTATTAATATAAAATTAATCTAAACAACATAAATAATTGTACATTTAGATAATAAACATAAAATAGAATTTATTAGAAATGTATCCATTATTCCTATGGGTGAACTATATTTTGTTCAATAAATGTATGTATCTGTAGATGCATATTACTTATTGCTAGAATGAGACAAAGCTCAGTCTGAGTCTATTATTCTATTTTTGCTTTTATGGATGTAAGATCTGAGAAAACATTTCCCCATAAATAAGTAGATGAGAATAGAATGAGTTTTGTTTTAGCAATGTCACTCAAATATTTGAATTCTTTCCAAGTTAGATGCCAAAATCACATAGTTATCTATCATCAAAAATTATTTTTAATTATCTACCAGCTGTCATCTTAATTAGGTCTTCTTTCAATTTCGTTAAAGGCAAAGTATCGAAACCAGGTCCAGATTTTATGATTCAGTTATTAGTCATTTACTTTCTCAACACCAGCACTAATATTTTGAATTGTCTTATTGTTTGGAACTCTGGAGACTTTTACACTCAGGGTCAATGTACCATCGAAAGATGGTAAAATGGATGATAGGCACACCTCTCTTTTTTAAAATGACCAATTGGAGTGAATATTCTCAGGCAGACAAATTTTGGAAAGAGTATATATAAAGCTGAGAATCTGGAAAGTATTTTCTTAAAATTATTCAGGCTCCCAAAGTGCACATATCCCAGTTTGAAATTTACTGGTCTAAGCATGTCTCCTTTAGAATATAGTTACTGGTTATTCAACATTATGTGAATGTAGATTACTTGACATTGGAACAAAGAGACCTATGGCAGATTGTATATTCCTAAATAGCTGCAAAAAGACCCCCTTTCCCTCATGCTCTTTATACAATGTGACAGTGACGCACCCACCATTGAGAAGTGGGGATCTAGTTCCTTCTCCTTTGGATTTTGGGGTGATTACGACTATGGAGGAATTAACGCTATGTGATTTCTGAGGCTAGGTCATGAAAGGTGATAAAGCTTCCTTCAGTGCACTTGGGATGCTCACTCTTAAAATCCAACTGCTGTGCTGTGAAGAAGCCAGACCACATGGATGGGCCTCATTTCATCTGATGGCCTCAACTGAGGTGCCAGACAATAGCCAGCATCAACTGTCACGTGTGTGAGGAAGCCTTTGAGATTACTCGAGCTTCAGCTGCCCTAGTCATCTGACTATGACTGCATGAGAAATCCTGAGCAAGAACCCCAGCACTAAAAGAGATAATAATAAAATTACTACCATTGCTTTAAGTCACCATGTTTTAGGATGATTCAGTATGTAGTAATAATAATCAGAACAGGATCTCTCTCTCTCTCTCTCTCACACACACACACACACACACACACACACACACACACACACATCCCAATCTCCCTTTTCTGGAGATCCCTATCCCCCTGTGCCAATCTGGATTCATTGCTTTCTAGGCCAAGGATCCCAGCTAACATTCTAGGCTGTTATTGCTGGGAATTTTCTTTCTTTATCTTTTATTTCCATCCCCTGCATTGAATTCCTTGTTTCTTGGATTTTATGTCTTCTTATTTGGTCTATTTCTTTGTCTTGATGGAGCACATCGTCTAGATTTTTTTTTTTTTGTTTAACAAAGTCTGCATATAAGATAAAATATTGGGAGATCTTACATGCTGAGAATATTTTAATCCCACCTTTGCATTTGATAAAATATGTAGCTGAGAACAGAGTTTTAGGTTAGAAATAACTTTTCCCTTAAAATTAAGGAAATGTTTCTTTGCTGATTTCTGTTGACTTGTTACAAATTTTAAGTTTGAAGCTACTTGGATTTCTGATTGTTTATACATTCCTGAGACTTTTTAATGATTTGCTGCTTGAACCTCTCACTTTAGCTTTCTGAGCCCTGCTAGTCAGATTCCACTAGTGCATGTCTTTTCCATCTTACAAAACTGTGTTTTTATTTCTTGTCTGCTGTCTCTGCTGTCCCATTCCCTCTTCTGTTTTCTGTGCCCTTGTGGTTTTATATACTTTTTATTTATTTGCTCTTACTTTAGTGGTATTTGAAGATTGAATGTATGTGCTAGTCTATCATATTTAACCTGAATTCTATAAATTTTTAATCTTTTTTCACTTCAGAGTTAGTAATTCTGCCCTGTCAGTTACTTTTAAATTGTAAGATTTTGCAGCATTTATCAAACATGCATATACCTATATGAAACATTAACAAAATATATGTCTTTATTTTCTCTTGATTCATTAATATTGTGGGACAGAACAAAGTTCTATTATTAAGTGTTAATTCAAGAAAACTACGAAAGCATATAAGCACCTCGTTATGAAATGGTTGGAAAAACTGACAGTGAAGAGAGCAAGGTGAGGTTACCCACCTACCACCTGTGTGACTGGAGGGAAACAGAGGGAATGGAGTTACCCAGAGCCCAGGATTGCTGGGCTGAGGAGCCTGTTGAGGTTCTCCTGCTGCTCTCGTGCGGCTGCAACTATCGCCACCCTTTGCAGGCAACTAAGGAGCCCACACCCCACTGATGCTGCAGGAACCCAAGAGCCACAGTCTTCTGCTACAGAGGCATCTTCTGCTGCAGAGGCTGCAGGTGCTTCTGTTGGGGCCAGAGCCATACATAAGCACAACGCTGGTGAGGATGATGGAGCACCACCTCTGGTTTTGCAGTGGAAATGCACTACCTGAGCAGGACCTCACAGCCTGCACTTCCCTGGCCCTCTTGCTGATGCTTCAATGCATCACCAGAAGCAGAAACACAACAACAACAACAACAACAAAAAGCCCACAGCTTTTTCCCCCCACTCTCGTGCCTTTTAGTCCCCTAATAGTGCCTCCCATTGGCAGAACCACACTAGAAAGCAGCTGGCAAGGAAATCTGTGAGATGTAGTTTATAGGTTCCCAGCAATCCTGAGATACAGAGGAGATTCCAGAAGGCTGGGGATAATGCTGAGAGCCAAAAGACAAATAGCCAGCCAGAGGGTTTAAAGGGAAAACCAGTAACTGACTTGTGAATATTATCATTTTTCCGGGTAGGCCTATCTATCTATCTGGCACATCCTGTGAGTGTGATACACATCTATAAATATATATACACATATTTGTAATAGTCAGAGGCCTTTGAGAATAAAATCAGAACTGCTTGTGGGAAAGAGGTTTGGTAATTTTCCAACTGTGAAGAAAACTTTAATGATTATGATATTTCATTGATTATTTTGGCATTTCCAGAGTTTATCTTATAAATTGCTGTTTTTTTTGCTGACATTTTACAGAATTTGGAGCACGTATACAAATTTAATAGGTTGTTAAGTAAGACTTTTCCCATTGTCTCAGATGTTTGGTTAAGGCCAAAAACTGAACATAAGAGATGTTCAATTCCTCACGTTCTAAAAGTTGCTTTGAGGACAGCCAAAATTAGGCTCAGAAACTAGCCCAAGGCCCAGCTAAGAGAGAGCAGGACTGGATGTACTACTACTACTACCATCAATCCACCTGCTTCTTCCCACTTTTGTTTCCCCTGCCCTGAATGCACCTGATTAGAATAAAAGACGGGACATTATTTTGGTTTTTATTTTTAGCTTGTATATTAAAGTGAATATGATCTTTCGGGTGAAGCTGACTGTTTTTGTTGCCAAAATTGAAGATGAAGAAATTCCTGCCTGGCTGATCAACATGTAATTGTAGAAAATAAAAGCATGTCTGTCTTTTGGGTTCCTGTGCTCATCCCATTAGAGACACTAGTTCAACTCTGCCTCCCAATTGTCTGCTCATGTTTTGAAGCGTCACAGGGAAGGCACATTCATTACAGAATATAATATTCCAATTTACTTGTTCTTATGCTTTTTGGGCAGAGCTTTTCAAAATCAAGAATGGGTGCTGTTAAGAGTTGATGGCAACGTGATACTTGGATGGCATTTGACCAGAGGACTCACGAGTTTCCAAATCCTTTGCTGCCTTGGCCATCCTTCCCTGAGAAATCCTCCAAGAAAATGTGCAGGATACTTTGACCAACAGAGCACAGTGATAACATAACTGTAGCAATTGCTAGGGCTTCTCTCCCAAACTCCAAAGCAGAACAAGAGGGAACTAACCAGGTTTCCATGGAAACATCCTTGACCTATATATACTGTAATGGCTTAAATGGCTGGTAAGCAAATGGCCAAAAGACTCATTCTGACCATTTCTTCCCCAGTATCCAATCCATACTTAGATCTTGCTATTCTCATGTGGTAAAAACTCCACTCACCAGTGCCAGGGCGCAAGATACAGGGAGAGCTGGAGACAAAGAGTCTGTCTGGCCCACTGCCTTAATGCACTCTCCCTGGACCCTCTCGGGTGTCAGTAAGCCTACTGAATCAGCTGCCCTGTGGAAGAGAAAGGGCAGATGAAGAGAGAAAGAAAGAGAAGACAGTGAAGAGAGAAAACCAAGGTTTCTCCTGGGGAGAGCAGTTTCCAAATTTAGCCTCACCTAACTTTACCACACTCCTGGAAAATCCCAAGTCCAGAAAGGCAAAGATTGAGGGAAAGTTAGCTAGCTTTTCGCTTCCCTGCTGACCACTGAAATATCTCAGAAGGAGGAGACCTGGAAGGGTAAGATCACACAAGTGTGCATTTTTCACCTCTGTGAAGGCTCCGTTGTGATCCAGTTCAGAAAACCAGAGTCTGACCATCCAGATCCGCAACGGGTTTGGGTAGGCTTGGGGGGACAGCAGAGGTGAATGAAACCCAGAACTTCTCCAAGACACCAACAAGTCCATTGTCAGCCTTTGAAGTAGTCACTACAGATAGTTTAAAAGTCTGAGGTTTGGGATCCTCATGTTTTAGTGAAGAGCAAGCCTTAATCATACTTGTTGTGTAAAAATTTTACCAATGGCCCTGGAATTATTTTATCTTCTCATCTGCTGAGGCATGTTTATCCATCTTGTTAATTTTGTACTTCCCAGACTTTACAATGTCTTTTCATGTTTGGCCTTGTGTCCTCACCTGGGCAAGGTGCTCCTCCAGGGCAGGTGCCTTGTCATTTACTTCTTTGTAGTTCCAATATCCAATGCAGGGTTCAGCATTGAGTAGGCACTCAACAAACGTTTGATGATGATAGAATTGCCCAGTGTATGGAGGGTATTGTGTAGGTTCATTAGGGTTTTACCAGCCCATTTTCTTTCTTTCTTTCCTTGTTTCTTTCTTCCTTCCTTCCTTCCTTCCTTCCTTCCTTCCTCCCTCCCTCCCTCCCTCCCTCCCTCCCTCCCTCTCTCTCTCTTGCTCTTTCTTTCTTTTCTTAAGGTGAAACTATCTTCAAATCTCAATTTTGAAAGTTGTTTGCATTATTTCCCTTTCTTAAAAATCGATTTAGCATTTTCAATATAGCTTGATGGGCTAAATTTATTTTTTTGCCTTTGCACTGTTCTTTTAGAACATGCATGTGAAGAACTTATATTTGGAAGAAGATATATATGAAGAACTGCAGAGACAGGGGCCAAGTCTTTTTTTTATTTCTTCACATTTCTTTTTTATTTGTTGAAATTTGTGACAGCATTTCATTTGAATCTTCTAGAAAAAATCCTGAGCTTGTCAGGATCTATTTTAATTCTTTTATTGAAGTATAATTGACTTACAATATTATATTCATTTCAGGTGTGCAACATAGTGATTCACTGTTTATGTACATTATGAGATAATCACCATAAGTGTAGTTACCTTCTGTCACCAAAGGCTATGTCTTTTGAACTAAAGTGGTACCTGGGGAAGAGTGATAGAAAGCTCTTGCTTTGAAATGACTCAGCCCAGGTGGCTGAAAGAGGAATCTGGGATCAATCCTAGAAGGACAGGATGAATTATCTTTTCCGTTCTCATTATGCCCCTATCCAGTGCTCGTTCTCATAGCAAAATGACAATTATAATGAGAAATTATAAATGGGAAAAAATAACAGAAAGTGATTATGCTTTCTTGCCAGTCAACATGCTAAGTTATGCATATTAGCTCATTTAATCCACACAACTACTCTATAAAACACAGAGTTACTACATGTGATTTATAAACTAGAAACCCGAGGCTCAGAGGATTTCAGCAATTTGCCAAAATGCTACTGCCAGTCATGTCAGAGCAGTGATGTGAACATACTCTAGTCTAGCCCATGACCTTGATCACCACACTCTGCTGTCTCTTAAGAAGTGTCTTAGGGAAGAAAAAAGGAAGGAACCTTGGAGAACAGGGATGGCCTATATTTCAGACAACTTTGGGGAAGTTACCCAAACCACCAGATATCTGAGCTTTACATTTTATGAAAGTGGCAGTCAGGCTAATTGAGGGTTTTGGACTGACACCTTTACTGAGGTTTAGAAGTAACTGAGAGACACTTTAGGTTGAACTTTAAGATTGACATGTTTTGCTTACTGTTCTGCATGATAGTCATTCTCAGCTGAAAAGAACGATTTACTTGTATAAAAGAATGAACTGCGATTAGTTTATTGTCAGAAACAAATAAAAAAAATTATAATAAACCAAGACAGGTTATTTTGAAGGTAGTGAAAACCTAGGATCGGGTGCGTTATTAGTTTTTTTATTTACATATATAATTTCATTTACCTTGTCTAGCGCATCTGTTTTGTGGGGTTTTTTTGGTTGTTGTTGTTGTTGTTATTTTTTTTTGAATAATGAATGGAGTTATTTTAACTTAGTGCTAATGTGGTGAGTGCCAGGTGAAAAATTCAATTGAAATGCTGTCACAAGATTCTTTTGTTTTACTGACAAGAAGTGTCATGTTCTCTTGATTCCTGATATATGGAGAGTGAACTGATAAATAGTTTGGAGATGAAATTGTCAGTCACCATTATCACACTCTAGCAATTATCTTTTTTGGTGGCTTGCACTGCCATAGAATTCAAGTTTGAGTATGGAAGCAAAGAGAAGGAACAAACAAAAGGACTTTAAATTAGAAAAGTGCTTAAGTTAGAAAACTAAGATTCCAAAGGGGCTTGAATATAATGGGGAAATTTGCAGCTACTTCCGAGACTTAGAGAGGGAAGGAAGCCAGGAAGAGGGTGCAGAGCAGACGTGGATATATCTTAAAGCTAATGAAGCTTTAGCTTGAAGAATTTATATTTGGAAGAATATATGTTCTCCTTCCATGATGGAGATTATTCCAAAGCCTTGATAGGGGACCCTAGCGATGTGTTCACATGGCTTATACTTTTGTAAAATTTGTGCAAGATATTTAACTGCATCAATTAAGTCTCCTGTCTTTATCAACTCTGACTTCTGTTCCATTACATTTCTCCTTCTTAGTGGTGGTTTTGGAGTGACCCCAGACACTGTTTGAGGTCTAGCCAAGGAAATTTGAGTGGAGAATGTATTTTTACTTAAGAGGAATATATTTATGTGACACACATCATCACTTCCCATATATTTAACTTACTATTTCCTCATTCTGACATAGGAATAGCTTCCAGGAATATTCCTATTGCCCACTCTGCCAACCTGATTGATGTTATGACTCACAGGTATGTGTCCAAAGTGATATGAATGTGTCTTAAGGTGCCTGGCTTCTAAAGTATGTGTGTAGTGGAACAAAAACAAGGTTTGAAATATATGGAGCCAGAAGCTAGTCTATAGGAAACTTTTCCAATCATTAGATGTTTAAAACTGTAATTGGAGAATTTGGTTATCAATATTCCTACCTGTCAGTAATATACTTAATAGTATAGTTTGTAAATTAATTATATGCTTTTGCTTTTTTTTGGTGTGGAAAATGTGTGAAAGAGAATTTGTCAGAACTCCTGTATTTGTAAGGCAAATGTGTAGTACTTCTACAAATAATAATTATATCTACAATAGCCATACAGACAATAAACTTTAGAAAGATTATATCAACTTTTTACTGTTGCATTACAAACCTCCCCAAAACGTATTGGCTTAAAACAAAAATCATTATTCTGTGGTTGGCAGTTTGGCCTGGGCTTTTCTAAAATGGCTCATCTTCCTCCACATGGTATTTGCTGGGTATGCACTTAATTCTGGGATGTCAGCTGGGAGGCCAGTGCTTTTTCTTCTTCCCACAAGGTATTCCATCCTCTACAAAGCAACCAAGGTTTGTTCTCACTCACAGAGTGAGAGCATAAGCAAGGTCTCTTGAGGCCTAGGCTCATACAATGTTACCTCTGCTGCATTCTATGGATCAAAGCAAGTCATAAGGCCATATTGGAGAAGGTCATCAGGAGGACATGACCACCAGTTGACCCACAAGCTGGACAATAAGAGGCTGCTCACTCCCTCCCCTGTCCTTGGGATGTGTGATCCCCGTTAAGGCCTCTATGTAAACTTTTAAGATTCTGGCGGACAACTGAGGGGATCTACTGATCTGGCCGTTGCCCAAGGTAAGCCTCATATATAAGTTCCCTTGATTATTACACGTGCCAACTACCATTCTGGAGTGGTCTTCTCCTTTCTTCAGTCTCTCCTTGCCCTCTGTATTGGGGCCAGTTTCATATTTCACCTGGGAAGCTCACAAGATTGTGAACTGACAATTGGTGAACCAGCCAGGAGACCAAAAAAAATGGGTATTGGAAAAAAGGCATCTGCAGGGGAAATCCTGAGGTGGCTGTTCATCTCTCTGTGGGGAGGGATGGCCCATATGTTAGATGCTTGTGGACCACCGTGTGAGTATGGGAATGCCTGGAAAATGCCAGCTGCTTTAATGTGCTTGTTTGCGGAACAATGTGTAGTGCCCTGTGGCAAATAAGGGAAACAAATGGCTGCTGCAGTGGACTGGCCTCTACTGTGACGGTCAGGCTGAGGATTGATGTACAACTAGAGGATGCGACTCAAGTTAGCAAGTTGGAAGAAACGCTGAGGTTAGAAAAGGACGTGCAGTTGTCTACTCCTCTGTCATTGGAGCTGGGGGACATGGTGAGAGAGCAGGATACGTGGGAAACTTTATCATGCCATTTTGCAAAGCTAGGAAGGCACCAGCTGCCATGGATTAAGGCTCAAGTGCTTGTGACAAAGCCTGATTGGGCCACTAAGAGATGGAATCTCTAGGAAAATGAGGAGAATGAAAGGAGGATACTGTGGTGATTAACAATGAAATAGACGAATGCCCTGTGTTTTCTGATCCCTAATACAAAGGAAAACAACAGCATAACAACAACAATCCCAGCCAGCAGGGCAGCCCCTAATTCAGAAAATATTCATGATGAGAGAATATACTTCTGCTGAGCTTATTGATATAACTTCCAAGTACCAACAAAAGGTCAGGGAAAGTATCCAGGCATCCTTAGTGTAGCTATGGGATATGAGGGGCAATGGCAGTTCTCTGACCAGACAGAAGGCAGAGAAAATGAGCAACATCACCACACATCCTGCCCTCCAGCAGTACTGGCCTGGTGCATGGGGGAGTGTAGGGAGAGTCAAGGCACTCACTCCCTTAACAGTTGGATTATTCTAACCTGTAGGGAGGCTTGGCCCAGTGAAGGGGATCTTCCTGGGCACGTGGGACCCTAGAAATCTGTACAGAAGGTACAGCAAATTATTAGTGAGTTAAGAATGAGACAGGCAATCTACAGCCCTGTCTCCAAAGACCCTGATCAGGCCACATTTACTGCAGGAATGAAAGCCAAGATACTTCAGTCCTCCCCCACCACCTGGTATGAGACACTGAGATCCATGCCTAGCCAATTATGGAAAAGACATTTATGATACTGGACATGTCATTGCTGATCTGGGGGAAACTGATAAATTCTCGTAATGGGTATGGGCTTTGGGAAAGACCCCCGACAGAGACAAAAGTTGGAAAGCCAAAAGGCTATCTCAATCTGCTGTAAAGGGTCCAATAAAAGTAACCTGGAAGCAAATATGGTTGATCTCATTGCTGCTGAGACCCCCACCTGCAAAAAGACCTGCAACCCAACACTGTGTTGGTCAGCCTGTGGAAAGCCTTAAAACATGAACAACAATTCAGACCTGCCCCACCTGCCCCTATTATCCCTGATGCCCCACCTGCTTTAATGGAGCCCTCAGGGATACCGTCCCACCTGGGATGGGGACCTCCATGTACTGGGCCAGTTTCAGATTTCACCCTGGAAGCTCCTAAGGTTGTGACCAGCCCAGATTCAAGGAATAAGGAAATGAGTTGCTGCAAAGAAGTTACAGTCACTTTTTGTACTCTATAGGGTTTTCCAGTTTGACAAAAACCTTAAACATTGACATAACAATACTAAGTTGTAAGTCTGAAAGAAATCACTAAACTAGCAATAATAAAAATATTAAGTTGGCTATGCTAGTGGCAAAGCTGAATTATCATTCTATTTTCTCTCTATAAAATGATATTAGAAAATCGTCTTATGGAGAGGCAAGAAGAATATGGAGCCAAAACTATGGTGGGCATGGAGAGGATGACCAACAAAACATGTCTTTGCGATCCAGTTGAATTTACATCGGGCTTGTATAATCCAGATGTCAGCACCATACTTGGGAGCTCAATAAGGCCTGGATTTGGATAAATTAATATTACTTAACAGTTGAGAGATTTTGGAAAAGTTACCTATTTCTCTGAGACTCAATTTTTCATCTGAGAAAAGGAGTAATACTTATTTTTTCATGTTTTTGTGGATATTAATGTATTAAGTAATGTATTAAAGTGCTTAATACTATTCAGATATGCAGTTGGCAGAGATATACTTTATTGAACATGCTTACTGTGTCCCAGTTTCTGTTCTAAGAACTGGGGTTATAGTGGTAAACAAGACAAAATTCACAAAATTCCTATCATCAAGAAGGGTCCATTCTAGTGAGGAGTTTGTATATTTAGTAAGAAACTTACTCTTGAGGAGCTTTTATTACAGACTTTAACAAATTTTAGTTTCCTTTCTTGTCATAAAGACATGAATAAAATTATGAGGAAAAATACTTGGAGCAATAGTCTAGGAGATTTTGTATGTTTCCTATTTAAAAGTGTGAACTAATTGATCAAAAAGAGTTTAAGGAGAGGAGATGCTGAGAGTTCATGTATAATGAACTTGCCCAAACTGCAAATGGAGGCTAAATTATTTAGGATTACTCTAATCCAGTTAGCTAGGAAAATTGGACATTTCTCTGCCACATTTAAAAGAAAAATTCTTATCAAAGGCAAGCTGTTCCCTTGTTTCTTTAGTATCCTGGAGAATTAAAAGAAAATCTAATTTAGGAAAGCTTTTCTGTCTTTAAAAAAAACTCACTATGTTGAAAAGGCAACATTAAAAATGCATTCTCTATCTGAATCACAATTATATTGAAAATATCAAATATTGAATTTGTATGCATTTTTTTACCATCCACTCTTTCTATAGAAATAACATTACAATATGCATTAAGCCTATTAATTTATTATTCTCCAAGAGATACATAAATTATTCCTATGTAGTTGCCTGGCTGAGTGGGGGAAAAAAGACCCTCAATTTTTTAGTTGAAATTACAGTTTCAAGAGAGAGCTCATTTTAAATTTGTCTACCTTTAAACTTTGGCAATTGGTTTAGTGCTTGTGATTAAATACAGTGTTTCTGAAAACACTAGGAATACTAGGAAAACATATCAACTTCTCATTTTATTTGTAATTGAGCTGTAAAGCCTATTCATGTTCTAAGATTTTAAAATTTTATTTTCTTGGGTTTTACAACATGAATTAAAAGCAATGATGAGAGAGCTATTTTGTCTACACATGCCTGGTAGAAAGGGGGCTGTTTGCTTACTGACTGATATTAAATATTAAAAAATACAACCTAGAAAACCCATTCTCAAAAGGTGTACTCCTCTAATAGTAGATAGGTATTTTTGCTTATTTCACATATAGTCTAATCTTGATTGTGCACTATGATTAAATTTGCGTTTTCATTTTAAAAACATATCCTTTTCTGACTTTTCTATCCCGAACATGGTTTAATATTTCACTCCAAAAGCCATACTCAAAATTCCTCTATCATCTTTCCTACCTTTTTCTTTACAAAAAACAATTTTTCTCCCTTTACTATTCTTAATTCATTAAGAACGGATTCCCTCTTGCTTTAGAGTTAGATTTTGAAGGAAGGTTTGAACAAAAATAAGCATGTTTGGCTTCACTAAACTAAGATTAAACTGTATTAAAATAGTAACTACTGTTATAGAATTGATCTTTTACATTTCCCCTCTACCCTAAGCCAAATACCTTCCAAGTCAGGCATTATGAGCAAGGTTGTGCAGCATTCTTTGTATTCACATTACTTTTTCCCCAAACAGTTCATTTCAGTCGTGTAAACTGATGGTTCAAATGTCTGGATTTGAATTGCCCCAATTAGATGTATCGATCTATCTATTAACCTTTCAGTCATTGTCAGATCCTTTTAAGATAACATGTTTTTTTCTATAAAGTGAATATTGCACAAACATTACACTCCATTAATAAATAAATTGAACTTCATCAAAATAAAAAATTGCTTATTGAAAGACATCATTGAGGAAAAGACAATTCAAATATATCTGACAAAGGACTTGTATCTAGACTATATAAAGAGCTCTTACATCTCAACAATAAAAAGACAATCAAATTTAAAAATGGGCAAAATTTTTGATCAGATACGTCACAAAAAGAAAAAAAGATATACAAATGACATCACTAGTCATCAGGCTAATGCAAATTAAAATCACAATGAGATACTACTACATAAAATAAAAATGACCAATAATATTAAGTGTTGGTGAGAAGGTGGAGCAACTGGAGCTCTCATACTTAGCTGCTGGAAGTACAAAATGGCACAGCCATTTTGGAAAACATTTTGGCAATTTCTTATAAAATTAAACATATACTTATCATACTGAGAAATATCACAGCTGAGAAATTCCACTCCTAGTTATTTACTCAAAAGAAAAATATATTCAAGTTCTTTTATCCACTTTATTCATAACAAAAAAAGAAAGAAAAGAACCTGAATGTCTATTAGCTGCTGAATAGATAAACAAATTGTGCTCTATTCATACAATGGAATCTTACTGGGCAATAGAAAGGAAAGAACACAATAATACGGATCCATTTTAAAAGCATCACACCACATGAAAGGAGCCAATCACAAAAAAATTCATACTATATGGTCTCATTTATATGAAACTTTTAGAAAAGGCAAAACTATAGCACCAGAAAACAGGCCAGAGATCAGATTGGGGTGGGCAAAGGAATTTCAAAAGGGTGTTAGGGAACTTTTGGAGAGATAGGAATGTTTTGTATCTTGAGTATGGTGGTGTTACACAGCTTTATACATTTGCTAAACTTCATTGAACTATGAGTTAATTTTATCTATGTAAGTTATGCCTCAATAAAGCTGTTAAAGGAATACATACTTATTTATCATAATAATTAAGAAAATACAGAAAGCCATAAAAACAAATGAAAAATTCATTCCTCATCAGATAACTATTAATATTTTAGTAAAGTTTTACTCAAATAACTGAATATAACAGAAAATGCAAATTATAGTTGTACAACTCAATGAATTTTCACAAAGTGAGTACATCCATATAACTATGATTAAGCTAATGAAATAGAACATTATTTAGCACTCCAGAAGCATGTCCCCTTCTAAGCAATAACCCCTCTACTCAGTAATACCAGAGGCTAGGTGTGTCTATTTTTGAAATTTATGTATATATGGAATTTTTTACTTTATGTCTAGGTCTTTTATCTCAAAAATACCTTTGCAAGATTCATTCATGTTGCATGTAGTTGTAGTTCATTCATTGTTATTATTTTATAGTTTTACATTTTATGAATATGCCAGAATTTATCCATTCTACTGTGTATGATTATTGAGTTATTTCCAACATTGGATTATTAAGACTAGGACAAGAATATGAACATTCTTCTATATGTCTTTTGATGAACAGAATGTGTACCTGTAGTCATATATACCTAGGAATGGGATTGCTGGGTTTCAGAATATGCATATGTACAAATTTAGTAAATGCTTCCAACTAGTTTACCAATGTGGCTGTACCAATTATACTCTGACAAGCAGTGTATGAGCATTCCAGTTGATCCACATATTAATGTTTTGATGTATTTTTCACAGAATTATAGAACAATATCTTCAAGTTTATCCTTAAAATTTTTATAACTTTTAATAAAATTGGTTTCATGGTATACAGATATTTGAATAATGTTCCCTGAATTTCTTTTACTTAATATTATAACATGACCATGTTATTAAATATTTTCCAGAAAGATGATTGTTAATGGCATAATATTTTATCATAAGATTTTTATTATCCCTTGCAGCTGTTGTCTGAGTTTCAATTTCCTTGAGTATACAACAGTGATAGTCATATCTATGTCATAGGGTTTTTGTAACTGTGAAAAGTAATAATTTAAGTAGTGCTTTACATAATACCTGGCATATAATAAATGTTCAACTAATAAGTTTCTTCCCCCTTCCAGCACTGTATTCATTTTTCCAAATGGAGGAGAATAATTCAAATATAGTAAATAGATCTTCTTTAAATTCTTTCATTAGAGCTTTATAGTTTTCTGTGTATAGATCCTGCACATATTTTGTTAGATTTATAATAAAATATATCATTTTGGGGATGTTATTATAAATGTATTGTGTTTTTAATTTCAAATTCCAATTGTTCTTTGCTGGTATATAGGAAAGCAATTCATTTTTATATATTAATCTTGTATCCTACAACCCTGCTATAATTACCACTTATTAGTTCTAGGAGGGGTTTTGGTGTTGTTATTGCTGTTGTTGATTCTTTGTGATTTTCTACATAGATAACTACGTCATCTCTGAACGAAGACAATGTTATTTATTCCTTCCCAATCTGTACACCTTTTATTTCCTTTTCTTGTCTTATTGCACTAGCTGGGTCTTCAAGTATGATGTTGATAGGAGTGGTGAGAGGGAACAGAAAGTGTCTCTAAGACCTTTCGTCACCAAGAAGGTAGTTCATGTGGGGGAGGGAACAATCAAGAAACTATTGAAACCAAGCGGTATAGTGTGAAGGAGTTATTTCATTTTGTAGATTGTTATCATCAGTTCTTGAAGACCTTTTACTAAAATGGTTGTGAGAGTAACTCATTTAGGGGCCTTGTCTTTGGTTTTGAATGCTGCAGGGTGGAAGAGCATGCTTGGGTTGATACAGCTTATTACTGAACAATCACAAATGGCTATGCATAATACAGACACACAGGAGGTTATTCTGGAGGGAAGAGATAGCATGGTGAACTGGATAAAAACCAACTTAAGGTCTGTTTACAGTGAGAAAGGGCACTGCCCAATTCCTCCTATAAAAGCCAAGTGGAATGTCCCAGATGAAGCAGCAGACATGTTTCATATGCACGCCATGTGGGACTGGCTTTATGATGACCGAGATATTCACCTGCTGAATATGACCCTTACTCAGGTTATAGTTAATGCTGTGATTAATGGGGCTCCTTTTTTAAATCTTTACTGCTGCAAAATCAAGCAACACTCCAGGAAGCCTTATAGAATTTGCTGTCTCAGTTTCCCCATGGATCTTACAGGTAGTAATGAAAACATTAGGT
Organism: Rhinolophus sinicus; assembly: GCF_036562045.2. Lineage (NCBI taxonomy): Eukaryota > Metazoa > Chordata > Mammalia > Chiroptera > Rhinolophidae > Rhinolophus > Rhinolophus sinicus. Next base: position 36,866,949 of record NC_133756.1, read on the forward strand.
TAATTAACAAGAGAATGCAGAGAGGCAGAGGGGAGAGTCAAGGAATTCCTCCCAGGAAGGTGGAAAATTTTAAACCATTATTAAGAAAGGGGGTAAATAAAGCAAACATCGATAGGAGTAAAACAAAAAGGGAAAAGGGGTAGGTAGTCACAGGACTCATCCCAGCAGGGTGGAAATCTTTAGATGGTCATTAAGAATGGCTTGAATAAAATGGGTATTAATGGTGCTAAAAGATGAGCTGAGGCATATTAAGATTTTTAAGAGTTTATACAAGCAAAAATAGATATGAATCAGGCAGCACCAAACCAGAAATGGTTAGGAGTACTCCACCAAGACGAGCTAGAGGAAAGGGTTTTATAGAGAAAATGTAGAAGCAAAGCAAGGAAATTATTTGATTGGTTATAGCTTAAGTAGTTGCCTTATTTGGGAGAGCCTAGTCGGTTTTATGTGATTGGTCAGATTTTGATTTCTTAACCTTGAGGTGTCACAGTCTTAGGTTTTGCTTAGACTTCTAAGGCATTAAAGCCACCTCAGCCTAATGGCCTCCTTGCTTAAATAATTTAAAAATGTGGTTAAAACAAACGTCTTCACCACATTTTTAAAGTTGGGTGGGCAAAGGGTCTCGCACTGGCTCCCCAATGTTAAAGGGCCTCAAACAAATCCCTCAATTTGCTACAGTTTGGAGAAATTTTAAAAGTCAGGAGGCAAAGATGACAATGAAAAACCTGATCTGAAATCCTTGGGGACAACAGGCTGACAACTTAATGAAAATAAAGATTGACAAAAGGGCCAGGATTTGTTGGTTCTATCCTTGCTAGGGATTCAAAGCCTTTTGCACATGAGCAGAACAAATGGTCAGGGAGTGTAGATGAGAAGTTTCTGGGATTCTGATATGAGAACCACACACACTATGGTACCAAAACACATTGGTGAAGCTGTGACTCAGGCTAAATTAGATTGAGAAAACATAAAAATGTAAGGGTTAATAGGATTATGAAAGTTGGAATGTTTAAACAGTCTTTTAATAAACAAGTGTGTCTCCTTTACCTGAATGTTTTATGGCAATGAATATTATGTCTGGCTGGAGAACACTTCCCCGACCTAATATTGTAAAACCAAAATCTGTTGATGGAATCCTAATGGAGGCTACAGTTAGGAATATAAGGGTTGATGGAATCAAGGTAAAAGTTTATAGAAGAATGGTATGCTTGAACAGGCTCTATGTGAAGTGTTTGCATCGATTTCACCTGATTGTATTATGGAGATGGACATAGTATCTGACTGAAGAATGTTTTTCCTGCTTAGTAGTGTAAAATAGAAGGCATGTAACTCTGCCCTCAAGCAATATCAATTAAACATGCTAAATGAAAACCAGTAAGATAGCATGAGCCCATATAATATAGAATAAAAACTGGAGTGCTGATAGGGACAAATTATCTGTGTGATAGCCCTATGTGGAGAATACATGGGGAATTATGGCAAAAGCTTAAGAGTACCTTCCTGCAATGACTACTGGGACTTTGGGCTAGAGAATTTCCATTTCAGGAGCAGTTACTAGCTTGTTATTGGACATTAACTAAAACTACCACTATGACTAAAAGACATAAAATAATCTTGAAATCTGAAATACCCACGATGTCATAGATGATGTTGGAGAAACACTCTAATGGGGATTGTAGCTCCCACAATATTTCCATAATACAATGGAAACGGTTTACACAAGATCCTGCTACCCAGGAAATGCAAGGAGGAGATACTCACAGGGAATGCAAGGGAGTCTCTTTCCATTTAGGATTAACTCTGTGAAGAGCTGTTAGATTCTGTTCTCACTTGGTCAGTGTCTTACAGGACAGCTCTTGACTGATCAACAAAGAGTGATTGGTTTGTGGATGGCAATTCCAAGGGAACAGAAAACATCCTGCTTGGAAGGCTGCCATTCTGATCAAAGAAGGTAAAAATAGACGAGCTTGGTGGGCTAAATTGCATGCTGTTTTCCTAGCAGTGATAGAAGGATTGGACTGTGGTAAAAGTGCCTATGTTTGGGTTTTTACTGGCTCATGGGCAGTGGCCAGTGGCCTGGCCATATGATCAGACAGGAGACCAATGGAAACTTAGCCTATTAAAGGGATGCCCATAGGGGTCATATCCCTATAGATATCACTAAGTGCATTAAGGTAGGACATGTTGATGTTCATTAGAACTTCCTTCCAGGTTCAAAAGGTTATTACAATCAGCCAGCAGATATTCATATGCCCTCACTTAAGGTGGCCACCTGGGTTCATGAAATGAGTGGATATGGGAATACTGCAACAACACAGAGATGGGCTGAATCTAGACATACTCTTCTTGTACCCTCTGAGGCACAAGCCAATAAAAACTGTTCTGTCAGCCAGCAAAAGAGATGGAGACTACAGATGGCTATGTGACAGATTATCTGGGGCGGAGGACCCTGAACACAGCTGGTAAGTCAGACTGATGCTGGTGGCCTTTGGGGGCTACAAATGGGTTTTGACAGGAATAGACACTGACTGAGCTGGGCTTGGCATAGCAGGGGGTAGATGCAAATGCTCAGAATGCTATAAATGAATTGGAAGATATTTTGGATCTCTGCGTCATATTTCTTTAGGCCAAGGAACATACTTTACAGCTTAAAATGTCCAACAATGGGCAGACAGATATCTTCCTCAGAGTAAAAGTTTGATAGATAATGGGAATGGGCAATTAAAACATCGGTTGTCTAGAACAGTGGGGAGATACAGGCTTGAAGTGCTGGCTTACACGCCTTCCCAAGTGTGTGCACACAAGAGGAGTGGCGCTAACGAAGTGACCCCACTAGACAGATTCCTCTGTTTTTCTGATGCATTTGGGGATGAGAGAGTGGAAGATACCTGTATGACTATGCAGTTCTTGTCAAGTGGGGAGGACACTGTCATAACAACTCTACATTTTTCTTTCTTTCCTGCATTGCCTCAATTTTATGTTTTTCCCTATTCAATGCAGAGGTCCCAGGAACAGGGCTGCAATTACAAATGCTGGAAACAGGGATGACTCCTGAGCAAAAAAGCTGTAATTATATATTGAAACCTTTGTGTCAGATTCCTAACGACCTGATAGGGTGGGTTGTGCCTTCACCCTATATGGCAAAATTGGAATTAACAGGGAATGTGGTTATATTGCCTGGTGGTAAAAATAGCCCACAAGTTTTGCACCTATGTAACCTTACCTGTATCATGGGAGCAGACTGAGGGGGAGGCACTTGCGAGACTAATATTGCTGCCTGCAATCAAACCGGGCACAATGGGCAAACCTATTATTCTTCTCAAAGGTAGAAAACTTTAAGTATACATGAAAAGAAGGAGGAATAGTAGCTGAGGGTAAAAAAATGAATAAATGGGCTACTTAACAAGGCAAATCCAATATTACATTAACAATTTAAAAGAGGTCCAGAGAAAGAAGTGTTGTCTTTCAGCTCAATTATACCAGATGCCTGAGAGCATGAAGTCGGGAATTTGGTATAATTGACTGCTCCTGGTTTTAGAACCTGACAAGATTGAGTAGAAGCCGGAAAACATGAGTGACCTTTCTTGGGAGACATTGTCATATAACATGATGAAGACCTGGATTAATTATCGATGACTGAGTGGAATCCCAGTTATGTGTCATTATCTTTGGGCTTTTGGTAGAAGGAGTCCATTGTAAGAGACCAGGGAGTGGAATGTGACATAATAAGAAATCTGTATCTGTTCTTGACACAGAGCTTTTCAGACCTTTGGGATCTCTAGAATAATAAGAGTGTCGTTTTGTACACTAATGAGATGACTGGCAGCTAGGGGACCCTAGACAGCCTCAGGATGGGGGCTGGTTGCCAGAAAGACCAAGACATGATTAGAAGGTTGGAACTTTTAGCCCCACCCCCATTCTACAGAGAGGGAGCAGCTGGAGATTGAGTTAATGATCAATCATACCTACATGATGAAGTCTCCATAAAAAACCGTAACTGAAGGGGGTTCGGAGAGCTTCCAAATTGCTGAACACATCATATGCTGGGAGGACAGAAGCTCCTGCATTCAGGACTCCTCCAGACCTCACCCTATGTACCTCTTCATCTGGCTGTCTGTATCCTTTATTATATAATGAACTTGTAATCATAGGTAAGTGTTTTCCTGTATTCAGTGAGCCATTCCATCAAATTATTGAAGCTGAGGAGGGGGTCACGGGAACCCTCAATTTATAAGCCCATTGGTCAGAAGTATGGGAGGTCCAGACTTGTGATTGGAAGCTGAAGTCGGGGCACTCTTGCAGAATTGAGCCCTTAAGAAATCTGACGCTAACTCCGGGTAGATAGTGTCAGAATTGAATTGAACTGCAGGATATCCAGCTGCTGTTGAAGAATTGGTCGGCGTGGGGAAAAAAAACCCACACAGCTGTGAAACCTTCTATTGAACTGTGTCTCCAGATTTTATGGTGGTGGTTTGCCCTGAGACATCAATTCTATGAAAAGAAAATCTGAGAAAAGTTGTTTATTTCTAATTTGTTCAGTTTTTTCTTCTTGTTGTAAGGATGGGAGTGACTTTGAAGCTCTTTACGTGTCAGAGCTGAAACTGAAGTCCACACGTATTACTATTACATCTGTTGTTTCTTCTAGAGCTGCTTGTTTAGACTCTAAGGTGGATGACCACAGGTTTTCCTGGCAGCATGGTTATATTAGTTATAAATAAGTTAAAGCCTGTAACTTATTTTAGCACTACTTTTCAATCTTAAATCTTTCTCAATTTGGATATAAATTACATAGTCACCCTTGCTGAAACACCCTTGGGAATAAAGTCTTCTCTGACAAAGGTGGATGTGGTTGGTTCCTGCACCCATACAATTTTGTTAATTGAAAACTATACACTACTTTTTTCTTTCCTTTTTTTCCCCCTTAGTATCTCTCCATTTTCAGCATTTGTGTTCATTTTTGTTGTTTTCAGAGACTCCTGTTGAGGTAACTATAATATGTTTTACTGTGACAATTAAGATTCTGTGTGGCCAGAGAGTTTAATTATCAGCACCAAGATTTGAGAATACCAATCTTAACATGTCTGTTCAGGCTGCTATAACAGAATACCATAGACTGGGTTGTTTATAAACAACAGACATTTATTTCTCACAGTTCTGGAGGCTGGGAAGTCCAAGATCAAGGTGCCAGAAGAATCAGCGTTTGGTGTGGGCCCGCTTCTTGGTTCATAGATGATTGTTTTCTCACTGTGTCCTCATGTGGTGGAAAGGCCAAAGGAGCTCTCTGGAGTCTCTTTGACAAAAGCGCTAATCCCATTCATGAAGGCTCTGCTCTCATGACCTAATCAGCTCTCAAAGGCCCCACCTCCAAACACCATCACATTGGGGGATAGGTTTCTACATATGAATGGGGGGGGGAGGGCTGGACCCAAACATTTAGTTTATAGCATTCTGCCCCTGACCCACCAAAATTCATGCCATTTTCACATAAAAATACATTTATTATATCCCAATAGCCCCCAAAGTCTTAACTCCTTTTAGCATAACTTCGATGTCTAATACCCAACATCTCTTCTAAATATCATCTAAGTCATGTATGGATTGTATGAGTCATCTTGAGGGAAATTCCTATTTAGCTTTGAATTTGTAAAATCAAACAAATTATGTGCTTCTAAAATATAATGGTAGGACAAGCATAGGATAGACACTTCTGTTCAAAAAGAGAAAAATAGGAAAGAAGAAAGTGGTAACAGGTCCCAAGTAGTCCAAGCTGTAAGGCAAACTCCATGAGATCTTAGGGCTCAAGAATAATCCTTTTTGGCTCAATGCTCTGTACCTCCAGGTCTCTAGGTCCCACCTTCTGGACCCACTGGGACAAGGGTCCTGCCTTCAGGATCCACTGAGGTGGGAAGTCCTACCTCTGCAGATTTGCCAGGCAGGGGTTGGCTGCCTCGTATTTGGGTGGCCCTGCCTCCACAGCTTTGGGCAGAGGTTATCCGTCCTATTGAAAGAAAGGTGATTGTCCCCCCATTTGAAATCAAAGGGGCAGCCCTGATGATCTCTGAATCTCCTTCAGCGTCATTCTTCTCTTGTCTTTAAGAATAGTGTCTGTTCACAGCAGAATAGCTTCAGGGACCCATTCCATAAAATCCAGTCCGAGTACCTTCCTTCTTCTTTCCTGTCTCCTTTCCCTTCAGTTCAAACTGGCAGTTTTCCTGCTGGAGTGGCTGATCAAGTTCATGATTCACGTGCACACTAATCTCTTTTTTAAATGGTCATGTTCATTTAGTGTTCTTTTCTCAACACACTTTTTCATTTTTTTGCAAAATGGATAGGCTGAGAAATCTCCAAGTCTGTGATTTCTAGTTCCTCTTTGGTTAATAGTCCCATCTTCAAATCATTTCTCATGTCTCCCATTTTACTATAAGCATTCAGGAGAAACTGAGGCACTCCTTCAACATTTGGCTTAGAAATTTCTTCAGCTAAATATTCAATTTCATTGCTCATAAGTTGCACCTTCCACAATACACTAGAACATGAACACAATTTAGAAATGTTCTTTGCCACTTTATAACTAGGATCGCCTTTCCTCCAATGACCAATCATATGTTCCTCCTTTCCACTGAAGCCTCAGAATGGCCATTATCATCCGTATTTCTATGAACATTCTGTTCATGGTGACTTAGGTGTTGTCTAAGATGACTGAGGCTTTCTCTACAGCTCTACAGAATCATCATTCAATGCAACGTAGGCTTTTTCTAACACATATCTCAAAAGTGTTTCAGCCTTTGCTTATTACCCAGTTGTAAAACCATCTCCATATTTTTAGGTATTTGTTATAGTAGCACCCACACTTCTTGGTACCAATTTCTGTGACAAGTAAGATCCTATGGGGCCCTTAGGTAAACTATTAAGTCTAAGATTTGGGAATCCCCATCTTAACGTGACTTATCTAATTGTTCCAGAAAGTACTTATATAGGAAGATGTAACTGGTAAACTAGTAAGTAACTTCACTATTTTTATCAGGAAATCTCCATCTCATCCAGGAAAGTTGTTCTCTCACCTGGGCAAAGAGTGTGCTTATGCAATAAGAGCTTCCTTACAAAGATTTGCTTCAGAACTCTTGTTTCACGATGCCTATTATTTATAGATTATTATTATTTAATTTGCTCAATCCTAATCAGTTCCTCACCTTAGAAGATTTGCTTGTTTGAACCTAGATCTCAAAATAATCTATTTGTCTATCTGTCTGTCTGTCTATCTAATCTACCTATCCATCCATCCATCCATCCATCCATCCATCCATCCATCCATCCATCCATCCTCTATCATCTATCTTCTGAATTCTCCCTTCTGAGAACTGCTAAAACTCTTAAGGTTTTTTTTTTATCTCTTGTTGCAGTAGGTTTAATCAACTTAACTTTGCTTGAGCTACAAGTTATTTTGCTGGTCTTGGACTCCTTACAATATTAGCATTTCTGAGGCAAGTACATTGATTAGACTCTGCTGTAATCCTTAAAACACTGAAGTCTCTTGAAAACATTAAACCAGATAGAAAAGATAGGTAACATTTTTTCTTTGGGTTTCATTGCCTGCTTCTATCTGGTCAGATCCATATTTAACCAATTCCCGTCATAACAAACCATTAATTCTAACACATTCCCATGAATTAGGAATATTTTTATCTCAACTCTTCAGGTGGGGAACTTGGGACAGAGGCTAATTGACTTGCTCAAGGGTGCCACGGGAACCAATATCCTGGCTGAGACACTGCCCAAGTCTCTTGACTCTCAGGTCCATGCTTTGTGCACCAGGTGTGTTCTGCCATCATTCTGCCATCATTCTGTTCCACCATCAGTGAGCTACTGACTTTGTTTCCTTCTTAGCTGGCAGAATTCTATCATATGTGCTAATATCATTTCTGCAGTTTATACATAAATTAATTTTCTGCCTGGCCAACTTTGCAGTGTTACAGCATTTTCATAGTATGGCAAACATACTGTAAAATAATAATTATTGAAAATGATGTAAGATATAGAAGTTGGAGAATTCTTAAAATATACTGTGTCCTATAATATATAGTTTCACAGTAATAAAAAAAAATTCAAATAGGTTTCAAAATTAAACTTTTCTTTTAGGTAAGATCTATGTAGCCAACCACACACTGTATCCTTCAAAAGGAAAATGGGAAAACTAATGCTTTGTGACACCAAAGATAGCTAAAAAATCATAAGTTATACTCTAAATACAGTACCACTTATGTAAACTCGCTTGATTAAGGCAGGACATCCTTGAATTATAACTTTCTGTCCATCTCTATCTTGACAATGTGTCTCCAAAAATGTCATAAATTGAAATGGTTTGTCTTTCAATGAATTCCACTTTCTTTTGTTTTATATCTCCTTTCTTGAGTCATTAGAATTGTATTTACTATAAAACTGCCTCCTTGATTTGTTTCTTTGGAGACCAAGCCTGATCAAAGAGACTGTTGCTAAGGTCTACTGAGGGCTTGATCATTTCCATTCACCTGAGAAAGCATGAAGAGTTAATAAATCTCATTTTAAAGAAGTTTCTGAAGATTTGTGAGGAGTGATTTAGAAAGAGCTTTCAGAGAGCAAGAAGTAAGTTTACTCACCTAAAAAGGGAACTTTTAGTAACTGCTAAAAATAAAAGAGTAACTACTCCCAGCTAAAACAAATTTACCCGGACCTTAATTAGGACATCATATGACTTGTTGCAGAATTCCTGGAATCTCAAAAGCTTGACATCTACTATCTCATTTCCCCCCAACCTCTCTGCTCAGTATTGCAGGAAAAACTTTTGTTGCGAAAACTTTTTACCGCTTATTTAGAGAAGATGGATAAAATTCTTGGACTGTATGTATATACGTGAATCAGAGATAATCTCTGGTTGAAGGGATTTGGATGGTGGCTGTAGGAATAGGGGCTAGAAAAGAATTGGTCTTGAAAATAAATCCACAGGAAGGATAGCAATATCAGGCACTAAGTAAGAAAAAGTAAACAAAGTGCCTGTGTTGATCCAGGCACCTAGGTGCCTTGCAGGGTTACAAAGATGATGAAGAAACAGTTCCTGCCTGAATCTAGCCAATGGGGAATACATTTATATAAACAGGCCACCATAAGTGCGGAAACAGGATTCAGTTAAGCTGATGAGGACTTCCTAGAGGATATAACGTCTGAGCATATTTTTAATCACTCACCTCTGCTATTTAAAATGTGTATTAGTTTGCTAGGGCTACCATAACAAAATACCACAGACTGGGTGGCTTACACAACAGAGGTTAAATTTGCATACTTCTGGAGCCTAGATCTCCAAGATCAAGGTGCCTGGCAGGTTTGGTTTTCCTTCGAGGCCCCTTTCCTTGACTTGCAGGTGGCTGCCTACTTGCCTACTTGCTGTGTCCTCACATGGTTTTCCTCAGTGAGCTCCCATCCTTGGTGTCTCTGTGTGTCCAAATTTCCTCTTCTTTTAATGCTACTAGTTAGATTGGATTAGAGTCCACCCATATGACTTCATTTAACCTTAGTTACCTTTTTAAAGGCCCTGTCTCCAAAGATGGTCACACTCTGAGATACTGGAGGTTAGGGCATCAATGTATGAATTTGGGGGGAACATAAGTCTGTCGATAACAGAAAGTTACAGATCTCTGAAAGACAGACAGCCTAGGCTTTTCCTTTCCATCTTATTTGTTTTTGTTTTTCTAAATTGAGAAGCCTTGTAGCATAACAACTAAGAGCATGAGCTCTAGAGCCAGTCCACTTGAATTCACTCTCTGCTGTGCCATTTACTAGATATGTAAATGAAGGCAAGTTGGTTGACTTCTCTCTATCTTAACTTCTTTGCATGTGAAATAGAGATGTTAATAACTACCTATTGGGTTGCTGTAAAGTTTAAATGGTTGAATACATATAAGAGAACTTAGTAGTTCCTGCCATATAATAAACAATAAGTGCAAAGTATAATATAAAGGATGGTAATAATTTCTGGGCATAAAATTGTACAATATGATACACGAACTAGTGTTCATAAATAAAGATTTGTATTCTTTGGAGCCTGTATCCATATTTCATCAGATGTCACAATCAGCAAGAAAGATGTGGAAGTTTAAGGTGACTAACCTAATTTGTGTCACTTACTATTTACATATTCACATACAGCATGCATCTGTCTGGTCATCTCTGTTTCTAAAATAATTCCAGTGAGATTTCAAATACCTAATATTATTAAAATAAAAACTCCATGTGTCTTTTTCATCTGTGCAGGGTGTTAATTCCGTACTTCAGATTGCTTTGCTACACTTACCTTTAATCTAGTCTTGGGTATATTTCTGGTGCATGCATTAGCCCTTCTATTTGTTCTTTATAAAGACACTATCATCATCACTCTCTTGTGTTCACAAACTTTAAATCATAAGCGAGTAGGACATTTAAAAAAAATAATTACTATGTGTTGTGCTTTCATAAACAGCAACTTTCACCAATAACAATGAACTTCTAACAGTCAAATCCATTTAACTGTTTTCAGGCATCAACCAGCTTAATCAAAATGATATCTCTGTCCTTTTTATTGATACTTCTATAGCATTTACACTCTGCCTGGCCCTGTTCTAGGCACTTTCCATATATTAAATCATTTAGTCATCACAACACCTCTATAAAATGAATGCTATTATCCTCATTTTACAGAGTAAACTGAGATACAAAGAGATTAGTTATTCGCCCTTCACACAGTGAGTAAGAAGTGGAGCCATCCATCAGGCCTAAGTAGTCATGGTTGGAATTTCATTCTGGGCCCTCTTCCCTTTTTTGGTTTACAGCATGCTACTCATTTCCCATCTTTCTGGTCGCTTCTTAATATCCTTTATCAGATGTTCCTCCTTAGATGGGATGGTCCTTGAACATTGGGGTTTCCCGGGGTTCTATTCTTGGAATGCTTGTTTTCTCCCTTTAAACTCTCACTCATTTCTCACTCATACTTATGAGCACCCACCAGGTACATCCAACTTGGATGCTGAGTACACACGACACTGAACTCTCCACTTGCCTCATTATCCCCAAATTGTTCTTTCTCCTGCAGTTCCAAACCCTAAGCCTAGTAGTAGATACCCCAGTCTTCCTCATTTCACACGTACAATCTGGCACCAAGTTCTACTGATTCTTGCCCCACGTGACTCTCTTCTCTTGCTCCTGATGTCTAATCTTACAAATATTGCTTTTATTTAGGACCTATAGGTAGTTGTTAATCTTCTGTTGTCTTATCATCTGTTAATGATTTTCACTTGTTAAAAGTTAGTTTCAACATTGTGCAGTTAGCTTATACTCACATTCTCTGCAGGTTGAGAAGTTTCAATAATTTCATTAGTGTTATTTCCGCAATATCCCTGGCCTGAGCCAGGATTTTATTTCTTGAGCTAGCTTTCTACCTTCTCTTTGCTAGGAAAGAATCCAGTTCCTATTTCATCTCAGTAAAGGTCTTCTGCAGGAACAAGATACTTTCAGGATCAAGCCTTTTTCAGAGTTTTTAAAAATAGATGAGTTTTTTTTGTTTCCTCCCTTAGCAGTTACCAATGCACAAACAGAATGCAAAGAGATAAAGATCTTTTAAGACAAATCTGGTATATTTTTCCTTGGGCTAGTGCCCTGATCCGCAAAATTGCTTTGGGAGAATATTGATTACATTGTATATTATCTCTCACCTGGACTTTTGCAAGCTTCAAACTTGTCTCTCTGTCTCTTCAGTCTAATTTATCCTTTATATAGTCTTCCTAAAAATGGGAGAAAACAGATGCATTGGCCTCCGGGTTAAATAAAAACTTTTTTGGAATGGCTTGAATGGCATTTGACAAGTTAGCTGAAAATGACCTCTCCAGCCTCATGTCCCTCTCCTCACCATGTCCTCTAAATTCAAGTCACAGCAACTTCTGGTCTCCATTTCTTTGTATAAGTTTTCTCTCTTTCTCTAATGCCACTTATTCCTCCCATATCTAAAAGCCCAGATAGTCCATCAAGACCCGATTTTCACATGACTGCTGGACACTCGTACTCGTGTCTCTAATCACCTGCCCACGTGTCACTCAGGACAGCCCTGCGCTGCCCGTAACTAAAGGCCAGGATTTTTGGGTCTGATTTTCATCTGGCTCCTGGCTGCTGACACTTTTCTTATAGTTGTCTAAATCCCAACCTTTCATTTCTAAAAATTGACTTAATCCTATGACTTGATTCTTATCCCTCATTTTTAGGTAGAGTTTTACTTCTGACTTCGTTCCCAAGCATACAAGGCCACCAACCCACAGGGTGAAGCCTTCACCCTGGACTCAGTCAGCTTTCAGCAAACTGTGATAAATCCAATGGCCCCTCAACGGAGGGATCGCACGGTCTGTTAAAAATCTCATTTTTCTCCACAGGATTGGAAACTGCCTTCTTGGGCCTTCCATGGTCATCCTCTGTTCATATCCCTATTACAATATTTCTGTGTTGCTGTTGTAGCTCCAATAATACTTCAGACCACATTCTCGGGTGTGAAGAGTGTTCACTTGGCATTTCTGTAACTTCACTTCTATGGGACCTTCTATTGGGCACTGTCAGTGTTACTCCCAGCGCCCCTTATCTGCCTTTTACCACTTCTTTGTCCCCTTTCCCTGATGTCAGTGTGCCTGCACTTCCCCCAGCCTGCACCAGTTTGTCATTCTTCTTCAGAGGACGTCCTTCAGACGACTGTGGCTGCTTCTCCCAGAAACCCCGAGAGCTAGAGGTACTTGGTAATCACCTCTCCAGGACGGCTCTTAGCCAATGACAGAATGGCGAGGGAGTCCCACCCAAGGGACAGGTGCACACTCCACTCTGAGGTGTAGGCTGAAGCCATGTCTCTGGGACTTTGCCTAAACCTTACTTGACTCCTTTCTCCTCCATGCTCTACTTCCTCTTTTCCCTTACTGGTTTCTCTCAGGAATGTTTCCCCAATAATTCACCTGCATAGGACTCCTTGCTTCAGGATCTACTTCTGAGGAGCTTGACTGAAGACACCACTGAATCTCCCTTAGAAGTCCATTTTGTTTGATTATAGAAAAATTTATCTAAATGGACTCTGAATATACTTAGGCACTTCAGATTTAATTCAGAATTTTCCCATCAAATCTCTTCTCTCTTTTCTACAAGTTCTGGTCGAGTAGTCATGGCGGTGTTGATGAGGTGTCATGAGGGATTGTGTCCATCTGGTCCCAGTTGTCAGAATCTGTCAGAGTGACAGATTATCTTACTACCCAATTATCTGTTTCCATGTTTGTTCTCATTACTATGGTTAAATCTTTATAGTGCCTAGTTCCCTATCTTTTTTGTTTTGCATTGTTTTGTTTATTCCTAGCCACTGACTGTTGAGTGAAAAAAAAAATAATACAACACCTTTGTAAACTAGGCCTTATCATCCTAGCTTTACAGATAAAGCAAATGAGGTTCATAGATATTAAATAGTTGAGGCAAAAAAGATAATTGATTAGAGCAGAACTAGAATGACATAGAGCAGGGGTGTCCAAACATTTTTCAGCGTTTTTCACCAAGGGCCATATGCAGTAAAATACACAAACAGCCGGGCCACTCACTCCAGGTGAAGTACGTATTGCCTCACCTGGTTTATTTAAGTAAACTAAATGTATTTTTGGAATTTGCTGCGGGCCAATTAAAAATGGATTGTGGGCCACAGTTAGCCCATGGGCCGCAGTTTGGACACCCCTGATTCTGACTCTATATCAATTTTCCTCACCGCTCATCCTTGCCTTCCTCCATCCCACACTGAAGATCTCATGGCCTGGGGCTGAAAGGAAGGCCCTGGTTGTTGTGGTCTCAGACACCAGAGAAGCAAATCACAAATATCTTCCTACAGGTCTGTTAGAGAAGCGAAGAGTCATTTTAAAGCTGTTGTCACTACTGGAAATGAAAACCAGAATGTTCCTCACTAGGCTTCCTCCTTAAATATGAACATTAATTAACACCTTCTTTCTTCCTTAGAGAAACTCTCCACACCTTGCAGCTTTCATTGGAAACCCTACCTGAATGTAATTAGATCAAGCATCAGTTTGATATTATTTTTATCTGTTCAGTAAGACTTCTATGGGGGAGGGGGGGAGGTCCTGCCAGGCTGGAGGGGAAGTTTGGGTCTTCAGGGAAGGTGAGTATTATGTAGCTTGAATCAGAAAGAAGACCAAGTATTCATGGAAATATCCCACAATGGAAATGGAGGAAATCTACTCTAGGAATGTTTGACGTAAGGACAGTGGTCTTAAATGATTGATATTACAGTGAACAAGAAATCTCGGCATGGCACTCTTTTTTAATCTCATCAATTATCATGGCCTTGGATCAGGTTGTATCTTGTAGGATTTAAAAGGCATCTCTGATATCTTCAGAGGTGCAGAGGTGGCATGACCTCTTGTTCCTACGCATGTGTGCAGGACTCCGGGCCCTCCTGTTGTAGCATCGTACTTGTGCGGAGCTGTGTGAGTGCAGAAGTTGCGTGGAGCAAGGCTGCTAACATGCGCTGCCTAGTAGGAGGGAAGAGCAGAGCAGGGTGAAAGATGTGATTTAGTTAACATGCTACACTCTGCCTCTCAGGCACTTGGGAGCACATCTTTTGTTATTCTGCTTATTTCTCCTGACAAGGGCATGATTTAACAGTTTGTTAGGGAACAACATTACCATTTAGTGGAAGAGCACTTTCTGTTTTAAAACTTTTAACTTGAATTAACGTCATGTAGAGTATATTTGTTTTAACCTATTGACTCTGAGCACTTAAACACCTTAGGCAAGATCCATCTATATGTACAGAACCTGAAATCATTTGCAATTTGGTAATGTGTCTCACTGTAGCATTTTTGAATGCCATTATGAATTAAATACAGTAGTATCATCTTATATTCCATTTTAAGATCTTGAAGTTGACATTTGCTTTTTGCAAATAAATTCCAAGCAAAAATTGGCATAGCACTCTCTCCAGCTTGCACATTTATGATATTTTAATCTTTTCGTTTAAAACCCTGAATAGTAATTTGGGGACTATTTTTTATGCTTAGTGATATATTGGGAATGAAGAGATACCTATATTAGGAGGATTAAAAAGCTAAATAATAACCAGAATGTTCAAGACTGCCTCCAAATAAAATATCAAGCTTAATAAAATCTGACGTCAGCTAAAGCGTCCGGCTGTGTGTGTGTGTGCCCTCCCTTTGGTGTCCAGTGTCCTCAGGATGGCCTTTTATCTTGCCTCTCTTGCACATGTATTCTGTGCCTCCAATAGTATGGGTCTCTTTTGCATCACCAAAAGCTATAACGACTCCTTCTTATGAAAGGGGTGAGGACTCCTTCTTGCTGGAGTCCAGGATATCCCTAGACCCCCCAATTCTAACTCAGCCTTCTCACTCATGAAAACTTCAGGCCAATAGCGGATCCTCCAAAAACCATTACTCTTACTTTGGCACAATGTAGTTTAAACTTGTATTGAAGGAAAAAACTGTTGCCTTATTAGCATGTCTTTGGCTTTGTCTTTTTAGAAACAACGATATGCCTAATTGGCCTGAACACCAATAAGTTTTTTTCTTTCTTGATAACTTGATAAACTCCACTTCAGTTTTTAGAGGCTATTCTCTTTGTTGCTTGGGAAATGACATTGGGAACCAGATTCAGAGTCCTAGATTCAGAGACCAATTTTGATTTATTCACCTAATAAATTTAACTGAGTACCTACTATGTGACCAGAATTATTGAAGAACTGGGAGATAATGATGAACAAGGCAGACAAAGTCTAAACTCTCATGAACACATGTTCTGATGGGGGTGGGGAGACAAACAAAAAACTTTAAAGAAGAAACATATCAGGTTAAGTGTTATGCACAGTGTTAAAATTGAGTGGCGTGTTAGTTAGTGATGGAGCTCCTTTAGATTATCAGGGAAGGCTGCTTTGAGGAGGTAATATTTAAGTGCTAGCTGAATAACAAACCACAGTGAGCCATGTGTGGTTTAGAGGGACAAGATTCCTGGCAGGGCAAAGGCCGTAAGGCTAGAATGAACATGTGTTGTTACACTAGAGGATCTAAGATAACCAGGGTGGATGAAAAGTTCTAGGCAAGAAGAAGAATGGTGGGCGATAATATGAGAGAAGTAGGCAGAGGTCACATCATCTAGGGCTTTGTAGGGTATAATAAGGAATTTGGATTTTATTGTAAATCTATGGGAAGTCATTGGAGCTTTTACACAGGGTAGTGCTATTTTAAAATCACATTGACTGTGGAAGGTCAAAAGATGCTAAAAACTCACAACAAGACAGAGGAAGAAGGTTGGCTAAGTAGGAGATGCTTTCCTTTGGCAGGCTCCCTTATTCCCTTCTTCTTGTGAGTTCTTCGGATCTTTTGACTGTTTATACCCTCTTATAACTGCTGAAGCTTTACTTAAAATCTTGCCTTGAAGATATTTTTGGTTCCCAGCATCAATACATTCAACAAACACCAAAATTTCATATCCTATATATCAATTAAAGGAACCATGAAAAAAACACATCTTACGATAGAAGAGTACTGGGCATGGCCAAGTGACTACATACGATACATATGCAATATTGGAACCGATGGGGAGTTGTGACATTGCTGAGTCCTGGAAGAAAATGGGTGATCAGAAATTTTAACTATAGTGACTTGGATGTCAAAACACTGTGTCCTAAGTAAGAAGTTCTAAATAACTCCCCCGTTGACCATTTCTGATTCTAGTTACAAGGCTCCTGATGAGGATCATGAAACTATTGTTTGTGATGCTTCAATTTCACATTTCAAATAGAAAATTTCTTTCTTTTTTTCCTTCCTTCCTTCCTTCCTTGCTATTTTTTGTGTTTTTTTTTTTTTTTTGGTCTTAGTATGTGTCAGGGCTAGACTGATATATTGCTAGGAACAAGATAGTCAGGGTCCCAGGACTCACGGAACTTGGAGTCTGGAAGGAAAGAGAACAATTAGGTATTTCACTGTGAATATGATGAGTGCTTATCGTGTAGGACATAAGTTGTTCTAAGTGTTTCTCTTACATTCAAAAAATTGTTGATGCCTAGACCCTAAAGCCAACTAGAATCTCTAGGTAAGGCCACAGGCGTAGTATTTCTAAAAACTCTCCAGATGATTCTATTGTGCATGCAGGATTGGTAATCATTGTCCTATATTAGGGTTTCTCAGTCTCCGCACTATTGACATTTTGGATGGGATAATTTGTTGTCGGGGTGCTAGGATGTTTATTTTAGCATCATTGCCTCTCCCCACTAGATGCCAACAGCACTCTCTGCAAGTCTCAACAATCAAAAATGACTCTACACATTGTCAAATGTTCTTGAGGTGGGGATGGGACAAAGTCCCTCCTTCCTCCTTGTTTAGAGGCACTGCTCATAAGAAGCAGTTCCCTGACTGTCTCTTTGACCTACCCTTCCACCACATTCTCCCTTGCTGACTCTGCTTCAGCAATGACAGTTCCTGAATGTTGCTTAAATTTCATGTTCCCACTTCAGGTCTTGGATTACTTATGACTTTGATGGCTTCCTCCAAATGATCACTTGAACTCCCTCACTTCTCTCAAGTCTGCTCAAATGCCACCTCCTCAGGAAAACCTTTCCTTATCATCCTATCTAAAATAGACCTTTCCCCACCTGTCTTTATACATTTACCCTGCTTTATTTTTCTCCATAGAACTTACTGCTTGACATTATGTTAGAAATCTTTTTTCTAAACTCCCCTCCCCATAACATGTAAACATTGCAAGAGCTATTTAACTATCTGATACATAGTAAGTGCACAATATTATTTGAACTGGGGCCCGCCCAGTGACTCAAGCCGTTAGAGCTCTATGCTCCTAACTCTGAAGGCTGCCGGTTCGATTCCCACATGGACCAGTGGGCTCTCAACCACAAGGTTGCCAGTTCAACTCCGAGTCCTGCAAGGGATGGTGGGCTCTGCCCCCTGCAACTAGCAACGGCAACTGGACTTGGAGCTGAGCTGCGCCCTCCACAACTAAGACTGAAAGAACAACAACTTGACTTGGGAAAATGTCCTGGAAGTACACACTGTTCCCCAATAAAGTCCTGTTCCCCTTCCCCAATCAAATCTTTAAAATAATAATAATAAAATAAATAAATAAAATAAAAATAAATAAATAAAAAATATTATTTGAATTAATGAATGAATATGTGTTATGAAATGAGAAATGCCATATATTAAGGAGAGTTGATGTCTTTGGAAGGCAACCTAAAATTCTTTGTTTCATCATCCTTCACAATGATTAATGTCGTTTTTGAACTCTAAATGGACTAAAATCTTTTAATTTAAGGTCATATGTATGTGCACCCCTCCTTCCACACACACAGGCACATGAGCGTTTAACTGCTGACAAGCAAATTAATACGTTAAAATTTTACCCAGTTAAGAGTATTAAAGAATAAAATTAAACCAAGTAAATTTGAAGATCTAATTTGCTTTATTAAGCAATTCATGAATTTGGCAGTTTCTTATCCAGCAACTAGAAGGGTGCTCCCTCCAAGGGAGTGTACAAAATGGAAAGGTTTTATAGGAAGATGGGTGGGGCAAGGGAGCTATTAACAAAAGAAAAGAAAGGATTATTTTTAAATCAGGATATCTTTTCTGGGGTGGGGGTTGGGGGGAAAGGGAATGTCAAGGGTTTTACCATGCAGATTACTTCTTCTTTCTATGGGGGATGTAGAAGGCCCAAGTGACAGATTACTTTATTGGTGCTTGACTAGAAAATTCCAGACTGGTTGATTAAGATTACATTTCTGGGAGAGATTGTAACTGCAAATAGATCAGATATTAAATCTAAGTTTGGTATCATGAGCTTTTAGCATGAATGATACCATTTTGGGCCTGCAGTTTTCTCTTTAACAAGAGGAAGCAATTTTATTGCAAATCATAGCATCTCCTTTTTGAAGTGATTTCTATATGTAAACATTGCATTTCTTATCTTACTGTTTTTTTTTACCCATGCAAAATGTTCATTTATCTTCAAATGATATAAATGAACTAAGTAAACTATATGCTAAAAACCTTACTTTTGGTCAAAACATTTGACTATGTACACAGTGTTAATCTATAATAAAATTTAGCTAACATTGATGGATAAAAGTCTACATTTTGAAAGTATAGCAAAGATTTTTCATGGAATAAGGGAGGTTTTACCCTGTAAGCTTTCAGAAAAAGCTTGGCAATATTTTAAAGGTAGAATGGTGACTTTATACTTAAAACTATGGTGCAAAAATATTAGAAAACAGCTGTGTAAAAGCAGACTGTGATTAATTTAGAGTGGTGCCTTTTTTATATGCCTGCTTTTCCATCTATCAGTGGTGAAACTAGACCTTGCTTCAGGCTTGGGTTAGAACCTGGCTAACCTCTGAATTAATCATTTATTCCTGCCATTGTCATGAACAGAGAATTCCCAAGGGAATCAAATGCAGTCAATTTCTTTGGAAGGGAAGAATATACAGTCAGAAGTGTGAGCATGGACTTTTCTGGACCCAGGATACCACATCGGTGGGTTCTAGGCAATCAGAACCAGTCTGTGCTTGGATCTGGGGGCCAGAGGCCACCGACAGAGTAAAGTAGGAGGGAAGATAACTAGTGTGCCCTGCTTGTCTCTTATTTGCCAAGAACTTTACATGCATTATCATATTTAGTCTTCACAATTACCCTAATAGGAAGATGTTATTAATCTTATTTTACAGAAAAGAAAACCAAAGCTCAGAGACATGAAATAACTTGCTAACATTTCACAGTTAATAAATTATGAAGGCAGGATTTGAACTAGGTTTTAAAAGACTGAAAATCTATGCTTTTACTGCTATACCACCTTTCCTAGAAGGTAAAGAAGTGATACAAAGTTTGACACCAAAATCTTTGATTTTGTGTCATTAATACTAGCCCAATCGTACACTCTTTTATTAAGCTGAGTATAAGGAGTAGTAATGGAATATAATATAAAGTAAGATATCTTTTTGGTTTGACAAGGATAGCCCCACTATCAGAACTCTGGAGGTCACTGGAGGAGGAGTGTACAAATTTTCGTAAGAGTCTAAAGTGCATTTTGGGAGAGAAAACATTACAAATCCCCAAACCATCTTTCAGCACCAGACTCAAGTGGATACACAAGTATATTTATGATAATAGTAAAACTAGAAGGACGAACCCTGAAATACAATTGCGGGACAAGTGACTCAGGGAAAGTTTTCAGATATCCTTATATTAGGGAGTTGGATGTTCAGAGTTATATTCATCTGGATATTAAAACAAATATGACCTAAGATGTACTCACAAGGCAGTAAGTGGGACATAGCTACAAATACTATGTCATCACCTAGAATGGCCCATGGATTGCCCTTTCTCCTCTAGCATGTTCTAGTTTTCCTTGAGAATATTGTTTTTTTCTCTAGTCCACTTGTGAGTGCATTTCAAATCTCCCTTTACCCCTAAATTCAGTATGTTGTAGCAAGTGCCACTCAAATCCCTCAGGGACACTCTCATACTTTGGGGTGTCTCCCTTGAAAAATTTAATTGTCTTTCACATGACTGGGACTGGCCAGGGCTCGGAGTGCCATCAGGGAGGAGTGCTCCAAGACTAGATTGGTGCCTACATGGAACCTGGTCCCATCTTACCCTCTTTGCTGTTCCTATACCCACTTCTCTGACCTCCTCAACCAGATGTCTGGGACCTATGCCTATGAGATCATGAGATCATCCAGGATTCTGGACTCAGATTCAGAGCCAGGAGGGTGGCATGGTGAGAAGATTGTTCCTGCCGGCAAGCATGGTATTTCTTTCACAGGATCACATGAGATTTTGGATGATTCTCACTTACGTAGGATGAGTTCAGGGGTTTGGCTATAGACAGTTCAGCTCCAGCCCTTGGCCTTGTGCTGCATATAGAGGCCCATGTGTCAGCTCTTGCCTGTGTTCCAATTGTGGTGTCACATCTGGTCCACTGGAGGGCTATAGTGATGGCAGCAGGTTCTTTAACTCTGTGTGTACCTCACCACTGACAATTAGGGTAGCATCCCAACCCCTCTGCAGACTCCATACCAGGTAGCAGGCAGTCTTCCTGAGGTGACCTTGCCTATCTCCTCTGAGAGCTTTTGACACCATTGTTCTAAAATAATAATGGGCTCTTTTAATCAATGTCTTTTCTTTCTTTTGTACCTGTCCAAGGATGGCAATTTCTTCAATGAATGGAACCATACTCCATGGGACCTTCTTTTATTCTCCTAGCTGGTGGTAGTATGTGGAGGTAGGGGTGGTCAACATCAAAAGAGATTACATTTTAAGAATGTAATTAAGATGGCTTACAGAGTTTGCTATAGACTGAATATGTCTCCCCAAAATTCAGATGTTGAAACCTAATCCCCAATATGATGATATTTGAAAGTGGGACCTTTGGGAGGTGATTAGGTCATGAGAGTGGAGCCCTCATGAATGAAATTACCGTGTTTCCCCCCAAATAAGACCTAGCCGGACAATCAGCTCTAATGCGTCTTTTGGAGCAAAAATTAATATAAGACCCGGTCTTATTTTACTATAAGACCGGGTCTTTAATATAACATTATAATACAATATAATATAATATAATATAATATAATATAATATAATATAATATATATAATATAATACCGGGTCTTAATTAATTTTTGCTCCAAAAGACACATTCGAGCTGATTGTCCGGCTAGGTCTTATTTTTGGGGAAACATGGTAGTTGACTTATAAAAGAGATTCCTTAGCTTCTTCACCATGTGAGGACAGAATGATAAGACCATCTATGAATCAGGAGGCAATTCCTTACTTGATACAAATCTGTCAGCACTCTGACCTTGGACTTCCTAGCCTCCAGGAATGTGAGAAATAAACTTCTGTTGTTTTATAAACCACCCACTGTGTATACTCTGTTATAGCAGCCCAAATGGATTAAGACAGAGTTCAAGAGACAATATGGTTGGAAGTATTGTCCTATGTTTATATTATAAAATTCTAAATGGTAAATTTAACAATCAGGAAATGAATTATCATTCACATTTTCCTCAATATTCTGGATAAGACCTGCATATAGGGTCATCAGCAATGAAACAAAACAACAACCTTTGATACCATCCTCAGAAACCAATTTCACAGGAGGCACAATGAATGATTACATTATTATGTAAATAATGATGTAACCAGCATTAAATAAATAGCATTAGGGATCTACAGAGGAAGGAGATCTATCACATTTCAATACAAAAGGTTTTAAAGAGCCATAGCATTGTGAATAATAACAGCATTGCTACATTTATATTTTCTTAGCAAGATGTGTGAAATTAGCCAGGGATAGAACATTTGACAATGAAGAACACAAAGAGATAGTTTCTGAACTTGAACAGGAAGAGATAGCAGCTGGACACTATAGAGAATTTTCACATGCACCGATTGGACAATAAAAGGTGTAAGTATTTCTTCTCTACACACTATTCTAACTCATTATTCAGTTAACCCACTACACCTAGCATGGACTTGTGAATTTTTAAATATACTTTATTGTTTATAGTGTATATAAAAGTATTTCCCCAGGGTCCTGCATAACCTAGGGATTCCATGGTATTAGCAGAGGAAACTAAAGCATCACAGGATGTCTCCATTATAAAGAATGTGAAGGTATCCATCAAGTTATGAAGCAAATCCTTTTAGAGAAAATCAATATGTGTATCTAATTGACAGGCTAAGGAAGTAGTTTGAAAATGGGGAAGTCCCCCAAAACATTAATCAGGGGAAAAAAATGAATAGACTACATTCTGTGCCAATAAGAAAAGTATAGCATCAACACGAGCATTAGATACCTCCATGTGCTAAGCTTTAATAACAGCCAGGGACACAATATAACAATAGGCCCAGTTCTTGATTACTTTCCCTAATGAGAGTGAAGCACAGCATGGAAAAGTGACAACTGGAGATAATTCAAAATGTCACATCGGTTTTGAGTTTCATTCTCTTCTATAACCAGTCTTCATAAAAACCGCTAATGAGTAGTAAATTGGACTGATTTCAGTTTTACTTCAATTTTTTTCTTGTGCTAATCTTTGGAGAAAGGGGGGAAGGCAGTGGGATGTCATGGATAACACATTAGAGCAGAAGTTAAGCGACCTGAGCTAGTCTGTGCTCTGCAGTTAACAATCTGTGCAGCCCTGGGCAGGGAAGGCAACGAAATTAGCTGTTCATGAACATCCGTCAGGTGCCACGGCCTGTGCTAGGTCCAGAGGAGACAGGAAAATAAGGCTGGAGCCGTGTCCTGGAGCCGCCCACAGTCTATCGGTGGAGACTGACATGCAGAAAGATAATTGGAGTATCTTATGACAAGCCTGTTATAGAGTTATGAGCAGTGGGCTGAGGGAGTCCAGAATACAGTGAGATTAACAAACAGCGGGGAAATCAACAGGGATACATGCTAGTCAGTGCTGCCGAATAGTAAATAATGCCAGGAATCACTAAATGTGTAATTTTAGTACTTCTAGGAAGTACTTTGTAAAAAGTAAAAAGAAACAGGTGAAATTAACTTTAATGATATATTTTATTTAATCCAATATATCCAAAATATTATTTCAACATATAATAGATATAGTTATTCATGAACTATTTTACTTTTAAAAAAACAACAACTGAGCCTTGAAAATTCAGGGTCTTCCAGATCTCTGAGGTTCTGAATCATTAGGTCTGAGTGGATCATAGGAATCTATATTTTATAAAAGAACTCTGATTATTCCTAGGTGCATCCAAGGTGGGAGACTACGGCCAACAGGCTGAATTGGAGGCACCTGTGGCAATCAAAAGGTAACTTGATTTTAGGTAGCTTTAGCAGAAGGATCTTCCTCTGTGTGAATGAGCCATAAGTTGCTTCTTGAGAAACTGTGTTTCTTCTCTTGTTGGGCTAGTATGGTGTCTAGAGCTAGTCCTGCCTTCCCATCATCTCTGTCCACTTGCTCAGCCTAGAGTTGATGCTGTCTCTACACAAGGCTTCAGAAAGACGTGCAGATTTCATTTTCCCCTTTGGTTTATGCTTTTTTTGTCAGATGTCTTTTAGATGAGTTGCCCTGAATCTGGCTATGAAATCATTCTATGTAACACTAAAAGAAAAATTTTCATGGACACCTCTCCAGAGCTACTAAATCAGAAGTTTAGGGAGCAGGGCCTTAGACTTTTATTATTACAAACTCCCCAGGAAGCACTCGGTGTGTGGGAAGGTATTTGGGATGCAGTGACCTAGAGAATCATTTGGGAATGTATTGTGAGGGTTGGTAATTTCATTGCCAGATTTCAGATCTGCTTGCCACCCTATGCACTGTGGTATAATGACCTTGGGCAGCCCTTGTTTGATATTTGCCTCAGCAGCTTACTCACTGTATGATCTTGTTAGATAATTTACCATGTCTGAGCCTCTGTTTTCTCATCAGTAAAATGGAGCTAATAATTAATTTATAGGGCTGTTGTTAGTGCTCCAAGGCTCACTTCTTGGTCCCCTTCTTTGTGTTCCTCATCTTTATATCCTCTTCTCTGTGGTGTCATCTGGTCTTCTGGCTTTAAATAGCCTCTAACTGGTGACGCCCTGGTTAATATCTCTCACCTGCCCTTTTTCTCTAACCCAGATCAACTTTGTTTAACTCCCTACACAATATCTTTACTTGAATATCTGACAGGTATCTCAAATCAAACATCCTCAAAATACCACTCCTTAATCAGTTTCTGAAATCAGTGTCAGCTATAATCGAACTCATCTCAGTAAATGGCAACTCTAAGCTTCCAGTTGTATAGGTCAAAGACCTTGAACTCATCCTTGATTCTCATACTTCACATGAGCAAATCTTATCAGCTCTGTTTTCACAATGTATAGAGATGCCTAGATTATTTCAATGGTTTTTAAACTATTTTTCTTTCTTCTACTTCTTCCCTTCCCACATTGCCTGTTCTCAACAGAGTAGCCAGAGTGACCCTTTAAAAATATAAGTCAAAATCTACTCTAAATGAGATGGTTTCCCTTCTTAGAGTAAAAACCCAAAGTCCTTAAAATTTCCTACAAAGCAGCTTTTGGATCTGGAACTCTGTTTCTTCTCCAATCTTAACTCCTCTTTTCCTCTTTGCTTACTCTGTTCCACAAACAACTTGCAATTCCTCTAACACAACAAAAATAGTCTTGTTTCTGGGAAACAAAGGGAAGGAAAGCCCTCTACGACTCACCCTGTCTGAAAATTCTGGGTGGGCTGTCTCGTGGTGTCCGTGGAGAGGTTTGCTGCTGAAGTCCTTGGGCAGACAGGTCTGATACCTGTGTCAGCAGGTGGGCAGGCCTGGTGCCTGGGTCCACTGGGGAAGGACTGGTGCTTGGGTCTACAGGGTGGGCCTGCTGCCTGAATCTGCAGTGGTGGGCCTGAGATGTGGGTCTGTGTGGGTGGGCCCTGATCCTGGGTCTGTGAGGAAGGAGCTGGTGACCATTGGGGTGGGCCTGGAAACGGGCTGTAGGGGACAGCCTGGAGCTGGGTGGGCCTGCTAATGGGGTCTGTGGTGAAGTGGGGTACTCATTTCATTCTCCTTCCCTCACAGGGAGTGTGTCTCTCTGAACTGGGCTGCCTGAGCTTGGGGAAGGGGTGACAGGGATTATGTGAACCTGTCTTTTCTACCCTTTTCTGTGCATCTTTTGTTATTTCTGTGTTCCACCCAGCTGTTGTAATCCCTCACCTGGAATACTTAGCTTTTGTGAAGGTATTTTCACTCATGGATAGTTATTCAAATTGATGTTTCTGTGAGGGGACGAGCATTGGAAGCTTCTGTACTGCCATCTTGCTGACATCACTCTCTCCTCATGTTCTTTTAATAAAGCCATTTAAACTTCTGAACAAACTTTTCACAACCTTCAAAGAATAATAGTTGAATGTGGTTGATATTCTGAGAAAATGCTTCCTACTTTAAGTTGTTGTATGTCTCACCCCGTAGATGCCTGTTTAAAAGCTGATGGACTAAGACATTATCTCTTTATGACTTCTCAAATCTCTTGACACATGTTGGGGTGAATGCTAACATTTAGTGCATGATGTGTATTCAAACTAGGCAATAATTTCGTGGTTTGATAATATTTACTGTCTGAGAGTTCCTAGTGCTAAATAAGGGGTTAGTGTTATGCCAATTTGATCTATCCTTTGACTCTGACACATGGAAGTCCCCTTCTTCTCTTTGCTCAGCATTGACTCTGTGTCCCCCAAGTAATAGACATGTTCTGACCATAAGAATGAGGAGCATATGAGAAAAGGCCAACAGCCATGAATGGGGCCTCTTCTCTTTGGTTCATGCGCTGTAGAGGTTTTCATAGTAATGCAAGCTCCTCCCTTCTCTACCTAATGCCATTCACTTGTCTGGCTTTTACTTTTAGGTCAGCCCCACTGACTTTTCAATCCCATTCTGAGTTGGTAGTAGAATATTAACAATCTTAGTCTTACTAAGAGATAGGATCTAGAATTAATCATTGTCTTGGTCCATTTGAGAACGTAAAGGTGTTTGAACTCTAGGGCCTCTAACAACTTCAAATTAGAGTATTGGGAAACAGAAGTCTGAAATGGGTGTGGCCAGCTTAAGCTCTTGACAAAGAAGAGATCTTAAGGGATCTCTTTTTTGAAGAATTACTAGATTTATCCCTTCACTCCTTATTTCTTTTTGAATAGAGGTACAAGCTGGGTGGGGCTTTCAAGGAATTAAATCTTAATCCTATCTCCTGTTTAAGCTTTAGTTACACTTTCCTTTCCAGGACTGTGTAAATAAAAGTTTCATTTAATGACTAAAATCAAAGTAACCATCTCAATCTCTTCAGAGAAAAAAGGTTTTCCCCAGGTAATGGGGATGTCATTTGAAAACGGTTTCCTGTGTGTTCTTCCTCCTTGGCACAATGGCTTCTTTGACTCAGACTTTCAGTTTTGAGACCCTTTGGAAAGGGAATACAAAGGGACACTAAGATATAGAGGAAATCTCTATTAGACGGGATGGGAAAAAAAATAAAGTCCTTTCAGTCTTCAGAGGAGAGAGAGATGGAAAATGAGAAGGAAAAGATCAGATGTTAATCATTTTTATCCATGTGCCCCACCTGGCCCACCCAGGTCATCTTGAGAGGGGGGAATCAGAGTGTATAAACATACAATGTAGAATTTTTGGAGGAAATTGAAATAAGAAGAGCTTGTGCCCCACTTATTTGGGTTTCTGGGAGAATACTACCTAACAGAATCACCTGCATTAACATTATGTGGGTGCTGAGCTCAGCAGGCAATGATGCAATATGTTTATATAGAGAGAAGACTGGATACCAGACATCTCCCTTGGCTCCCATGTGATATAGAAAGGCTGAAGAATGTCCTTGTATAATCAGAAGAGATGATTCAGATAGCTAAGAGTAGAGAACCAGAAGGCCTGCTTTGGGCAGTGGTTGTAGGGAGAATTTAGCTCAGATTTTAGATAATCTATAATATGAGTGGAAGCCAGGATGGGTCAAGTCATCAAAGTGGGAATGGATATTACCAATCATGCTAAAAAATAGCCAAGTTTCACCAGCCTTGAGTTTCAGTAGTATATACTAAAGGGATATAAAGAATCATAAGGGTCAAGGAAAAATTTTAAGGAGGCTGACAAGGTTCTAGAGGAAAGAACAAGGAACAACACTCTGATTTAGGGAATCCTTCTTCCCTCTGATATTAGGACACTTAATGATATTAAGTATATCCAGAGGCTCTGTTGGATTGGAGAAGGGGAGATGTGAGAAACATGGAAAGAGTCAGCAAGTACCACAAGAGATTATGTTAATTTGATCATTTAAAGTAAACATGACTGAGTTACTTGACTTGGTGAGCTTAAAATTCTCCCTGCCTAGTAAAATCCAGGGACTTGAGAACAAGATAAGATCAGTCACAGAAAAGAAAGAACCTATATTTTTCATGCAACTGAGTTTGTAATGATAAATTATTAGCTCCTATCATGCAATTAAACAGAAAGCACGTAATATGTGATGTGACAGGGTGCCTGTCCTTAAAGACTCCTCCTCCACTGAATTCCACGTAGTATCTTTGGGTCTTGATATGCATGCTTTGACTATGTGCTCTGGGGAAATGGCCCTAATTCTGTGGTTCTCAACATTATTTGTAAGGCTCAGGTTTACAGTTTTTGTCAGATGTGAAATTTACAAACTTCACTGGCTAGAACATTTATCATGTTCTGACTGAAATGGGAAGGAGTCTGTGATTAGTGGCAGGAACAACTTTGAGTAGAAACCCATGTAGGGCAAAGACCACAGAACTGTTAATGTGCTTCGTGGACGAGGGGGCAGTTCTGTATCTGGGTGAATTTTTCTGCTCCAGAACAGAAGCATCTTCTTTCCCTTGCACCAATCCTTCTGCTATGCAATCCAGGGCAATGCTACATCAGAATACCATGAGTTCAAGCCCACCTATGGTATGATAAAGACAGTGTGTTCTTATGGTATCGACTTTGAAAATGGACAGTCATAACCTGATCACCCTCTTTCCTCATTACCATTCCTTGTTTGTAATATTTTCAACCAAAAGTATAGCCGTATGTTTCAGCATTGTGCAATCTCCGTAGAATGTGAGGTGAATTCCTGATACCACCTATTTGAAAAATAGAGCTCAAATTAGCAAATATTTATTGAACACCTATTTGTGTCTGGTACCATATTAGGTGCAAGGAATACAAATATAAGTAAGTCATGGCCCCTGCCGTTGAGGACCTCACATAGTAATAGAATCTGAGGTTAGGGTATTCTATAATTAGCTGAAAATAATGATGATGGTGGTGATGATGATGATGATGATGGCCACTATTTAGTTACCACCCACTCTTTAGACCATGTTGTGTGTTCTACTTATATCACTATCACTTCTTTTGATAATATGCAATAAAATGCAACTTATTTGCATTTTAATTAAATAACTTCCCTACTTTACTCACATACATATATAAGAAGCTGAACTAGAAATTGAACCCAAGGCTGTCTGACTTCCATTGTAACAACTTATCTAGTAATTAAATAGATCGGCAAATTAAAGATATAATTAATTACAGGCTCATAGAAGCCAAGAAAAATTTGCCAAAAAAATTATGTTGGTGTGGAATAGAACAGTTAGAGCAGGACTCACAATTTCCCAAGAGGATGGAGTTGGAGCTACCTTTTCTATTTACACACAGAGAAAGCACCATTCACTGAAAAAGTTGGATTAGTGGTAAAAGGACACTCGGTGGCTGAAGTGCATGAATCCTGAGCTCATCTCCATTCAGAATATTAGTTTTCCCTTCCTCTTAGGTCTCTTAGTCCAATAGAGTCTAACCCCCCAACGTTGGCCATTTTGAAATATAGTGATATTCTTTGTTTATATATGAATAAAAATTTATGGAGAACCCATAGATGTGTTTACTAAATAAAACAAAGGAAGATTTGCTTTATATTTCTTATACTTTTATTTTTTAAAGTGGACTATGGGGATTCTTTTGATAGTCAAATTCATTCACTTGTGTATCCAGTAGATGT
This sequence comes from Rhinolophus sinicus, assembly GCF_036562045.2. Lineage (NCBI taxonomy): Eukaryota > Metazoa > Chordata > Mammalia > Chiroptera > Rhinolophidae > Rhinolophus > Rhinolophus sinicus. Next base: position 36,896,571 of record NC_133756.1, read on the forward strand.
CAGTATTGGGCTGTTTCTGACCATTTAATCTGTCTCCATATTAATTTGAAAGGACCATAAATATTCAGTATGAAATATACTGAGATGTAAAGTAGCAGGTGCAGCAAATCTATGGTGAGGATACATTTAATGGGTGAAGGATTCAATATTCCATCTACTGAGCAAACAACTGTATATAAAAACCCCATCTGTAGCTTTTTTATCCATGTCCACTTTAAAAAATCAATTTATTTCAAAATACCAGTATACTATTTTGTAGAGGATAGCTTTATACAATTAAGTGACAAATGGATTAGAGTCATTGACATAAATGTAAATATTTGAGTAATTTTAGGTTGCATCTGCTTAAAATCAGAAAGGGACACTGAAGGGTTTTTAAAATCTCATTAGGATATAATTTCAACCATAAAGTTTTCGGAAAAGTGGTTTTTGAGTCACTCTCTTTTCTCCTCAACAGTAAGACTCCAGCTCCTTTGGAGCACATTAAAACCACTTCTGGTAATCTGCACCCCAATGAAGCCAAATTGATGGTTGATCAACATTAAACGGAAGATATGTATAATTCATGCCTCCACCAGATTCTAAAGTTGACATGAGTATTTTAGATTCTTTCATAGGAAATTGCTCAGTTCTGTGGCTGAGCTAAGTCAATCAGGCCTTGTGTCAAACAGAAATTGATTAAGAAGTCAAGATATCTTTATTTCCTAGAGAGTAGAGTCTTACTTGTCCAGTCTTTGTCAATTCATTATATGTAAATATGCAGTAGCACAGAGATGAAAGATGGAAATAAAAAACAAACAGAGAAAATATTTAGTCCAGCCTCTTCATGAGGAAATTGAAGACCAAAGAGATGTTGCTTGAGATATAAGAGCTAGCGTGTGAGCACGAGTCTTCTTTCAGTATTCTAGTTCATTTCACAACAACAAAATATGTATTGAGCACATGCAAAATTCTATAGTAGACAACAAGAGGAATTAAAAATTGTTCTTACTCTCAAGGACTTTGGAAGATAGTTGAGGAATCAGACACATTAATAAAACATCAAAATACATTTTAGCAACCCTACAGATGGAGCTGTGTTCAGGGTACAGATAAGGAACACTTAGCTTAGTTAGGGAGGGTCTTCATGATTTCTAGACAATGAGCTATTTCTTGTTTGAAAACTCAGGAGTTATGTCACCAAACTAGTAACAGGGAGCATCATTATTTGATGGGGCAACACATAAGGTCTGAAAATAGCTTGATGGACCCACTACATTTTTTGTTTTAGAGTTCCCCCCTACCCCTCAGTTAAGGATTAGTTTAGTCCAATATTTCCCAAGTGCTCATAAATGCCTGTATCATGATCATCTCAGAATTAGGATTCAGAAGATTAGGCAGCCTAAAGAACAGAAAAATAAAATAAAAAAATCACAGTAATTTTGAGGCACAGCCAAATGAAGGAACCACTGATCTAGACTACACTGAGCCACCCATATTGGTTCATCATGAGATCAATAGCAAGACATTTATCACTATAAGGAATAGCCTTTGGTCCTCCAAGAGAACCAAATTAGATGGTTTGTACAGAAATCCAAACTATAACTGAACCTCATTTATACTCTGTTCTCACCAACAAAACTCTTAGGTCACTATGTGTGATGACTACATCCAAAGTGAGTGAGTGGTTTGAGGCTTTGGTAAAATGAGTATGTGATCATATCAATATGCTAAAATGACATTCAAAGTATGATCTACTTCATGATAATTTAGGTGAATTTCAATGGTCACACAATAGACTGCTCTCTGGAAATGAGAGTTTAGCAAATCTTTTCCTTGCTCTTTTTTCCTGAGTGATGGGAAAGAACACCTCTTTTATGAACACTATATAATATTTCCAGCCATCTTTTCTCATCTCTTTGGGACAGTGCAGGGAAACACATTAGGTCATAACTCAGTACTGGGAGAAAATTCTGATGATGAACCTAGCTTGTTCAAAGCCTCTTTGACATTAATCTGCCATATGCAATCACTGTGTATGAGATTGAAGATCATATTTCAATTTTGTGTACCAGAACACAAAACCTTATACACTTCATCCAAATCATTGGAGAGCTATTCCCCTCCAGGTAACAAGTATAGTACTAGGTATATGGACAGATTCCAGGGAATACAATTACCTAGTTTCTCAATTCATAGGCTACTTAGTATCATGATCAGTGACAAAAATTATTGTGCATTCCCCTGGATTTCTGTGAGCTGGGATTATTCACACCAGTGGGAAGAAAATGTTTTAATATCCAAGTAGCTTTTCATTTGGATTAAGTACCAAACATCTAAATAATACCTTTGGTATATATTCAACACTCCCAGCTTCTATATGCAGAGGAGGAGGAAACGGGGTTGGGGGCAGGGGGTAGGGAGATGGTTATGAGGGTGCAACTTCTCATAGATTGGACATAGCAGTTGTTACTCATCATTTATACAATGGTTTTTAGAAATAAAACTCAAGTATGCATCTGAATTCACTCTTCTTAAGTAGATTTAATTTTTTCAGATTTAATTCATAGGTTTAAACATTTATAGCCTAGGTTTTAATCTATCAAGATCTTCATTTACCCCTTTCTAAGATGAATTATTTCAGCATGCTTGTCAATCTTGTTTTATTACTCTTGATACTTTAACTTGTTTTATCAATCAGTTGTCATTTGTCCACACTCCTTCCTGCCATATAAGTAAGGCACTTTCTTTTGGGTTGGAGACCCAAGAAGTCGGGTAGGATAGTGGAGAAAGATTTTTCTTTTCATGAGTATCCTAGAAATTTAATTTTTCTTAGTTGAAGCCATGTATTTTGTTTTCAATGGCCAAACTTTGATCACTGTACAAAATACCATCTCACTGATGGACATTGATTATGAACTTGTTTAAAATGATTTGCTCTAATGAACCATAAGGAAAATGCAGATTTAGGGTTCAGTTGACTCTTTGCCATTCAGAGAAATAAATATCCTGGTGCCATGTTACTGTTGTATAATCTCTAGGGCCAGTCTTTTATGTTTTCCAGTGTACCATACTAGTCTCAGAGGGGTTTCATGTACTTTTGCCAGTATTAACTAAGAAATTAGAGTCTCTCTCTCTCTTTCTCTCTCTCTCACTATTTGAATTTTATTCATCATAAAAATGAGAGTGATCTGCATACCTTTTAATTCAGGGTTAGCTTTTTTACTTGATTTTCCCTGCAGACTGCCTGTCAGTGCTTCAAAAACATCAACGACTGATAGATTTCTATACAGCTGCCCAGGCAGCTGTGGTAATGAAATGTGAATGTGTTTTCGCAATATCTGATGACTTCTGCTTGGGATTATAAGCAGAAAGAAAGAACAGCATTTTAAGAAGATGTTGGCATATTCTTCAAATGTTCTGAAAATGATGAAACAAAATAATTTATCATTCTAAGGTTGTTTTAGCGTTATTAGTTCTAACAAGAAGATATCCTCACATTAAAATCCTTTGTTTCTCTCTCTCTTTAGGGCTCATCATAACAGAATTCTGGAAATGTGGTTCTCAAAGATGGGACAGTAATAAGCACCAAAGGGTTCTCAAATAAATGAGATACAATCTTGCATGGGTGAAGCATTAGAGGAAAGAAAAAAAGGCCTTTTTAGTGTCTTCATGCATATACTCTTATGATAAACAGTGATTTAGAAATTATTTTCTGTAATTTGAATAAGACAGGTCATGTCTCCACTGAATATTGATATTGCAGATTATGTTTTTGCATTATATCAATGTGAGCATGAAATAATCCCCCCCAAAAAAAAAAGATTTAGTGTCTACATAAAATCAACGGGGTCAGACTGCGTTTTTATTATTTCCCTGCACTACATAGAACAAATGATTTTATTTTATTTTTTTAAATTGAAATTAACAATTGCTGATCATTTAAAGAGAATCAGTGATAAATAATGTTTAGAAGTACAGACTCAAATGCTGACTCTGCTTCAAGCCTAAGGCATCCCTGTGTGTGGCTTGCTCTCAGACCCCAGCCAGGGAACACGCTAGAGGCCCAAATGTCAATGTTGGAAAAATACAGTATATTCCAGAGTCAGTCATCTGGGGTCCTGAGGCTGTCAAGAACATTACCCGTAGGTTGGGAGAGAGAACATTTCATCACAAAGGAGAGCTAAGGGAATACTCCCACCCCACGAGGAACAAAAGGAGATGGCTCTTATTAAAATATAATATACAGATTTTAGAGACTATAACTGAGGTGTCCAGTTAGTTAGATATTTATTAAGAACCATAATGAGAGGCCAATAATACTCCTTCATCTCAAATCACTATAACCTTCTGAAGTGAACATCTACAATCTTAAAATCTTAAACTTCCATAGGAAAATTTGCCTAAAGTATAACTTAGGGGGAAACATAGCCCAAAGCACGGTTGGGAAATACACTTCTTGAATCTTTTCTCCTTTACAATAAAAATCCACATTTAACAAAATTATAGGAGAGTATTATATTTCTGTTTGCCCTAGAATGGAATGCATTTCCTGGGTATTTCTGTCTCAACCTTTTAGCCTCAAGCTTTATTCCAGGAAGGTAGCTCCGAACATATCTTTTTGAGAGGGAAATTGTATGGAATCCTGGATGTCTCTTATCTAAAAATGACAGAAATAATTTTCCTCATTTAATATGGCGTTTCACTAATTTATCTATTTTGGTTTATGTGAGTATAAGCATGAAATTTAAAAGGTTCCTCACCCCAAAGACAGTCTGAAGTATATGACTTAAAATAATTTAATTTATGAAGTGAAATCTATCAACAGTTATTCAAACTCAATACCCATGGATCAACACACTTGAAATGTGAAGTTTTTAAACTTTTGGATGCAGGGTCAGGATAGCAACACTTTTGCTGAAAGGTCCAAGTATCTTCCCTAAGCACAGAAAACATAGCCAATTAAGCTCCAGAATTTTGTCTTCTTATGAATAAATTAGATTAGAATAGGTTTCATTTGGTTCAGACCAAATTTTGTATCACTATTACATGTTTGATATTTTTGTAGGCATAGTGGTTGGGAAATGGTACAAAGATGATATAAAAGCAGGGTCTTGTTCTTAAATTGCCGATGATGGCTGGGGACGTTCAGGATTAAGATCCAAACACAAGAAACACATCTCAGGCTGCATTCGCGGGAACAGAGCCCAGCTCAAGCTGCATGCATGACATGGCATGAGGTATGTCTTTGGGGACTGGACACACTTCCCTCAGTGTTCACTTTGATGATTTTTGAGACTCTGATGCTAAGGGCAAGCATTCTGGGTGTCATGGTTTAGTTTCCTCCCGAAGCCGACCCCGAGACAAGGATTCAAGGGCAATTAGTTTCTCCAGAGGGATTCCAGGAAACATTTGTAGGGACAGGGAATGTAAGAAAGCCAATAGAACCTGAGATATTTTGTCTGTTATCCTCACTGCTGTCTCCCCAGATCCCCAATCCCTAGAACAATGTCTGGCACACAGCATGTGATTAATAAATACTTATTGAAGGAGTGAGTAGTGGATGGATTAAGGTGATTTCCTTCCTGGTATCTAGCCAAGTTCCCCAATTTCCAAGTTGTAGGGCCTCCATGGGAAGGACCTTGAAACCTGTTTATAGGAGATGGGGTTCAGAGCTATTTAGCAGAGTGCGATAACAGTGGGAGGGAAAGCCTAAAGGAAGCTAGAGGCAGGGTCACGAAAAGAAGTTTCCATGAGTGAAAAGGGATACGCTGTGATGGGCCACCTTCAGTAACAGTGCGGAGGGAGAGATGGAGCAGTAGTCCTGCAGGAGTCTGAGACAAAACGTCAAGGTCTCCTGATTTCCCTGGCTGCCTTCAAAGGCCTCTTTTCTCTGTGCTACTCCCTTTCGTACTCGTGCATACTTCCATTTTAGAATGTATCACCTTGTATTGTCAATAGTCAATAATTTTTGTAGGCTTAGCTCTCTATTCTTAGGCTCTAAGATAACCACACTCTAGATCCTAGGCTCCAGGGAGAGAGGTAACACGAGCCTTCAATTGCTTTCTGGATGGTACATAAACACTGCCCACAAAGAGGCTACTTTCTCAAACAGATTCTGTTTTCTCATATGCTGTGTCTTTGCACTCGTTACCTCTGCTTGAGATGCCTTAGATCTGCTAGTCTGCTGGGCCAACTCCTACTCATCTTTTTTTTTTTTTAATTTATTGAGTTGACACTGGTTAGTAAAATTATATAGGTTTCAAGTGTACATTTCTATAAACATCGTCTATATACTGCATTGTGTGTTCACCACCCAGAGTCATTTCTCCTTCCATCACCATATATTTGACCCCCTTTTTCTTCTTCTATCCCTCCCTCCCTTACCCTTTGGTTTCAGCGGACACTTTGTACCCCTGTGAAGCCTCCAACAAGGGTACTCTGTATGTTCCCACTGCATAGCACTTACTGCCTTGTATCGTATTTAATACCATGCTTTGTGACTGTTTGCCCTCTAGGCTGTTGATGGGAGCCTTTTCAGAGCTGCCCCAACAGACTTCACCATTGCTGCAGATTTTTCCTTGACTCCAAGGCTTATCTAAAAACAACTACCGAGAAGATGCTTGAGCAATCAATTACCCGTGTCTTATAATAGTATGCAAAAAAGAGAGAGTCCTTCTAGAACTTTATAGCCTTGGCCCAGGATTTAGAGAGTCAAGTTTATGGGCGGTCTCAGAACTTGTTTTTATTCTCTGCTCAGATACCCCTGCTCCTGCCACATTCAACCACCCCATTTTCTCTGGACATAATTTCCATGATAATTATCTTTTTTCCTCTTCTTCTATCTTATGAGTGGGGAAAGGCAGTGGATAGACTATGGCCTGTGGGTACCTGGACGGCCCTAAAACTAGGATAATTAGTTTGTTCTCAGAGATGCCTAGTGGCTTTCAGTCTCTAACTCCACAGCTGTGAGTCCCCGAGGACGGACACTAGGGAGTTTGTCTTTGTATCCCTAGCTCCTACGGATGTATTAACTGAGTGAGTAGATGAGACTATAAAGTTGCTTAGAGATTTCCTTACTACCCTGAACTTCTAGAATTTGAATGTGAACCACCTCATGATAAAGGATGATAAACTTTAGTGTTAGTGTTCAGTTTCTGACCCAGCTAACATCTAGAATATAGGAAACATTAATTCTATCCCTTCTCAGTCGATATTTGGATTTATGACCAGAAAAGAAGTACTTTAGTTCCTTGAAGCATTTATTTCATCTATAAAATAAGAACTATGGCTTCCTATCACTTAAAATTGGAGGGATTTACTGACTGGTTACCAAATGATTATCTAGAATTAGTCTTATATTTTGCATTCCTAGATGTTTTATTCTTTTTAAAAGATGATCAGCCATATTTTTTTGATCCTTTTAGCAACATAATATAGAAAGTGAGGCAGCTATTATAAACTCAAGTGGTAGGTTAAAACGAAAAGGCACAGGAAAGCCCTGTGACTTATTTTAATCCTATAGCTGATTAATAACAGCACTGCCTGATTTTTAATATGTAGATAGAACATTCTTTCAGCTTGAAACATGTGCGAGGCACTGTTCTATGTATGAGACATGTAACTTATTACATCCTCACAACAGCCCTCAGAAGTATGGAGGCAGACTGAAATATTGGTCTGATTCTTAATTCCTTGTCTGATTCTTCACATCCTTGCCATGGCCTCATTGTGGGAAAAGCATATTTGTTCGCACCTTGAATTGGTCACGTGACCCTCTCTGCCCAATTACATGTGGGCCCGCATGCCAACCCCAAGCATAGGCTTTAAGAGGCCTTGTGTGCTTCCATTCTCTCTCCTGTATCTCTGCCACCACCACTAAAGAAACCTGCCTGGCAAGGAAAAAGGATGCTCCATGCCGAGGTGCCCCAGGTGACTTATAGACCTGCATTAAGAAGCGCAGCTGCCCCAGCTGCTGCAACTGGAAGCAGAGAACCACCTCAACCCCCAAGCCAAACCCAATGTCGATCAGCTGGACCCTCGTCTATTTGCAGATATGTGAGAATGGTTTTTTTCCCCAATGTTAATGTTTGTTAATTTTGGCTGGTAGATGCATGGGTATTTATGAGAATGATTTTTGTTTAAGCCACTATGTTTGAGTGGTTTATTAGGCAGCATTATTGTGTCAATAGGTTACTGATATGCATAGGTAATATTTTTTGTTATTCCTGTTTTGTGGATAAGGAAATCGAGGCACAGAGAGGCTAGGTAATTTGCTGAAAGTTGTTCAGTATGCAGGGGTCTAGGATTTAAACTCAGGCAGTCTGCCCATAGCCAAAGTTCTTTAAAGCCATACTCTGCCTCTCTAATGTTCTAATGGAAGTAATTCTCAAAGTAAATTTAATTGTTCTGGAATTCTGTTTTGAAAAGGGAAATAAGAAAGCAGTGTGGTATAGAAAAATTGCAAGGATTTTGAAGTTAGATGTTCCCAGGTACAAGTTCAACTCCACCACTTCCTAGCTATATAGCTTTGTGTAAATTATCTGATGACCCTGAATTTTGGTTTCCTCAGAAAAATGATACTAGAATTGGCTCTAATATGAGTACGCATGACTTACTTAATTGCATTCACTGAGCACCTGCTATGTGCTAGATACTATTCTAGGCACTCACAGTACTGAAATGAGTAAGACACACTCAAATAGCTACAGTGTAGAAGCAAAAACAGACCATACATGGCAAGATAAACGAGGTAGTAACCCTGTGGCCCAGGGCCCGTAAGGAGCACAGATAATGAGGTCCTGACCTTGTGTGTTAATTAGGGCTCTCCACAGAAACAGAACCAATACGATATATGTAATCCTATTTGTTATAAGATTTACTATAAGGAAAGTGCTCACAGTGATGATGGAGGCTGAGAAGTCTAAGACCTGCAGTCAGGAAGCTGGAGACGCCGTGGAGCCAATGGTGTAGTTTCTGTTTGAATGTGTGGGCCTGAGAATCAAGAGAGCCAAGAGTGTAAGTTCTAGTCTGAGTTCAAGTCCAAAGGCAGGAGAACACCAATGTCCCAGCTCAAAAACAGGCAGAGAGAGTGAATTCTCCCTTACTCAGCTTTTTTGGTTCTAGTCATGCCTTCAACAGATTGGATGAGGCCCACCCACATGGGGGAGGATAAACTGCTTTACTCAGTCTACTGAGGCAAATGTTCATCTCATCCGGAAACATCCTCAAAGACACCCAGAATAATTTTTAACCGAATATCTGGGAAGCCCGTGACCCAGTCAAGTTGACACATAAAATTAACATCATACTCTGATTTGGGAGGTGATCAAGGAAGTCTTCCCAGAGGAGGTGGTATGTATACTAAGTTTTATACAAGAGTATGTCAACAGCATTAGCCTAATTTATGTTAGACCCTCATTAGGTGCTAGTTTTCTTTTATCTCCTTCAAAGGTCATAAGAATAAATATTCCTTTGTTGGTCCAGCAAGAACTTTTCAGGCCATAAAGCATGGGAGGTTTTTTTTTTCCCTTATGTGCTGAACTAAAGAAATGCTGACTCTCTTGCTGCTGATGAGGGTCACTGGCATGGTTCGTTTGTAATTGCACAACATAATTCCACCCCCAAACAGAATGCTTTTTGATGGTGTTTTAAAATCTCCAGCTGCTTTTTACTTATGAGGTGAATTTACAGTGAGTTATGTTACAAGGTAATTTAACCTGACAAGACACACCATACTAAAACATTCACAGACACAATTTTGTTTCTCCCTCAAGAAGAAGCTGTTAGAATAGAGCAGTAATCGCTGTAACATGATCAGCATGGGGGAGATTGATCACACCTAGGAAAGTGACCTCTTGGAGTTTCTTTGCAAAAGGCACACCTTTCCTGTTGATTGATTACACATCAGGGTGACCATTCCTGGATGGGAAAACCCAGTGTGGTCCTTACCTTCTGCTGGCACATGCACTTTTTTTGTTAAGGTTCATGCAAGATTGATGTGCAGCAGCTGTAGTGTAGGGTCCCAAATATTTCTGCCATGAAAATCTAGCTACTTTTGGAGAGAGAGAGAGAGAGAGAGAGAGAAAGAAAAGATTCATTATGCACAAATAGAAATACAACAAGCCCCTTTCAAAACGGTGATGAAATTCGAACAAACTCATGGAGGGTGGTCCTCTTCAGAATTGCTTGAAAAGAGATTGAGATGTTTTCATAGAAGAAAACGCCACTGCCCTCTACATTTTGTCCCCCAAGCGCCTCAGGGTAGTGGTGTATCAGTACTTTTCACTTCTTAATTTTATTCCAGATCACTACTCTTTCACTTTTATATAAAATATCTGTTCATTAAGGCTTACACCATCCTCCACTCAAAATTGTCACTGGTAGCACTTGACTAACAGATTGCTTCCTCTCATTCCTTGAAGAAATTGACACTGGCTTTATAGTATTTTTTTTCACCCCATTTTCCTCCACCTTCCCGAGTACTTCACAGATAGTACATCCATTCCAATCTCTCTGCGCTTTCACTCCCTCAATTTCTGGGATCTTTACCTTTATTTAGTCACTCCCTAGAGCATGTCAGCACCTGCTGTCATGATCTGAAACTGCCTCAATTTTGAAATATTAATTTAAAACTTTCTAATCTCTGACCATATCTTTCTATCTTTCCTTTTCCTATCTTTGCCTCTTCCTCTGTTATTATTACTAGATTTGTTCCTCCAGTTCTTAGGATTTCTAATCTCTTGATCCTTTTACTTTTCCTCTGTCAGCTCCCTCTGTCACTTCCTTACCCAGATTAAACCCTACATCTATTACTTCAAACTTTTTTTTCCCCCTGTTATCCTCAAGTCTCTTGTCCTATTTTCTTATGTCTCAGCCATCTGGAAAAATCTTAAACTTTAGATCAATCTGACTTTATTTTTTTCCTCTTCTCTTTATCCAGGATGATGTACATTACTTGAAAAATATTCATCATACAACTCTGAAAATTAATGCCATTTAATGGTCATTAACTCCAATTAAAATTTCATGATCTCCAATCTCAAATGGATCAATATCACCCAAAATTCCCTCATCATTTTTTTCTCCCATTTTGAACATCAGCCTTTTAAAATTTCTCTATTCTCTTTTAACATCCATTCTTCCTGTCTCTCTTCCTCTCAGCAGACTTTGCTTCTGCCTTCAGAAAGAAAAGAGAACTCATTAGACTAAACCAACTTCAAAGTTCTGTCACCTCACCTACAAACTTATTACATTCAACCAGTTCTTCTGTGATTTTATATCTCACAGTGAAATTGGAAATGCAAATTTCGTTTTAAAGTTAGTCCTCCAGGATTCTATACCCTTTCCTTCTCCTCATTGTTCATCCAATATATCCAATTTCTTATACTAGAAACTTGATTTTTCACCTCTGACTTCATTTTTCCTCATTTCCCATATTAGACAATTACTAAGAGCTATCAAAACCACCTCCTAAACATTTCTCAAATTCATCTCTTTTTCTTCATCCTGTTAAGCAACTGGGTTGCTGCAATGGCCTTTTCTATAACCAGGCATTTGGCCTCCAGTTGTACCTCAATCCAATCTGTCCTTTGTATCTCAGCCAGAGTGACTTTTTTCAAATGCCAGCCTGATCCTGTGACTTCCCAGCTTAAAAATATTTCCATGCTCCACATTGGCTTCACCATAAAGTTCAAAGTCTGTAAGGCAGCTTACAAGTCTTCCATTACCTTGTAAACTTACTTCTCCTGTTTTATTTCTCACCAATGCCTCCCACCTAAGCTGCAAATAAACTGAATTTCCACAGATTTGACCCACATGGTCTTATGGTCATTGTCCTTGTCGCAGCTTTTACCTTTCTTTAATTCTGTTCTTCACTTCAGGTTTCAACTTAGCACTTCCTCTGTGAACTTTTTACTTGATCCTCCCTCAAGACTGAGTTAGAGGTCCCTCTTCTGCCCACATTTTTCCATTGCACTTTGTGTTTTCACCATTTCAGTTCTTGTCACACTTTATTGCAATTGTTTGCTTTCTGTGCTCCCCCACACTGGACAATGAGTTTCTGAGGGGCAGGGGCTGTCTTTTCCATTGAGCTATTCCCAGTGGACTTGGCACAAAGTAAACACTAAATGTCTGTTGACAGAAGGAATTCCAATAGGATAGTGACACGTGCTATGGTATTTCCAACTAGCATGTTCTCCTACAATTTCTCCTGACTGATTGTAGAGAAGCATAGATGTATGGAACCACCAATAGCCAGGTAGTTGAATTGCAAAAATAAAAATAAAATGTGGGCAGCTCATTCACCAAAATATGGAAGAGAATCAAGAAATAAAATCATGGCAAATTTTGAAGTCATCTTCATTTGAATATCATCTTTATTTTGGGGAGTTTCAAGGGCTCCTGATATTCCATGACATTCACCTTTATACTTCTGTATTATGAATGGGATTATCCTTTACAGACTTCCTTTTTTTGGTGAGGAATATAGGTAGGAGAAGACATTCTCTTGATTTTGGAACCCTTTAATGCCAGAAAAGTCTTCAAACATCATGTTAAGATGCAGTGCTTTGGTTTTGTGCCAGGTGGTTAGGCTTTATTCAATAGTGGTATTTTATAAGAAATTTACTATCACAGATAATTTCCAGGAGAACATTTGAAATGGATTATTATATGAAAAAGGAATTTTCAAATACTCAGTGTAAAACTTAAAACTCTTGAAGGAAGCAAGAGTGTAGTTGGTCTAATGGAACCAGTTAAAATTCTGTGTTGCAAATGGTGTTGCTAAAGACAACTTTTAGGTCTGTCATAATTCTGGGTTGCACCTACTTACTGCTAGTTTTAGTCATGTTTTAGGGAGGGTATTTGACAATTGAGTAGTAATGAGGTTTGTTGTACATTTTATTTAACCTTTTGTCAGGTAGGCCAATTAAAATGTTACATCTAAAAAGCACATATTCTGATGTCTGCCTAGGGATGTAGTACATTAACTTACATTTGGACATGCTTTTCCTTTATACCCTTCAGTTAATGACATCTGCCAATTTACCCTCTTGGGCTGGTTAGCTCTTCTCATCAAGGCCCAATGATAATAAACTCCAAACCATAGATTTGATCCCATAAAAGACAGTTGGTATTTACCGAACAGAACATAAAAGACATGCCTTGCCCATGTCCACACTTTGGCTAGTCCTTTTTCAATTGTGGTCAAAAAAAGAATAAGTTCAACAACAAAAATACAAACAACCCAATTGAAAAATGGGCAGAGGACCTGAAGAGACATTTCTCCAAAGAGGACATACAAATGGCAAATAGATATTTGAAAAAATGCTTAACATCACTAATCATCGGAGAAATGCAAATAAAAACCACAATCAGATGTCACCTCACCCAGTTAGAATGGCTATCATCAACAAGACAAATAGTAACAAGTGTTGGAGAGGCTGTAGAAAAAAAGGAACCCTCATACACTGTTGGTGGGAATGCAGACTGGTGCAGCCGCTATGGAAGGCAGTGTGGAGGTTCCTCAAAAAATTAAGACTAGAATTACAGTATGACCCAGCAATCCCTCTCCTGGGTATCTACCCAAAAAAATCTGAAAACATTTATCCGTAAAGACACGTGTGCTCCAATGTTCATTGCAGCTTTATTTACGGTGGCCAAGACATGGAAACAACCAAAATGTTCTTCGATAGATGAATGGATAAAGAAGTTGTGGTATATATACACAATGGAATATTATTCGGCGGGAAGAAAAGATGATATAGGAACATTTATGACAATATGGATGGATCTTGAGATTATAATGCTAAGCGAAATAAGTCAGAAAAAACAGAGAACCATATGATTTCACTGATATGTGGTATATAAGCCAAAAACAACAAAAGAACAAGACAAACAAATGAGAAACAGAAACTCATAGACACAGACAATAGTTTAGTGGTTACCAGAGGGTAAGGGGGAAGGGGCTGGTAGATGAGGGTAAAGGGGATCAAATATATGGTGATGGAAGGAGAACTGACTCTGGGTGGTGAACACACAATGGGATTTATAGATGATGTAATACAGAATTATACACCTGAAATCTATGTAACTTTACTAACGATTGTCATCCCAATAAACTTTAATTTAAAAAAAAAAAGCAAAAGTGAGATTGGATGGCATTTTTTCAAGGGCATCATTTTCCTTCTGAAAAAACAAATCAACGTAGCTTAGACAAGAGGGAAATATTATTGTTACTGGAACCTTTTCTTGGTAACTATGTTTTTCTTAGAATCCCAGGGTAATGTAAAGAAAAATGGACCAGTCTAGCTTGTAGAACCCTAAGGAACTTGATTATCTTCAAGATCATTAAAAACAAGCAACATAACAAATTTAGCCCAATTCTAAGGCTGAATTTTTTTCCATCCCATATTTCAATGATTTATTTATACAGAAAAAAAATGTAAAATTAAACACTGATAGCCAAATATAAAAGTACAGATGGAACAATCATGGGAGTATTTTAGGGATGTAGAGATTAAGACAGAGATGAAGCCAAACATGATGTCTTCTCTATAGCACAGATAATTGTGTCAGTCTAAGAACTATAAATTACCTGGTGTAACTATTTGGCAAGTTTTGGATCTAACCTTCAATTTTGACCCTGTATTAGTCTGTTTGGACTGCTATTAAAAACAAAAACCAAAACCAAAAACCAAAACAACAACAGCAAAAAACAAACAAACCAAAAAAACAGACTACATGGCTTACAACAGAATTTTATTTTCTCATAGTTCTAAAGGCTGGAAAATCCAAGATCAAGTTTCCAGTAGGGTTTGGTTTTTGGTAAATTCTCTTTTCCTGGCTTGCAGACTGCTGTTTTTTGTGTTCACATGGCTTTTTCTTTGAGAGTGCGTGGAAAGAGGAAGATTCCTCTCTTTTCCTTTTCTTGGAAGGCCACCAGTCCTATAGGTTTAGGGCCCCATCCTCATGACTTCATTTAACCTTAACTGTCTCCAAAAACAGTCACACTGAGGGATAGGGCCTCTACATATGGATTTGGGAGGAGGGAAAAATTCAGTCCATAGCAGGCCCTAAGAAAGACTAAGAGTGGGTAGCCAGTTAGCTCAGTTGGTTAGAATGCGTTACTATTAACACCAAGGTTGCCAGTTTGATCCCCACATGGACCACTTTGAGGTGTTCACTCTTAAAAGAAAAAAAAAAGACTAAGAGAGATTATTAGAATTTAAGAACAAATGAACAGCCCATTTGTAGTAACACGGCTATGAATGAAGAAGGTGGAGCTTACCTAAATCCACTGATTTTATTATTGAGGAGTTGAAATTAGAATCCCCAACTCAACTAAAACAAATTAAAAAAAGAAGAAGCAATTTATAACTGCTGAAATAAAAGGAGATAAATTGTGTGATAAAAATGGAGATGCACCATCTGTTCCTCCTTCAAGGAAGGACTTCTTGCCAAGCCACTGGGAGTGCTGTTTGCAGACAGATTGCTTTTCAGTGGTCCGCGCCTACAGCCCCTACAGCTTTGCCTAAAGTTACAGCTTTCACAGCACAGCTAATATCCAAACACTGATTAAGGTAGAGGTATTAGGGGATTGCACACAGCCAGTGACAGCTCTTATAGCCATGTTAGCTCCAGAGTTCCCCGTGGGGGTGGCAGAAGCTATCCTTGGGTATACAGCCCTGCTTCCTTTTTCTCTATTCCATGGGTGGTAATCCCATGGCATATCCTAATAAACATTGTGCACACTACATCCCACAACCTGCTTCCTGAAGAACCTAACCTGAAACAAGTTGTGATCCAGTTTCATATGATTCATCTGTTTAGAATCATTATAAATCATGATCAAAAGTAAAAGAATAAGATATCTTTATGAATAATGCAACAAGCTTTCTAGCCTGATTTATTTGACCCATCATTGTATCCAAGGATTTCTATTGTTTGTTTGTTTTTAGTGCACAAATGTGTGTGTATATAATTTTTATGAAATTGGATCTATATATCTATATCTATATCATCTATAGCTATATCTATATCTATCTATCTATATGTATATAGATATTAGGTTGATGCAAAAGTAATTGTGGTTTAAAAAGTTAAAAATAATTGCAAAAACCGCAATTACTTTTGCACCAGCCTAATATATGCACGTTGTTTATGTAGTTTTTAAAATTTCTATTAATTTATTTGTAAGTAACATTTGTAAGTAACACAACCAACCCTGAGGGCATATAGACATTTCTGTACTAAGTTTAAGAAAAAAATTTCTTACATCAAAGTATTGCATAATAATATGTTTCATTTTAATACATCATGCATTCCCAGAAGAAAGTGAGTGATATTTGGTTTTGTGTGGGAGAGAAAAATAATGAGCATTATCATCTGGTTTAACCCTTGTGGTGATATGGAATCATAGCTGTGATAATTACCCTTGTGGTTTGTCTTCATGGAGATAATTATATGTGAAATTCCTTTCCAATTTGTTATATAATGTTAGAAATACATCCAAAATTGATGCGGATTTATTATGTTACCATCTTGTTGGAATCATCATTAAAGCTAAATCTATAGATCTATTTAATCAAATGCTTAAAAGCTATAGTATTCAAAACAAGAATAATATGAAAAGAGATTTTTGAAACATGTTTGTATGTTTTTTGGACTAAATCATGGTCGTTCTTCCATGTCAGGACATAGACAGTTTCAAAATACATAGTTTCAATTTTTCCCCCCAAACTTTTAGTTGGAAATATTTCAACTCTTCAGTAAAGTTGTGAGAATATTCTTTATCTAAATTAATCAATTATAAATAGCTTGCCATATTTTCTCTCCTTCTCTGTGTATGTGTATATACATACATCTTTTTAAGTCAGTTATTTGAGAGGTAGTTGCAAACCTCAAGACTGTTTACTCTTTAATACCTCAGTATGTACTTCCCAAGTACAAGAATTTTCACTAAAAACAAAGCACAAATAATTATCATACTTTATATCATAAACATATTTAGTATTGTTACAGTATTTCTAATATATAATTCATCTTTAAATTTTGCCTGTTGTCTCTAAATGTTCTTTTTATTGATTCGGA
Source organism: Rhinolophus sinicus (assembly GCF_036562045.2). Classification (NCBI taxonomy): domain Eukaryota; kingdom Metazoa; phylum Chordata; class Mammalia; order Chiroptera; family Rhinolophidae; genus Rhinolophus; species Rhinolophus sinicus. The sequence goes on from NC_133756.1 coordinate 36,913,641, forward strand.
ATCTAATCAGAAATGATACACTGAATTTAGTTGCATGTCTTTAGTATTATTTAATTTTTTTCTCTGACTTTGTTTTCTTTTTTGGTCTTTTATAGCATTATTATTTTTGAAGAGTCCAGGCCAGTTGTTTTGTAGAATGTCTTCAATTTAGATTTGCCTGAACGTTTCTTCATAAGTAGTTAGTATTACATAGATGATGTATTCTTCAAGGTATATTATATAAGAAGCTACAGTATGTCCATTTGTCTCTTTGATGATGTTAAGTGTCCACCAGATTTCTCCATTGTAAAGACCCTTTGTGAAGAAGCAAATTTTAATAAGTGGTTATGTAGACTAAAACTCTTTTCCCATCTAAACAATATCTTTAACATTTACACTTTAGCTTCTTTCCCCAAATCTATTAACCCACGTCCCATGACAAATGATAGGAACATTATCAAAAGATCTGGGGAAAGTGAACTTGTAGGAGTGATGTTCAATCTCAACTTGAAAATGTCCTTAGAAGTACCATACAGTAATCTTATCTCCTAATTGTGGCCTTTTGTCATTTTATGGCACACAGTGTCTACCCAAAAGTACTTGGGAAATTTCCTTCATGGATACAAGAATTCCTAACTTCCTAAGGAATATCACCTAGGATATAGTTTGTGTCCTTCCCAGTGTCCAGCAAAAGTAGATCAGGGGTGCATCATATTACATAAATCCTATATACCAAATGGAGGAAGAGTAAAGGTAAACCTTAAAAGATGACACATAATATAATGTAGATAATCACCAGACAGACTGCTCCAAAGTTAGAAAAAGGAAGGATATTGGAAATCATACTGATAAAGGAAAAGATAACAAAAAGAGGGGACACAAATGTAAGCAAATTGACTGCAAATTTCTATCAATAGCACATCCCAATTCCAGTGGAATATTTCTCTGTTAACATTCGAATCAGACAGTTTGGGTTTAAAATTCTGTCTCTTCCTTTTATCACTATTTTATCCTGGGTAAGTTACTTAATTAAATTCCCTAAGCCTCATTTGCTCATATTAAACGGGGATAATAACACCTATATTGTATAATGTTTATAAGGATTAGAAATATTGGATGCTCAATTCCTAACTTCCGGTAGGCATTAAACAATTGGTATCTACTGTTATAATTATTACCAATAAACCTTTTTATGGTGCTTTGCTGTGTACAGACAAAATTCACATCAGACATTCTCTCATTCAATTCTTGCAAAAAAACCTAAGAAACATTTTACAGATAAGAATTGGAGGGTCAGCAAAATTAGCAAAATTAGCAACTTGCCAAGTCAAAAGTTGATAAAACATTAAAACTGGAACCCAAACTCAAGTCTTTTGACTTTTAACTAGTATTCCTTTCACTACACAATGTTAAATTAAGAGTGAAGCAATAGTGCCATCTTCCTACATGAAGAAAATATTTACTTTTAATGTCTCCAAAGTAGATGAATAAATAGCAGTCACATAATTTATGCAATGTTAATAGTAATGAAAGGAAAAATGTCAACTCCAAATCAAAGGAAATAAACCATTAAACAGAATTGCAAGAAATAGTGTTTCTTAGAATTATCTTAATATTTCCTCATAGAAAATATGTGTCTGAAGACCAAACCACTGTTCCTTTGCCTTTTTAAAGAGCTACAAGATGGGTTTTAGGAACACGATTATTAGATGTTCTAGCACTGTTTGGCAGGAATTCACACTTGTTACAGAATAAATTATTTTTTCTAGTAGGCTTTGTGGACATTCATTTACACTCACTTGACTTAATTATGCAAACGATCAATTATATAACCATTTTAATATGTAAACTATGTGCTGGCTTATGCGTATATAAAATGGCTTATGTCTACATGATCTTTTAGTCTATTGGAAGAAAAGTTAATAAACATATATTGAAATAAGTCAAAGAAATATTTATTGAGTTCCTATTGTATGCCTCTACTGTGACAGGACTTGGAGATGAACAGCGAAAACAAAACACACTGTATTGCCCTCAAAATGATTACAGTTTGTTGGACTGTAGACAATGAAATACATCATGAAATGTATATGAAAGAAGCTAAATGAAAGCTAGTTTGTGATATAGGTGACAAAAATAACAAAACACATCATTTTAGGGTTCCAGAGACTGAATTAGGGCCTCCCTTCTTTTTCTGCAAAGAGACAAAAGGAGTCGGTGAGAATTCTGGACCTTCAGAACAGCTTTCTGGGTCTCTGGATCAACCCCTGAGCTGAACCATGGCCTTTGGGTATGTCCCTGCCTGGAGTCATGTGTTTATGGAGTTGGAATTGGTTTCCTGCAGAGTCAGCAGAAATGACTTTTATTCCAACCCAACACCCTTGCACTTCATCCAGGAACTTGTTCTGTGATAGGATTTTTGAAACAGCTCTGTCAAATAACATGGCATGGGCATAGTAGGGTGGATCTGATTTTTATATTTCTTTTTCTTTTTTGGCACTAAGTTTTTGGTTTCTAGTGGGTTACTTTTCTCACAGAATAAAGATGGGGTAGGGGTGAAGGTGCACTTAGCAAGTTAGGCTGATGTTCAGAGGCCATCAAGATGTGTTCTGATACCTGGACAAAGGTTTCAGTATGACTTGTTTTTTTTTTTTTTTTTGACTATCTACTTTGTTAAGCATTCAGAACCATAGGATGCCTATATCACAGCTCTTCATGGTTTATAAAGCATTATCGTGAGTCACCTCGTCATACAACAACACTACGAAATAACATGGGCCGCCTTTTATCCTCCTTGGACAGATGGGGAAGCTGAGAGACAGCAAATCTACTTAATTTCTTCAACATCACATATAGAGTAAAGATTGAGCTGAAAGTAATACCGAGTTATTCAGGCTCCAAAATCTTTGGTTTTTTTATTCCAGCCTACCAGCTTCATGCTGTGCCATCCCAAACATTATGGTGCCTTCTTCTTTGCTCTCCTTTTCTTCTACTCTCTCCTCTCCTCTCCTCTTTATCCCTTCTCTTCCTGCCTCTTCTTTTCCTTCCTCACTTCATTCTCCATTGCTCATTCTTTGCTTTCCCTTTTCCTTCTTTTATCCCCCCTTTTCCCTCTCTTGCCCTCTTTTTTATTCTTCTGCTTGAAATTTATAACTAGAATGACATTGGCTAGCTGAGGGAAGGTCTCTTTGATCAAACCGCCCCTGCTTTAGTGGTTTTAAACAGCAGGGCTATCAATGTCAGAGAAGTACATTAGGAAGGATTATATTTATTGTGGAATCATAAACCACGGATATGTAGGGTATCTGGGTTGGAAGGGAGCTTCAGTCATTTCTGGTTCTTCCACTGAGCACTTGATCTCTCTTAGCCCTAATATGCAAGCCTGTAAGGGGTAGAAGACTGGCAGCCAAGGCAACAATGAACACCTTCCATGGGAAAAGAGCAAGAGAAAAGTAATATGGGTTTTTGTAAATTGACAGCTCTTGCAAGTAGTTCCCAATGTTGTTATCTGTTTACTCCTGCCCATTTTTGGGACAGTCAGATCAAAACAAGACCAACAGGGAACATCTATTTATGAAGTATAACAAAATTACATGTGTCACATATGTGACACAGATGATACAGGAATGACTTTATTACTGGTGCTCTGTAATTACAGTCTTAGAAAAATAGCTAGGACTTGGGGGGAGAAAGGGGTTGAACAGAAAAGTCACCCTAAGCACAGTACTTCCATTTTTCTTTTCTAAACATGAAATAATGAACCTTCCATTTCCTTTGCATACTTTGTTTCTGCCTCTGTAAAATAAAGCCCTTGTTGAGATTTGTAGTTGAATCTATTTTTGGAAATAACTGGAGCATGCAATCACTTGAGCAACATACTGAACATTTAGTCCTCATCTCTCCAGAGCTCTAGAATTGTCCCTTTTGGAGTTTGTAACTCATCTACCCATCTGTGTATTTGTTCCCCAAAGACCAATGCAAAGCCAAAAAAGATGAAAGCCCTTGGGAATCTTTAGGCTTTTGAACATTAAAATTGCTGGATGTGGAGTCAGGAAAATTCTGGATTCTGGTTCCAAGAACTGCATTTAGTACTCTGTGACCTTAGGGTAGGTGGCACTTTATATCTCTGAAATTTCCTTACCTGCAAACTGAAGAGACTGAACTATGACAAAATTCTATGATTTTAAGATATTGTAGGAGTAACCTGTGTTTCTAAAGCCCTGAAATGCTGAAGGAAATGTGGTAGGCCACTTGGGTAGATGGAAATCACTTTCTGGTTTATCTTTCATTGACTTTTATAATAACATTATAATAGAACAGATGTTTTTGATGTTTAATGAATGATTGATATAAATTGCCATAATAATATTGCCTTACTGTTTTCATCCTGGTTCATTAACTTTCATTAAAGATACCATGTGACTTGTAGTTTACACGTGCTGTGATGCAATCATCCAGAAGCTGTGTTCTTTCCCTGATCAAAGGATCCCCAAGTCTACCATTTGAATCAATGGAGGTGTGAAATTCATTTCCAGATCATCTTTTTAGAGATCACAAGGTCATTGGTGCTCATCAAGAACTTGCATGAGGAAAACAAGATACTGGAATAGAGCAAGAAAGAGAGAAACCAATTCCCACTGCTCCCTGAAGTTTAAATAGTTCCCCTGTGGTTTTAAGTTCAGTTCTGTTCTGCTTTTAATTTAAAACCATTTTCTACCAGGCAACTGATTTTTGCTAGTCTCTTGGGTGATTTTCTAAGACAGATTTCACTGTATTCTACCCTTGTGTGCGCACTTAGCTCCCATTAGCAGTAATGGGTGTTATGCATGTATGGCTCCCATTAACAATAATGGAAATTATGCGTGTGCATCCAGAGGAAAGTATGCTCCCCAATGTGGGAATTTTTTTTCAGGAGGGAAAGTACTCCTGATGCAACATTTGGCTTTTGTTTTAGGCTCTCTATTGTGGTGACGATTTGTGCTGCAGACAATGAACACTGTGTGAAAGACTGCCAGCCTCCCCATGTGCAATCTGTATAGTATTTTTTTAAAAATCTTGGCTTCTAATTTTTTTGCGTGACTGAAACAACAGTCAGGCAAATCTTGTTAAATAAGTAAAACTGATCCAGATCAATTAATAAAGGGCCGAGGAGGGGGCTAAATAAGTCTCTAAATAATTTTGGCAGGTAGTGTTAACTGTTTCAGGCTAACACATATAGAGTAGATTGGAACAGATGGAGAAAAATAATTCTTCAAAAATAACTGAGTGCTACTTATGCAGACCATAATAAAATTCCTCCAGATGAACATACTTTAACCAAAAGAGACAATTTCTATCATAATACGATGATGAAAAATGGCAAGCCAAAGGTGATATTACAAAGGGTTGTGAATCATCAGCATATTAATTTTGGAGCAGACAATGCAAAAAGCATATTTAACTTTAATATAATATCAAGAATATGATTCATCTTCATTGTTATGATTGGCAGAGTGCGCTTAACACTTACAATGTTTTTTGCTTGTCAAAGTGATGGTCTAAGTATTTATCTCTTCTGAGAGTGCCTTTTGCGTCATGTTCAATATTATTGTTCATCTATAGCAGAAACTGCTCTGTGTCTAGTCTTGGATACCCCTTGGCAGTGCTTGGTGATGTACAAAGTCAGATCTTGTATAAGGCTTGGGTTTTGGTAATAAGAGTGAGGCACATCAAAAGCCCCGGAGTGTTTAAGAGAACAAACCTTTGAGAGAGAACCATCTAAGTCCAAATGATGACTCTGTTACTTGGGAATTCATTTTACTTCTCTGAGCCCAAGTTACCTCACTTGTAAAATGAGAATCATAATTCTTATCTTGTTGTTGTAAGGATTAAATGAGGTCTAAAATTGCATTAGCTGAAGTATTAGTAAACTATTTAGGGAGATGAACTTTGACAATACTAGAAATCAAAACATTTCTCTACCCAGATCATGTTGACTAGCTTCTAATTATCTCTAACCTGTTGTATATTCAAAACACAAACTTTATTTTTTTCAGTATTTAACCAAAAGCATGCCTGTCATAGCCTGTGCTTCTATTTTTAGGGAAAGGATAAACATAGCAATATTCTCCAGAAAAGAATCCACAAGTTGATACCTCCTTTATTCTTCATACTAGTCAAAATTAAAAATTATAAACTTTAAATTTTTAAAGAATATACAGCTACATAGGAAACTAAATTTTGTTTTGAGGATGGTGAGGGCTTGTATTTTCTTTCATTGAATGTTCAAGAAATTTGTAAACAATGAAATTCTTTACAGTGCTTCTAAACACATTCTATTATTGCCTTAAAGATATTGAAATACTATGTAAAAGCCCAGACCTTACCATTCACTTTTTGAATTAACTAGCTGGTTACATAGCATGTTACACTGGAAGGAGAAAGAGACTATGTGTGTGACCGTGATATTTAATCTCCTATACATCAATTTCTTCATCTGCAAAAAGAAACTAGCTGTGTTTACTTCACCAGGTAGTGTTGAGGGGTAAATGACACAACATACAACATGTATAAATCACTTAATGAGGGCTGAAGAAGTGTTGTTTCTCTGAGTGAAGTCCTGAGAATGGAGAGAGTTATCTTAAGATGTTACCACAGTTGTAGGCTGTGGGCAGCCAGCATCATGTGAGGTACTTTGGCTCCTGAGGAAATAGTGGGATGGGAAGAGTAAGTACTCATGTGAATGAGGAAGCCTCTAGAAGTTGGGAAAAGGATATGTGTTTTGCTGAATAACTCAGATTTACCCAGGGCCAGCATAGCCACTGTAATAAGGACATGCCTAGGTTCTTCTCAGAGTAGTCAGCCCTGATGCCGAACAGGCAAAGCTCATCTCCATGACATATCAGGGCAGAGAGCCCCTCTTCTTTGTCTTAGGATGCCCCTTATTGGGGCCGAGGACCACTTTGTATAATCCCTAATTTTTGGAAGGACTAATTTTCTTTTCCTACCAGACAAATGTCATTTACTAAGTAATGGTTGGGGTCCCCATGTTTATGACATGTATGTCTGTCAATTAGGATTTAGGGTTAAGTCTAGATAGTCATGCTTCCACAGAGTTGACATAATCTGTCTCATAAATTAAGGAAAATAGCTTCCATAGTTTTCCCTTAGTAAATATTCAATTTATGCTTTTATTGTTTGTTTGTTTATTTATTTATTTGAAACACTGAATATGGTTTGTAGACCCCTAAGGATCTATGAACTTGGGCTTGGTACCTTTGCTTATAGGTCATTGTATATAAGATCCGTGCATGTGGATTTGCTCAGGTTGGGACAGTGACTGATAATTGTTACCCTCAACATGTTCTATACTCTTACTTTATATTTTCTTTTATACTTTATTTTTCCACCTGCACCTACATGTTAGGTTTTTGTATACTGTCTGTCTCCATGAGGTCAGTGACTTTGTCTATTGTTCTTACTGCTCTATCTTCATGACCTAGATCATTGCCTGGCATGCAGCAGGTACTCAGTGCTTATTGGTTGAATGAAGTGGTTGATGAACAATTGCCTCCTTTTAATAGATACATTCTCCTGCAGAGGTAAATGGGGGAAACGGAGAGGATATTTCTGTGGAGTTCTAGCTGCATGACAGGCAGAGTGGTACTGGGAACTGACTCAGTCTCTTGGGCAGAAGAAGCAATTGTGGGCCCTACCTTTTCCATGAGCTCCTCATACATGTCAGTTGATCTTTCTGAGACTCAGGTTTTGAATCTGTGAAAAGGGGATAATAGTACGACCCTCACACAGTTGCAGTTAAGACCACGCATGTGTGTCCTATTGTTTTTTGGCCTGCAAATCTTGTTGTTATTATCATGACATCACTGGGAAAGGCAAGACATTTGGCACATGGTCCAAATAGTTGTACTCTGCCTCTAAAAGCTAGACGTGCTAAAAGGAAATCTCTTAACTTTCCTAGGTCTCGATTTCTTCACCTGGAAAAGGAACTGTGATTCATGATCCTGAACGTCACATCCAGCTATGAAAGCCCATGTCACTAAGGACTATGTTCTTTTCATGTTCCTTCCTGAGGTTATGGATTGTATAGGTGTTCCTCCGATTTCAATGAACATACCATAAACGAGATTTAATGTTGTGTGTTTGCTTCATTTTCTTTATCACGATCAGGCATTGTTCTACTTAAGAATGACAAATTCACTGTCTAACCGTGCTCAGGTTTCCAGTATCTTTTACTATGACAGTTCACAGTGGCTACAAGGAGCACCTTTTCCCACATAATCACTACTGTTGACGTGAAACTCAGCACATTTGACAGAGGTGGCTTGCTGTGATAGCAGGAAGTGTGCCGAGTTATGCTGGAGCCCGGCTTTCAGGTTCACTTTATTCTGTCTTTGGAAAATACATCCTCCACCCCCCACTAAATGGGAGAGAGAAAGCTGCTTTGCCTGTATGGAACCCTGTTTACAGAGACTCTGAGAAGATCCTGACAGCCGTGGGCTGGATTTATGGGTGAGCCATGTTACCAGGTTATAGCTTACATCGAGGCTGATTAAATCCAGGGTTCACGCTCACGTGTCTGGGCTCTCTATGTGGTGGAGCCCGTGCCTTTCTCTAGGAGACAGGCCTGGAGGGCCAAGGAAGCTGCTGCAACTCACTAAGGGGCATTCCAGCATGCCGAGGGATGCTGTTATTAGGAAGAGAAACCTTCTGTGGGGCACTAACTTTTTATGTTCACGTAAGGAATGTGGAACTGCCCCTGTACCTGTCTCAAATCCTAATTTGAGTTGGTAAACAGCTATTAAATATGAAGCTATTGGAAACTAGGAGTGAATGTAGGTAGAATGCTACTAAGTCAGTGTCTGGGTGGGCAGTTACACACTTGGGTTTCAGTGAGATAGATGGAGTGACAGAGAGACTGCAAAGATTAACTGGAGTTCAAGTACCTTATATTTTAATGAATTAAAATGTTTTAACCACTTTCCAATTTATACGTCGAACTCTTTCCCATTTCTCCCACAACCTGTCCTTAATTCCAATCAGGCACATATTACAGCCTTTAATAAATCACCTTGAACTTCATCTGTGTTGCTTTGCTCATGTGATGCCTTTGGTCTAGAGGTCTGTCTTCTTTGCCACCATTCATGTAGTTCCTGTGCTATCCTTAAGGTGCAGGTCAAGTCCTGCCTGCCTCATTTGACCCTCATTTATTCTTTTTCTGAACTATTACATGTTTTATGCTCACTTGTCAGATTTAACTCCTTTATAGATTATATGTCCCTCTGATGTCAGAGTATACTTTTTATTTTAACTTCTCATGATCCTTAGTGACGTGTTGGCAATAGTGTATGTTCGCACACATTTCTTATTTATTGGTTGCAAAGCTCTAAATGATTTTTAACAACTTTTTTTTCTCTCTCTCATTCAGATGAAAGCCCCTTTGATACCTCAAACTGTATATTTCATTTATTTTAAACGTTCTTCATTTTAAATCTGTAAAGAGCCATGTAAAGAGCCTTGCATGGATCCTGACATGTACTAAATGCTCAGTAAATGCTAGCTTTATCAATGTCACCTTCACTGGCTTTGTTTCTCGTGGCTCAGGTTATTGTGTCAATATAGAAAATGTTTCACGATTAGACCTCCCTGTACACACATGCCCTCATATCCTTCTCTAAGGTCTCGCGGAGGAATAGTAATTCTAATTTTGGGGTGGTCACTATTCTTTTTTTCATCCCTCTGCCACCACAATACTTCTTTGTGCTAGTCAGTCTTCTTTCCAGCATCTTCTAACTTTATTTTCCCCTTTAACCAATATGCTGACCTCTTTCCCTATGGAATCTTCTATAATTCATGAACTATTTGTGCTTAACCATAGCCTTAAAAATTCATGACTAAAACTGTTATGAATGATAATAATTTGGGCAATGTTTGTGTATTTCTCTGTAAAATAATGGCAAGATTTTTCAGTGATTCTATTTTATATACTTTATAGAACCCATTCAAAGTCATTTACTCAGATATTTTTTTCCCTGAATGATTCCTAATTATTTAAAATCAATTTTAGATGTAAACAGAATGAGACATCTTTCCTGTTTAAAGAAATGAAATTTACCAAAAAAGTAGAGCATGGGACATCTGGTTGAAAATAACCCAAGATGAAGAATTATCATGAACAGAAAGATATATTTTTTTCATATTAACTTGTGTTGGTTTTTTGAAACTAGCTTGAATTTCTTCTAAAAGTTGATTGGGGGCGGGAATGGAAGGACATAAGCTGTATATCTGCATACTGGAACCAGTTAAGTTCAGTCAGTAGGAATTCTGGTTTTGACATTTCCTAACTGGATGACCTTGGACTATTTATTTAACTTCCCTGGCCTCAGTTTTCTCATATGTATAATTGGTATAATATAGTTGCACCTATCTTGTAAGGTTTTTATGTTTTTTAAATTAAAGAATGTTTGTAAAAGGTAACCCTATGCCCTGGCATATAGTAAGCCTGTGCTGTAACTCTGGCGTGATTGTGTCAGCCAGGAGAAAACTTTATTTCATAGTCCATCAGTAATTTCCCAGGCAGCTACCTTGGCCTGACATTCTCTATAGCTTTGAATTCGCTGGAGCCACCCTAGCTGTAGTCCTTTGGGAGTTGCAGAGTGGGACTTCATTAACTGAACTATTTTGCCAATGCCTGGAGGGTTCCCTATGAAAACTGTGAGGAGGTTTAGCTATAAACCAAATTGTGAAGGAGACAATTCATGGTGTTTTAGCATTTACTTTTCCTATAGCCATTACTGAAAACTGTTATGTCCCTGGGTGTATGTGGCAGCCGCTGTAGCTAATTCCAGATGTGTCATTAATTCAGTTCGTGGACACAGATTCAAGCAGAACATGATAACTGGAGGCCATGGTGATAAACGATGGGCGGTTCGGGCAAGGAATGAGGGAGCTTTAACGTGGAGTACTCTTTTACTCATGTATTTATTCATTCATTATTCATTCAATATTTATTGAGGATCTCCTATGTTCTAGGCACTTGTCTAGGTTCTTGGGATACATAAGTTAACAGAACAGAGACAGAATGTCCTATTTCAGAAGCTTAACATCTAGAAAAATAGATACCCAATAAAATAGAATGGATACACAACAAAATTATAAGAAAAGTATGGGAAGATGGAAGAGTATAAAGAGGGACCTACCTTAGCCTATGGGCCATGGGAGGCCCGCTTAGGGAGTGCTATTTAAGCTGAGTAGGCACTAGCATACGGGAATGAAGCTTGTTTCAGGGAGAGGAGATGCTGTATGAAAAAGCACAGAGCCTTGCAGGAGTTTGCTGAAAATCAGGGCCTGTGAAGCAGGCTAACCCTCTGTCACCTCTTAAAATGGATATTTAAAAAAAACTGTTCAATACTTATTTCTTGAGGCCAGGGAGAAATTGATTTTTATATTACAAGAAATTATATGCAAAACACATTCACTTAGCAATTCACTTCAGCTAGGTCAAAGCAGAGTTGATATTGTGGAATTATTAAGTAATATGTTCCCCATTTTCTTCTCTTTCTTTAGTTTGTGTGTGTGTTGGACCAGAGAACTTCTTGGGAGCGCTATCAAAAATGCAAAATTTAGATAATAAAATAAACTACTCATCCCCGATAAATAGCACTATGCCACATGTTATTTGGTTTTATAAATTTAACTTGCTGCCAACTTTTAGCTGTTATTCAAAATATGTTTTGCATAAATACCTATTAAGTCAGTTTGTCTGGGAGACAAGGAAAATGTTTTTTATTTACATTTGAGGGTGCTAACTCCTTTTCCAGGAACACCACTGGTATAAATTTAGCCCGTTAAACAAGGAGTTGGAGACTCAAGTTAGCAAGCCCAATATTTCTAATGTGCTCCTATGAGGTGAGCACCCAGCCGGTCCAGCTCCTAATCAAACTATTAAATAGTTTGGGTGACTAGGGCATAGTGCCAAGGAGACAGTGTGTGAGGCAAGATTGGAAAGGTAAGTGAGGCCTTGAATGACATGTGGTGTTTTCAGTTTTTCTATAGGAAATGAGAAACTAGTGAGGGGCTTTAAGCAGAGAAGTGAAACAGCAAACTTTTGGGTTTAGTAAGATCTTTCTTGCTGCAGTGTAATCCAAGGCATTGGAGGAAAGCAAGACTTGATAATGGAAGATATGTCAGTAGAGTGTTCAAATAATTGAGGTAAGAAATAGTAGCTTGAATTAGGAGGGTGTCAGTAAGAATGGCAAGAAGTTGAGTTAGGGAGTATCTTGAAGTAGGGCAACTGGAAGTATTAGAGAAGGTATTATCAGGTGAACCTCTTGGCAGATAACAAAGCCCCATGCCCCAGACTGGAGTTCAAGGGGAGAACTCTAGTCAATGGTCATAGGGCATGAGAGATAAGAGTGAGATGAGGTTTAACAAGGCAAGGTTTTAGGGTAACTACACCTCCCTGATTAAAACAGGGATCCTGGTGACGGAACCGATATGCCTGATAGAGGCTTTATTATAAGATACAGACATGAGAAAAAGGAGAGGAGAGATGTATAGAGAAAAGTACAGTTCAGTGAATACGTGGATATGTGATGGATCTCAGTCTGAGGGTTTTCATTGTCTCACACTTGTATCAACAGCTACTTGGAAATAATTTGAGAGACTAGGATGCTAATAACTGATAATGGCATAATGTTTTACATATTCAGTCTTTGCCTATCTCCAATTCATTCTCTACACAGCAGCCAGAATTCTTAAATAGAAACAATATCATTCATTGCTTTGCTTAAACCACTTCAGGACCTTTTTTGATAAAGACCGAAATCTTTGTTATGGTTTACACAACCCTGCAGACTCCAGCCCCTGCTCAGCTTCTGGCAGCCTCACTCTGAGGCATTCTGTCCCACACCTAGAGAGAGTTTAGCCACTAGAGTCTTTTTTTTTAATTCTAAACAACAATCTGTGTATTTCAAGGCCTCCAGACATGCTGTGTGTGATGCTTTAGAACCCTGTTCTCTTCAGTCACTTTTTAAGTTTGGGCCTAAGTGCTCCTTCATCAGGAAAGGTCCCCTGATACATACTCTCACAGCTACCTCCCTTTTTCTTTCACAGCCTTTATAATTAAATAATCATTTTAGAAATAAGTTATTTCATGTCTCTCTTTATGAGTAGACTGTAAATGCAATGGGGGGGGGGGCGTTCCTGTTTGTGTATTGTAGTGTATCTTGTGCCCCACATACTGTCTGACATATATAAGTCATTGATAATTATTTGTTGAATTAATAGTTGAATCCGTGGATTATTTTGTAGCTATGTCTGAATACACAGTATTGATTCCTCTAGTGATAGCAGAGAAATCATTAGAAAAAGAGAAACAAGCATTTTTGAGTGGGGTGGAGCTTTCTAGTATCCCTTAAATTACATGGCTTGGACATTTTCGTACTTTGCTTAAACAGAATATGATCTATGTTGGGCAAAGAGCAAGTAGATAGAAAGGACAGAAATGTCCCTTAGCTAGCATCTTTTGAGGGAAGAGAATAAATGGTAGGAAAGCTAGGCCACCTACTTGGAAGCAATGAAATCCCTAAATACAGATTTTCCTAAGCAGAAGGAAGATGTTTGATAGATATTTTGCTTACATGGATTTTTTTTTTTTTTTTTTTAGATATGAAATTTTGAAATATTCACTTTTCTCCTTGAATTTTCCCCCTTTTCTGTCCTCCATTTGAGCAGATAACAAGTTCCATACTTCCTTGCCATATGAAAGGTTTTTGGCAGGGTTTCCTGGCTTCTGTTTCCCTACTGTGATAATGGAATTTGACAAGAGAGGAAATTGGTATCCCTGTGTAAAACCAAGAGAGACAGAAGGTTCCCCAAGAAAAAAAAGAATTTTCTCCAGGTTTGGAGGCAAAGATAGGCCTGCTGGTTCTTGAAGAGAGGGGATGTCCATTTCCTACCTGGAATCAGCCACAGGTGTAGTAGGACTTCAGGGGAAATCTCCAGGTGATGAACCAGGTAGGTTAGATGCCAAATGTAGGGTCCTAGCCTTGTTAAAAAGTGCCTGCCCTAAGCAAGGCATGAAAATGACACACTGGTAGACTTGATGAGATCATGTGGCTATACCAGCTGTTACCAATGTGGACAGATGCCCGGTGATCAATGTTCTAATGATTGGGCCTTAGAACCTCAATATAAACCTCAGGGTGGGAGAAAGCCTGCAAATAACTGATGTTGAATTTTTCACCAACACTGTGGAACTTACTGCGTGGTTACTCAGAATAGAAATTAGATGACTTACAGACAATAATAAAATGTGATTTTTGTTGTTTATGTTTCAGAGTATACCTACTACATTAAGCAAGTGAACAATAACAAAAATAAGCTATGCTAATCTTCCTATTTTGAGGGGATAGTTCATTTTAATTTAACAAAATTTAAATTTATGAGTTAAATGAGCAAAGTATTTCAAAGAGCAAAGCACTGAACTATCTGTATTGAACTAACTGATGTCATCATCAGTAGACAGCTCTTAACAGTACTTTGATGATAAGGGTACAGTAGTCTCCCTTATCCAGTTTTGCTTTCCACGATTTCATTTACCTGCAGTCAGCAATGGCCCAAAAGTATTAAATGGAAAGTTTCAGAAATAAACATTTTAAATTGCATGTCATTCGTAGTAGTGTGATGAAATCTCATGCCACTGAGCTTGTCCCATCCTGAATGTGAATCATCCTTTTGTCTGATGTAG